>NW_006779033.1:1839433-1918841 GCF_000442215.2 Lipotes vexillifer | reverse complement strand
GGGGCGGGGGGGGCGGAGAGGGAGGGGCAGGAAATGTACAAAAGGTTTGTTTCACTAAGTAATGGAACCAGGCAGAACCCTGCAGGGCCCCCCAGGTATGAAACCAAGCTGTTAATGATGAGGACAACAGACTCACAGACTCACTCTGATGCACAGTCCTGAGCTGTTTGACAGACACTGTAACTGCCACCAGAGAGAAAAGCTGAGTGCATGATGACCAGAGTGTAGCCATGACATGAACTGCTCCATCTTGAGCAGAACTGAGTCCATGGCCAGCACAATTCCAAGAAGTGGCCTCAAGAGAATGGGGTTAACACTCGTGCTCATAATAGTCTATATCTTTGTGGGCATCAAAATAATTGTAGCTTGCTCTGCGCGGGCAACTAAAATTGTCAGCAAAGAGATGCTACGGACCCATGTCGTCATCTTCCACCCTGAGAACACGGCACCTACGTCAGCAAGAAGCAGCTACAGAAGGTGCATTTCGGCCCTAACCGTGTAGAAATGGAATGACGTCTGACGGTGGGGAAATGAAAGCAGCTCTTTTGCCCCTTTCCTGTTTGCCCATTTCTGTTTCCCTCTAACCCTGAAAGAACCTAAGTGGCCTGTTGATTCTCTTCCTAGATTAACAGAAGAACAAAGAATTCAGCAGTTCAAGAATGACGAGCTCCGTACCCCAGCAGTCCCCTTAGCGACTCTGCAGGCAGCTCACTCCGGCAAAACAACATCTGAAGAGAGTCAGGGTCTGCACACCATGGAGGATGCAGAACCCAACCTCCTGCCTCGACGATTCACTGAGATTCTTCCCTTTAAAAACTGCCAAGGCTGAGCAGAATCTTCAGAGTTGGTCTTGAGACCTGAGTCCACCTTCTCTCTCTCCTTCTCTGCCGGTTTTCCTGATGAAAGCGCCTTTCCTTTCTACTGGCACTTGCCTCTGGACTTATTGGCTTTTGAGCAGCGAGCAGCCGAACCTGAGTTCGGTAACAGTAACATCTCACAAGAGACCTAGATGTTCTGTTGAAACTATTTCGTTGACAGCCCTGGAAAGAAGACCCCGAAGCTCAAGACAAACAAGAACTGTACAGCAAACTGGCAACCAAAACAGGGAAAACAGGGGGGACGGTGCATTCATTAAACTAGAATAATTTAAAATAATGTCCAAGAAAGAATAAAGTGGGGTCCAAGGACAAGGATCTAAAGTCAATGAGAACTGCAGCGGGGTTTAGAGAAGGCTGCTGGGGGAACCAGGCGGCAGGGGGCAGGGGCCTGGGAAGGAGACAGTGGGAGTCTGCCCTCTGCTTGCTGGGCAGGACAAGGGCATTCCATTCCCAAACCGCTGTTTGAAGCAGGTGGGTGGCACAGTGGTAAATACCAAGCTGCCCTCTGTCTCAGAGAAAAACTGAAATGCAGACAAGTCACGGAGACTGACGGGCATGCATGATACTGTAAAAGTCTACTCACTCTGATGAAAATGCCAGCAGATCCATAAAAAGGTAACTGACAGTCCCCCTGGAGGGGAACTCAAATGAGCGTTGTCACCTTCATGGTGAAAAATCTAGCAAAGTGTACAGTAATGAGCAGAAGCAACGAGCGGCTGAAGATGGGTCAGGGCAGAAAATAGAGCTGGCCTTGCGAGAGTGGATATTGCCTCGTTCCTTCTGCAGAATTCTTTAAGAGCTAAATAAGCACATGGGCAAGGAAGAGTAAGGAGGAAATCAAATCGTGGATATGATTCACCTAGATTGTCAAAGGCCTTGACACATGCCTTTAACAAAGTAATTACAATAACTCCTCCGGTGGGAGAAAAATTCCATCTCATCTGCCGACAGGGGCTCCCCGTCCCTTCCCAGCAGCCCCACCCCAGCAGATTGAGGACTTACAGACGGAAAACTAAAGCAGGAACAAAACATATAAGCTGAGAGAGCAAATACAAAAAGCAGATCCCGTCCGTGGCTAGTTTAGGGACTGTCTTTATTTAATGTTTTGAAAACAATCTGGGAGAGGAGGTAGACTACGAAAATCTCCCAAGGTTCATTGCTTTTCCAAAAAGTGAAAGTCACATTAGAAATAGTTAATCGTAAGATCTCACGGAGCTGCCGAAAAGGCTGGAAAAATGGCAAGACCCTTCAAGTTGGACCAGGGAGATAGTACATTTAAGACAGGAGAGAAAAAGACAGAGTGGCAGGAGCCACATCCTCAGAGCTCCAAGTATTTTCCCAAGATCCTGGGCGTTGGTTTGATGCTGAGAAACCAAGAAAACGTGGAGTCTCCCCCAAAAGAGCAGAGAAACAGAACAGAACGCAGTGTCCCACCACCCATGCACAGGGGGGGCCGTGAAGTCCCGGTCATCATGCTTTAAGAACATCCTCTAGAATGCAGAGAGTTCTAGAGAATCTAAAGAGAGCCTAGAGCACAAGGAAGATGCTCAAGGAAACGGAGCAGCTATCGCATGCAGAGAGGGTTAAAAAGAGTGAGATTTCTTCGGCTGTGAACTCTAAGCCAGGAAGTGGGTAGAGTGACTCAGGCTTTGTGAAATAATAAAGGATATGAAAAGAAAGATCATAAACCAGACCATTAGGAGTCCAGAAGACCTGAAGGAGGCACACCCTCCGCTGAAGTCTGATTAAGCACTAAATTAACAAAACAGAAATCTGTCTTCAACTGAGTGGTGTCTGAAAAGCAATCTGCTTAATATGCTCCCTCTGGAGCATTTCATGCTCTTGAGAAGCAGATTATGCATAAAAGAAACTGTGAATTTCAGAGGCAGGGACTAACCCCATCCTGTTCTCCACCGTGTGCCTGGCCCGGTGCCTGGCACACGGTGCTATTTCTTGAGGGAACGAATAAAAAAGAGTAAAGTGTTTCAGTATCACGGAACCTGGACATCTCCTCAGAGAGGACGGTGAATTCGAAACCGCTGCTTCCTCTCCAGGCGCTTTTTCCTAAATCCCGTGTGTTAGTCCTACACAGGAACCATTCCCACAACAACAAAATGATGTGAAAACCTGACGTAAACGTAAGATTAAGGCAATTCAGCAAGATGTACTAAAGTAGTCTCTAACAGGAAAACATCATTAACAATAGCATTACTGTTATTAGTGTTTTTAGTATGTGTTTAGTGGTATTACATATTATTTTTAAAGTAGTATTCTTCTATAATAAAAAAGTGTATAAGAAGATATTAGCCACATAGTTTCAAAATGTGAAAAAAATGCTGTGTTTTCATGGGTTTTTTCCACATTGAAACTGCTGTGTCGTACAAATTTTAGATTTTACAGGAAAACAAAGGTCACGTTCGTTGGACAGGATATATGTCCTATTTTCTTTTGAATATTGTCCAATTTGATACCTGCTGCACTGCAGGTCAATTTCTGTTCCCCTGAGGTCTGTGAGCTGATGTGAGCAAGTAGGTACACGAGGATGGGAGGGGAGGGGGGACGATGGCTGCACCTGCGTACTGCACGTCAGGGAAACAGACACATGAAACCAGGAGGAAACTGATTTCAGAGTAAAAGGGGGAAATAATCAGAATCCAAGTCAGAGTTCAGTGGGGGAAAAAAAGAACTAGGACTTGTGAGTCCTCAGAAGTAGAAAAATACTAACTCGTTATGACAGAAATTCCCTTGGGTAAGGAAAAGATGCTTATGGATGTGTGACAGACAAATGAGAAACAAGACGAAAGTGACACAGGAAGTTGCTGATAATAATTAAAATGCTAGGTAGGGCTCTACTCCTTATTTTGTCAGTAACCAACAAATGTGTCTCTCTAGGCCTCAGTTTCTTTCTCCTAAATAAAGTCCCTTCCAGCCCTTACTCTTCTGTGCGTTTGAGGGTACCACACATGTATCTAACAAACATCCATTTGACTGACTTGAGGATCAGTGGAAACAAAGGCTCAATCTTCTATTCCAAAGAACCAGTGGGCAACGTAACCAGAGGTGCAGTCAGGAAAGAGGGCTGGCCTTGAAGGTGAAGGACGTGCAGGCATCACTGGACATCCTGCCCAGTACACTGAAACTGCTCCTGGTGACCCCGGGGTCCTCTGTGAATCCACCCCCCTCAACGCCGGGTCTCTCGTGACCTTTACACAGAGGCAATATTCTCCAAACAGGTCTCCTAGCCTCCTATCTGGCCTTTCTAAACTCCACCCTCCATCCTACTGGAACTATCTTCCCAAAACATAATACCTAATCAGGTCACATTCTTCTAAAAGTATAATGGCTGCCCACAGCTTTCAGATGAAGTTCAAACACCTTAGCTTAAATAACCAAAAACAATTATTTACTCATCCCTTCAAGAAATACCACTGAATACCTGTCATGTGCCTTCAACACAGTAAAATGTGTGACCATGTTTTAAGGCCACAACCCCCATCCATGCCACTCTAAGCAGAGCAACGAGGAAATTTAAAGGAAGAAAATTTCAAATACATAGCTGCGTAGTCCTGACTCAACACGGAAGCTACTGAAACACAAAGCCGTAGGTGAGGCTCAGCTGTGGACCTGCTGGAGATCAAGGCTGGAACCAGGCAGGGGTGGATTTCAGCTCTCGTGAGCAACAGGGCTAACAGCACCGACAGAGCCATAGCTGCTGTTTAAGACCAAGGACTGGGGCATAATTATGCAGCCCATGAGAGGAAGATGAAAAAAGCTGCTTCTGCCAGCCTGAAACTATAAATTTTTGTTTGTTTTAATAGAAGGCTAAGTTGTCTCAAATGAGAGGCACACAGCAGCAGACACATCTTCATAGGAGGATCTGCCAGATAGGTTTGCCACCGACTGGACCAATTTGATTTCCGGCGTCAGAGCTAGATGGAAACTCGGAGCCACAATATGGTACTGGACTGGAATATTTTAGAGGCTGGGTGGTGGCAACCACAAAGTCATTAACAAGAAGGGGTAAGGTAGAAGGGGAGGGGAGGTTCCCATTTAATAGGAGCCTGCAAATCAAATTTTTAAAAAAGAACATTAATGTTAAAGAGAGAACCAATGAGATCTACAATTCAAGAAAGAATTTACTCCAGAGGAAATGAAAATAATACCTCCTTCTGAAAATGACCTTAAAATACTCCCCCCTTTAATATCTCTTTAAAGTTGACTTTAAAATATATCTCAAAGAGACCAAGAGAAAAATAACACCAGCCAAAAACAGGAAATCATTTTTGCAAAAAGGCAAAAGGAAACAAGAACAGAGTTGGAAAAAACTCAAAATTCTGCAAATAAAACAGTGAAATCCAAACTATGAAGATTGAAGACAGGCCCAAGTCTTTAGAAAATACACCTAGAAACATCACAGCCAGAGTAGATGCCAAAAGAATGGGTACATTTTGTGCAGACTTGGGTCTGCCTTCAATCCTCAGCATCCAGCACAGTGTCAGGAATGTAGCCGGAAAACACACAGATTCAGTGAAAAGAGGGAGAGAGGCAGGGAAGGGTGATGGGTAAGGAAACAAGGGAGAGCTGGACTCTAAAACCAGGGTCTTCAAGAGCCGGAAGGTGGCACGAGTTTGCCGGTCGTGAAGCTGCCTCGGAGGAAGGAGGGAGGGTCAGCGAGGGCCCGCGGCGGCTCGGGGCCGCCTGGGGTCGCGGGGGCGGGTCTTTGTTCTGAGCGGGACCACTTTGCTTCTGGACGCACGAAGCTTAGGCGTATGTACGACGGTCGGCAAAGTGGGCGACCCATAAAAGTAGTGCCAATAATTTCAAGTTTCAGCATTTCTGTTATCCAAAGGAACATCCCTTTCCTTTAAGATTTATCACAGTAAGACAAG
Source organism: Lipotes vexillifer (assembly GCF_000442215.2). Lineage (NCBI taxonomy): Eukaryota > Metazoa > Chordata > Mammalia > Artiodactyla > Lipotidae > Lipotes > Lipotes vexillifer. The sequence goes on along the minus strand of NW_006779033.1, from coordinate 1,913,074 downwards.
GTCTTAAATCACAGGTAATCTGTAAATGGTGTTCTTTGTGTTCTTATAAACGTCTGAGAAAGTAACCTTCCCTGGGAGTTCTCTAAAGTGAAATGAGATGTCGGTACCTGCTCTACCTCCCTGAAGTTATCATGGCTGCTCTGGAGATTAGCTACCCGAGAAGCGCAAGTGCCGTCTGGGCAGGTCTAACGTAAGCAGAGGTGCCTCCCTCGATGCCAGAGAGCGCAGCGCTGGGACGCTTCTAAACTGCCCACCCTCAGCTGTCCAGAGCGTCCATCTGTGAAAAGCTCCAACAATCTCCCCCACGAAACCTAGTCTTTCACCACCTTAAAGAGGGCAGAAGACATATTAAGACTTAAATAACAAAGAAAGTTGCATCAAGTTCATAAGGATGAGGTGCCGCATGATCACAAAGGTTTATTAACAGCTCATCTGCAGACTTCTACACGAAGGTAGAATTTACATAAAGGAAAACTGCAATATGAAAACGACACGAGGGGTGAAGGAGTGGTCTCCAGAGACCCTGAGAAGCACAACGATTCTAACCCCCGGCCCGAAACTTGAATCCAGCATTAGTTTTACTTACCTCTCCATTCACTGCTATTAATTTAGTGATCTGGGGAGCTGTCAGAGATATTCGGTAAAAGCAATTTATCTTTCAGGATAATCTCCAAACCACTCTCCAAAAACGTTCAGCTTTAAACGACACGGAATTTGGGAGTGAGGGCCTGGGTGGTGATGGAAGGTGAGAATAAGCAAAGAAGCAACGGGCCACGCTTTTTCAGTGGCAACGTTGAAAGCACCGCTCTCTCTGCCTCACGTGGTAGAGGCACCGTGAGCCAACAGCTGAGCCCCAAACAGTGCTGCTGTTGGAAACAACGCCCGCCCTCCGTGGTGAGAGACACGCAGGGCCCTGGGTGGCTGCCTACACAGCCCAGACCCGGCTGTGCCAGAAGCTTCATGCTACTCGAGAGGCAGGAAAGGAGCTTGGGAAACGGCCAGGGAGCCCGAGTGGGAAGGCGTGAGAAGATAGCCCATCCACCTCCCTCATTCGTGTCAAGGGGAAAGAAGGCTGAGACTAAATGTGGGAAGGGAAGTTTTCAAACCTTTTTCAACTGTTTTCTGTTCTTTTCTATTTATATACATCCATGTAAAATACACTCAAAGTTTAAAACCCACCGAAACTTGTAGTGTCTCTGACATGCAAGTGTCTCTCATTTTATTTTACTTTCACTTTTTGCTTCAGATACACTGAGTCGTAATATTTGCAAAACTGGCATCTGATCGACCTTAAGTACTCTTAGTTTTTATTCAATAAGCATTTACAGAGCAACTTCAAGACCCTGGCACGTTCTAGGCACCAAGCAAAGACGCTGCCCCCGTGGGGCTTGCCTTCTAGCGGCGGGAGAAGAGACAGTGTAAAGAGGGAAAACCTAGGCTAAGTCCAAGGCGGTGAGCGGTACGGAGGGGAAAGAGCAGGGAGTGGGGACGGGGAATGTCGGCGAGGCTTCCCTGAGCAAAGGAGTAAACAGGGGAAGACACAGAGCCGCACAGAAGCTCAGCTGCACGAGACCCTCAGGAATAGCAAGTGTCCGGGACCGGCCGTGGGCCGGGCACCCGCCCAGTGCCTTTCCAGTACTCGCTCATTTAAGCATCGTGACAAGTCTATGAGTCAGAAACTACTATTATATCTATTTTACATCTGGAAAAAATGAGGCTCAGCGCAGTTAAGGAGGCTGCCTAGGTCACAGTCGGTAAGTAGTAGAGATGGGCTTAACACCAGGGAAAAGTAACAATACACGGGAAGCAGCCAAACCACCACCAACACACCTCACCACGCACTCCTTTACATCAGTATTCTCTATACCCACAAGCTAGACACGGAGCTGGCGACCTGAGTTTTCTGTGCAATTTAATACCAAGATGATGCTTCATTTTTTCTAAAAACAGGCGGGCTGTGATTTAAATCAGGTTGCCTATGATAGTATACTTTTAGGTCGTTTTCCATAATCCAGAATATATTTTCCCATAGACGCACTATTGTAAACAGTGACTTAGCTTTCACACACGCCTATTTGATTCAGAATGCAGCTAACTAATACACAAATTCAATTTTAGAAAGGAGGAGTAATTCTCACTTAGTGTTTCGGTCTTCCCATGAGGGAAATGATACACTATATTCCATAACTTGTAGCTTATAATTTTCACAAAGCATCAAGAAGGCAAACCAAAAATAACTCTTGAACAAGCATGGAGAGCACATTACCAGGCCCTGGCACGGGGCAGAGTCTGGGAACAGAAGGATGAATGAAGCACAATCTCTGTCATCAGGGAGCCCACAGTGTCTCAGGACGCAGACGCGCAAGGACATCTTTAATGTCAGTCAGCGCTTCGGCAGGTGGTGACAGCATGCAAGAGGGAGGGAGCGAATAAACAGGCCCGAGGAGCCCGGATGAGCCAGGGCAGAGGGCCGGTCCTCGCTGGACAGATGGGGAGGGCACAGAGGGGAAACCAAGGCTCAAAGGCACAGGAGGACTTCCCCTTAAAGAAGAAATCACCAAAGCAACGTAAAATTAAGAAAAATATCCACTGCAGTCCTAGAACACAGAGAAGGGTTCATCTGACAAAAGAAAACGGAAGAATTTTTGAGCGCCATAAAGCATGTATGATCAGATTGATCAGGCAAAAATAATCAGTGCTGAGTTACTAGTAACACGACACAGACAGAAGCCACAGCCTTAGACGAAATCCCTCACAGTCCCGAGGGACCTGTAAGCCCATAAGAGCAGCCACCTGGCTGTAAGACACGGTCCGGAGGAAACGGGCCACAGAAGCTGCCACGGTGATGCCCCCAGGCTTCTCCTGGAGAGGACAACCCACTCTGCAATGGGGGGGCCACGGACAGCTCAGGGTGGGAGATGCGGAAGCCCCCGCCTCGCCGAGATTCTGAGGGACAAGGTGGCTCACTCCCACCAACAGGGAGAGCACAGCGGGGAGAAGCTGGGGACAAGGGGCTCCACCAGAACCCCCAAACACAGAGCGGCCAAAGCATTCACTGCTGCCCCGGCTGGGGGAGGACAGGAAAAAAGGCAACTCCCACCCCCATCAACATCCCCACAGGGACCTCCACACCTGGTTCACGAAAGATTGTGCACCTGGGGAGACGCAAACAGGGGCACATCATTGCCGTCCCGCCACTGGCCCGACTGTGCCAGGGCGGACACTGCTCCCTGCTCAGCAGAGCTCTCAGACACACAGGGGTGGGTCCTGGGGCTCGCTGGTGACTTGTGACACCACCACACCCATGTCTTCACTGCTGCTCCGAGCAGCCGGTCCGTGGCACAGGGCACAGGGCGCGGAGGCCACGCTCTGCTCTGACCCTCCCCCAACCCAGCTCCTCTGCCTGGAGAGCAGAGCCCTGCCTGGGGCAGGGACACCCCCTCCCGGGCCTGCTCAACTGCCTATAGTACATATCATTCCTACTTGAAAGTAATTTCATAGAATGCAGTCATGTGCCCACACCTAGCTACAAAGGGAGCTGGAAATGTAATTATTATAGAAGGCCATGCACTCAGATAAAAATTCAGAATTCTAGCCCCAAGAAGGAGAGAACAGAAACTGGATGACAACCAAGAGCCTCTGCCATACCCCCCAAACAGATTTCCAGCCAAGGAACAAGATGCCAGTCTTCCCTGGAGCTCCAGCAAGTTTCCCGGCAATTCCCGTGACGCCGCTCACCCTGAGCCAGGAAGGAGGAGAGACAGTCACAGCGCCCCAGGAAGCTGGCGTTCACACCCGATGCTCTCCCCGCTGCCTGCTCTGTCTGCTCTGAAGGCTGGCGAGAGGCAGTTAAGGGGTAGAGGGAAGAAATGCTGGGAGAGAGCAAAGCTGGTCCTGAGGCTGCTGCCTAAGCCCTGAGGAAGGAACGGGGAGAAGCTCTTGAGTCTCTAAGAACGGGAGGCTGTGTCGCACCAGGATCTCTGCTTCAGGCACAAATCACCCGTTGTGCAGAAAGAGAACATGACCCCCTCAGCATCCTGGGCGGGGTGGCGGCGGGGGGGTCTTCCAATTAGGGGCTGTGGCTTCTGGTCTGTTCCCAGACAGGACACCTGGAGAGGAGGGCCCCCTTTTGGCCTGAGACCCCCCGGAGTTTATCCCCACTGACCATTTGGTGGTCAGAGGCCCCCTGGGAGAGCAAAGAGACCCACAACCGCTGAGGGGGGCTCGGCGACCACCAACGCTGATTGGTTCACACCTGCCTTCATAAAAAGACGGGTGATGGAGCATCACAGACCCTGCAGGAGGGTCGGAATCCAAACCAGGAGGGAGGGGAGCAGCTGGGCGAGGCCAGGGAAAGGCCCTTCATCAGCACGTTCAGGGAGATCTGAGGATGTGTCACCTCAGAAGCAGGACAAGATCTCTATGAAAAAATAGAGAACAACTAAGGACCAAGAATGAGCACAGGAAATTAAAAACACAGCTGCTAAGATGCTCAGTGGAGAGGAAACCAACTCAGTAATCCTCCCGAATGTACAGAAAGATGATGAGAACACAGGAGAAACATAACCGTGACGGCGAGGGGCTCCTACAGTCACGAGGCTGAGAAGGAAAGAGCAGGAATCAGGTCCACGGAAACGTCCCTGAGGATCACGGCCCTGAGTGCCGACCGCAGACACCCAGACCCTGGGGGGTTTCTAAACGTGAAAACAAAGAGAAAGTCGCCACGAGCCCCCCAGTAAGACTAAGGGAGGGGAGGGAAGGAGAAACTCCAAGGGGCGCGGAGGGAAAGACAATTCTAAATGCTAAAAGCAGTAGAGCAATAAGGGTACAAAGCCGAGGGAAAGGGCTATGACCGCAGAGCTGAAACAAGGTGAAATGTTAAATGTGAGGACAAAAGAAAACCTTTTTTTTTTTCATGAAAAGACTTGGAAAGCACCCCAACGCATTCTTCTCGGGCAAAATATTATTTGAGGAAGCACTTCAAAAATAATCATAGTAAATAATTCAAGCAATGGGCAGCAAACTATGAAGATAATAAATCTTAATTAGCCCAAACCCTGTTTAATAATGCAGTTGTGGAATTAACTGTAATAGTTCAGAAAGACAGTAAAATAAAAACAGATATAATAAAAGAATCTGACCTAGTATTTAAAATATAGATTACTTCTAAAAACCTAGGATTCAAGTAGGAAAGAGGAGACAAGCAAAAAGCATGCACAAGATTTCCTTTTATCCTTGGCAAGGATGCAGTGAGATGCAGATACTATTAAATTCTTGGAATTCATAGTTTCAAATATTCTTATGAGAAACAACCAGCCAAGTATAGTTGGAATGCAGAACTCCAAAACAGCTGGGGGTGGACTATATAGCTTAAATAAAATTAGATAAATAAGAGACATCAGAAACAGAAGCAAAGAAAGAAAGAGAAAGCATAACAAGTTTTTTTAAAAAACAAAACAAAAACATACAATACAATGGCAGGGATTAGGACAAATTAGGACAAATAAATCAATAATCAAAATAGATGTGAATGCCTTGAATCTTCCTACTGACACGCAGAAGTTCTTTAAAAAAATTTTAAAAAATTAGATACTATTTTCAAGACACCTACTCAAAACATGAAGCAGAAAGATTGGAAACTGGGGATAAACAAATGCTGATGAAAATAAAGGAAAAGTGGTAATACTAACATCAAATAAAGTGTAATTCCAGAAAATAGCATGAATCAGAAGAAGGATATTTTGTACGGTTTGTTAAAGTAGAGGCTATAAAAGGAGAAACACTGTCAACACAAAGCAACATACTAGTTTCCACATATATAAAGTGAAAGTAATTAGGAACGCAACAGAATTAGACAATACAATTGTATTGGGGGGTTTCTACATGTCCTAGAATTTGAAACACGAAGTAGACAAAATTAATAAATGAAGGGCGCTGGGGAGGGAGGGAGAGAGGGAGGAGGGCCAGGCGACCAGGACAGGACACACGGTGTCACTGGGCAGATGGACAGCACAGCGCCCTGGGGTGGTCCGAGAGGCTAGGGGCTTGGGAGGCTGGCCGGGACCAGATAAAACAGCCCGGGTGTCAGGAGCGGCGGGGCGGGTCTTTCCTAGCATGGGGGAGGCGCGGAGGTCTCTGCTGGATGCACTTGACTCCCTAGGTGCACGGGGAACGGGTGCGAGAGGGAGGGGACCCAGGGGACTCCAGGAAGGGGCACTGCCCAGCTCTACGTCTGCTTGCACAGCAACAGAGGACTCTCCAGGCCTCCAGGAACTGCGGCCGTGGGGCTGGAGCAGAGATGCCTGCTGAGCCAGCAGCACCAGGAGCACGCGTGTCACTCGTCTTAAAGCCCCGCCAGGCCACCGCAAAGACACAGGGTTCTAGTGAAAGGACACAACAGGGTTAGGAGGGAAAACCAGTGGTGTTTTTTTTGTATATACACGCGGAAGTGAAATGCTTTCCGATGTGCATGAACGATTTAATATTTTGGTATAGATATTTTATGAGTAGGACAATGTATTAATAAGTGTTTAAACCTGTTATTAAATCCTGCCATGTGTGTGTCTCTCTCTGAGGTCCACCTGCCCCTCATCTCTGCTTGCTCCCAGCCTCACTCACTCAAGATCCCTCAGAGGCTCCCCAGAGCTGCCGAATGCACTTCAAGGAACTTCTCAAAGCCTTCCGTCCTCAGTCTCCGACTTGACTTTTCCACCTATTTCCTGCCACGGCGCCTGCGTATGCCCATGACCATCACTACAGGCCCCTTTTATGGCCCACACACCAGAAGACTGTCAGTCTTTTTCTCCCTTAAAGCAGCATCTCCTCTCCGGTCTGTATTAGTCATAACTCTCATCACAGGAACAGCCGTATGAGGAGCTATAGCTCAAAGCCGGGGCTGCAGTCATCAGCTCCTAACACAGAGCAGCAGGTGAGCGCCTGGTACCCGCTGGGACCACAAACACCTCTCGCTGACCCAGCGCGACAGTCAAGTCCACAGCACCTTTCATCCAGGAGGCTCCCGCAGGTCAGAGAATTGAAGGACTCACCCGAGATCGCAGCATCAATAAGCTGGCGTGACAGGATTCAAACTTAAATCACACACCACCACGTGCTTTTGTGGAAGCCAGAAATCCGGAACAGTGAAATTACGCATAGGATAGGTAGAGCTGATGTTCGACACAGTCGTTCGGTCAGAAAGTACCAGAAAGAGAAGAGGAGGGAGGAATCACCTGGCCTGCCTCCAGGAAGAATCCCCCTCCGCTTGACGGTTCCTCTGGTAACTTTCCATCCCCTGTGGCCCCTCTGCTCCCGGACTCTAGGTCCCACTGTCCTTCTTGGACTTGCAGCTTCTCTCCAATTGCAATCCCCCTATTGCTGGTCTTGAATAGTCTTCCTTACATTGCAACAAGGGTTGGAATTAATTTTTTCTTCAACAATGTTTCATACTAAGAACGTGAATTCAATGAAGTAAGAATTCAACGATAAGGCGATGAAACAAAACCCATGTGTTTAATGGGCTTTATCGTGAGTCTCCTTCACTCCCGTCGCTGCTCCAGGCGTGGGGACCCTGCAGTGAACGGAACGTATGAAGTCCTGGCCCTCGCGGAGCTTAGATTCAGGTGAGAAGGGTGGACAGAGCACATTCAGTGTGTCGGGCAGTCACAATAACAGACGATGCTTCACAGAACAGCACGCTGACCACAGCCAGGCATCATTCTAGAAGCTTTGCTGTGTGAACTCAGCTGCTCCCTGTGAAGCCTCTATGAGGGTGGCACTTACAGCCCTAAGTTACATACGAGGCAGCTGGCACAGAGAGGTTGAGCTATTTGCCCCGTGTCCCAGCACGCTGATGAACGGCAGAGCCGGGGGTCAAGCTCAGGCGCTGTGGCTCCGAGGCTGTTCTCTGCACAGCACAACCCTGACCCTGCAAGGCCAGGAGGACACAGCGGCCAAGGAGGCCTGCCAGGTGGCATCCCTGGAACGGAGACCTCAAAGCCATGAGAAAACAGGCCACATGAGGACCTGGGGAAAGAACGCTTCGCCTGGAGGGGACAGAAGCACCAAGGCTTTGGCGAGTCGCGGTCACAGCGGAGAAGTTAACGTGGACGAGTGAACACGGAGGGACATGACGGAAACCAGGTGCACGCGGCAGGGGCCACTGCGGCCACAGGGTCGTCCCTCCCAATTTTGCTAGACAACACTACCACCTGACATAGTTTACACTGGCATTCTGTTCTGTACCCATATTCACACAGCTGGTCAGACTTACTGTTTTTTTTTTAAACCAGCAGCTTTATTAAAATAAAATCCACATTTATAATTTGAGATATAATTCACAATTCTGCATTTTAAATGTATGATTCCATGGCTTTTAGTATATTCTCAGATATGTGCGACTATCGCCACCGTCAATTTTAGGACATTTTAGTGATCTCAAAAGAAACCCGTACCCACTATCAGTCCCCTCCCTAAAACCACTCTCCCCACCTTAAACAACCACTAATCCATTTCACGTCGCTATTGCCTATTTTGGATATTTCATGCAAATATGCTCTTTTGTGATTTGCATCCTTTACTTAGCGTAATGTTTACAAGGTTCATCCACGTTACTTAACTGTCAGTAGGTCATCATACCATTTTACGGCCAAATAATATTCCACTGTATGCGTATACCACATTTTGTTTATCCATTCACCAGCTGGAAATATTTGGATTGATTCCACCTTTTGGCAACTGTAAGTGATGCTGCTATCAACATTCTTGCACAAGGTTTTGTGTGGACATATGTTTTCATTTCTCTTGCGTTGACACGTAGGAGTGGAACTGCTGGAGGGTATGCTTACCCACTGGAGGAGGTGCAGACTCTTTCCAATGTGGACACGCCATTTTACGTCCCATCCATGCTGTATGAGGGCTCCAGCTTCCAATTTCTGCAGCAACACTCATCATTATCGGGCTTCTAGATTGCAGACATCCTAACACGCATACAGTGGTGTCTCACTGTGGTTTTGATTTTCATTCCCCTGATGACTAATGATGCGGAGCGTCTTCTCATGTGCTTATTGGCCATTTGTATACCTTTCTTGGAGAAATATCTATTCAGATCCTTTGCCCATTTTTAAATTGGGTTATCTGTGTTTTTATTATTGAGTTCTAGGAGTTTCTATATTTTCTAGATATATATTCCATATCAGGTACACGATCTGCAAATATCTCCTCTGATTATGTGAGTTTCTGTTCACTTTCTTGAAGGCATCCTTTGAAGCACAAAATTTTTAATTCTGATGAAGTCCAATTTACCTATTTTTTCTTTCGCTCCTTGTGCTTTTGGTGTCAGACCTAAATATCCATTGACAAATTCAGGGTTATGAAGGTTTACTGCTATGTTTTCTTCTAAGAGTTTTATAGTTTTCGCTTTTACATTTAGGTATTTTAAATTGATAAGCTGATTCTAAAATTTATATGAAGTTACAAAGGATCCAGAAAAGTTAAAACAATCTTGAAAAAGAACAAAGTTGGAGGATTCACACTCCCAAATTCTAAATTTACAAGCAACAGTAACCAAGAAAATGCTGTATTGGCATAAGGATAGACATATAAATCAATGGAATGAAATTTAGAGCCCAGAAATAAACACAGGGGTCTATGATCAACTAACTTTCAACAGGGATGCCAAGATCGTTCAAAGGGGAAAGAACAGTCTTTTCAACAAATGATGCTGAGACAACTAGATAACCACATGCACAAGAATGCAGTCGGACCCTTATCTCACACCACATACAAAACAAGTTAAAATGGATCAAAGACCTAAATGTAGCAGCCTTAGTTTTATAGTTAAATTGATTCATTCTTTACCACCAATTTATTTTACTATGGTTTCACCATTCCAATATTCTTTTTTGATTCATCAATTTGTTGGTCAAACTGTATTCTCAAATGGTTTTCCAAGGAGTGCCTAGGTGCTATATAACCCAACTTCTGTTTAAAATTTGTTTTTAAAAGTTTGTCTAAAAAATAATCTTAAAGGGAAAACTGGATTTATAAACTATAAACAAAAGTTAGGTATCAGTTGGTGACAAACATTATGGAGATAAGGCAGGATGGATGAGGGATCTACTTAGAGATTGAATTTTAAATGGAAACATACTGTCAAAAAGTTGTTCCCACTTCAATGTTTTTCATAATCTTTCTTTCTTTCACCTCAGAGGGTTCTTTTGGAGCTAATATTGAATAAAATGAAAAAGCATTAATCTGAAGATTAACAGTTCTTTCAGTGACACTATTATTTTATCCCTTAAACTGAAAACATCTTGTTATGAAATCCTACCCTCTACTAAGATGAGGGACTTAAATGTTGAAGACAGTTTGAGGCCGTACAGCTCTGTTTCATAATAGGTTCAAAGAACCTCAGAAACAGACATCAGAGACTTATGACCCCAACATCTACACGAGGAAAATTTTTAAATGCTCTAGCAGAAATCACAAGTATGACACGTAAAGAACACACCTGGATTCAACAGCTACGTGGTGAGTGCCTGGCACCTTCAAAGCACTGTCCCTAAAAAGGGATCCAAACTCAATGGAGTATTCCTGTCTTCACAGATTAGATGATATTTTGAAATAATGCCAGAAAAATCTATTAATCTTGCCTGGTTATGGAAAAGCTCTTGATGTGCAGGTTATTTTGAAAAGATGGAATTTTTTTGGAACATGCTTTCTAACTAAAAAAAGTCATGAAAAAAATAAGAATACATCTTAACATGCAGGGTCTGTGTCTGAATATGTCGAATCTTGGCTATAACATAAGACCATCTTCTCCAACAGTTTGATAATGAAGTGCATGCTTCCTAAGCTAACATACTAGTAAAGGAGTATCAGAATGAAAACCAGAGCCCATCCACGGGATGACTGACCGCTTAGCCATAATTCATCTCTGCAAAGAGAAAGCCACGATGACAAGGTTGTTGTTCTCAGATGGTGATGATACCATTTATTTCTGTGGCTGCATCAGGACCCCACAGGGGTTTTAAGTATTATCTTATTAATATCCCTTACATGTCTTTGAGGTAAGGAGAGAACACATATTATATCAATTCTGCAAATTGGGAAAATATAAATAAAATACTTTACTTAAAGTTCGGAAGAGTCCAAGCTAAATGACCAGCAAGCATTCTGCTCACCAAGCCATAAATTTAGAAAGCACTTGTCATTTATACCCCGCCTGCTCTCCAAAGAATCTGCAACAAAAATTAAAACAGAAATTTCCAAGTGGCAACAGCAGCAAATTCCAAGGGCACTTCTTAGAGTAAGACCGGCCAGGAATGAGGAGCTACAACAGGAACTAACATTTTCCTCAATTATAATAGTCCAGTCAAATTGGAATACAATAGAATTTAGCACGTTCTTGAATTTTGAAACCTGCCTTGCAAGACGAAGGGATAAAATCATCTCAAGACTAAACTGACACCTTGCAAAGGTAAGAGAAAACACAGCCCCGGACTAGGGCCAGAGCCATTATTTTAAGCTGCAATTGCACCCAAATCCTGTTTACTATGACTCCCTTTCCAATGTTATGTTTGCCCAAGACGATTTTGCCCTAAATTTCTGGTAAAGATCTAATGTAGGTATCTATATTTTGACAATGAGACATCTATAGCATATGTGAAATTAAGACCTGATGATACATTCATGGGATGCCCTGTACTATATACCATGTAATTAAATCTCCTATGGTTACAAGTCAGCTTGGGACAAAAAGGCCCTTCTCTAAAGAGCGCAAAGCATTCAGAAGTCAATGAAATAAAAATTCACCTGGGTGTGTATCTCTACATTTTAAACTATTTATCAGCCCTTTTTAGAGAACGATGCCAAAAGGCTACAGGGCAACCTTTAGAGAACAACAATTTAAAAAGGATTTATTAGTCGTACCACACCTACTGCCAAAAGGGGCAGAAGTACATTTAAAGCAGCAACATTCCCAAAGCACTTTTTCTGGGTACAGGGCTCAGCGGGAAGCAGGAGCAAAAGGGAGGCCACGGAGAAGCCACTTTTCATTCTCCCTTTGTTACAACTTCAGAACAACTCAAAACTTGTCATTTAGCAATTTACTATAATATTAACTAATTTAAAAAATTAAAGTTTTTTTTTCATCTTAAGTCCTTCCAAATGAAAAAGATATGCTGGGGAGTTCCGACAGCCTATGAGCTGCTAGACACAGAGGACTTGATACAAAGACCCCACGCTCTGGGGTTGGTCGGATATTGTCATTGACGGAGGCTTTCTGAACTATCACTGGGCCTCACAGCTGCTACTGAAGCTCTAGACTTCTGGTACCGTGAGTCAGGATGCAGGAAAAGAACTCCTGAACACTCCATCCACTTACATTTCTTACAGCTGTACAGGGAGAGGTCAGGACTAATGGAAATAAGGGCTGTGGGATAAAATACCAAGGAATACAAAGACACCCTGATTTTCAGCAAGTTTTAAATGGGTTTCTGGTGTTTGCATTTAATACTGCTCTTTAGAAAATTATTTGAGCTAATGTTTGACATTAGCTGCTGAAAACTGTCTATAAAACACAGCAACTAGAATTAAACTAATAAAATCTTACCCAGTATCAATCCATAGATTTAATCACTAGATAAGGGTGATTTGCAATGAGTATAGATAGTTTATAAGTGAGAGCCTCTAAAGGACTTAAGAAGTACTTACGGGTACTTATAAACAAAGTCCTGCTTTAAGTAGTTTGAACATTCTTGCTAAAATCTTGTTTGCACTACTAGTTTGCTTAGTGGAACCTTTTTTCAGAGACTGTTACGGTGCGTTTTAATAAGCCTGTGTCTGGAATTGCTCAAATCCTGACTCAATGGGGCCTGGATTAATAAGGTTTTAAATTACCTCAAAACACAAGGCCTTGTGCAAGACGTTAAGTATCACTAGGATTCAGGAGGTTCAACCGTATGGTCCAGCTTCGGGGCAAGAAAACTGTCAGTCCTCCAGGGATAATTCACCCATAGAAAACAACTGCCCTCTATGATTTCGACTCTGAAAAGGAATCACGTGGCTTGGAGTGGACAGACACGGGGTTCACACCCTAACTCAGCTGGCATCTTAACATGTGAACTCAAGTGTAACAGCTTTCATTTCTGTCAGCTTGTTGCCCATCAGAAATTGCAGGGAGGCTGAGGAAGCCTCAATCCCACAGCCCATCCCTCAACTCAGTCTATCAGGACCAACGCCTCACCTTCTTGATCTTCCATTAACGCATTTACAACCCAACCATCTGTCTTCTCCATTCCAAACCCAGAGTGTTCAAACTCATGGAAGAAATCACAGAGACAGACAAATCGGCCCACATATGGCTTCCAAACTCACGGGATCCCTACCACGCAGCAAGCCTCCGGAATGCATATCCCTCAACGACACTGTTCCGTGTGCCTGAAAATACACTCCTTTCCTTGGTTTCCAAACACTATCAACTCCTAATTCTACTTCTCTCATCACTCTTCACCAGGCCCTTGTCACCCAGGACACCCTTGACTCTCAGCGTTCCCAAAGACCAGCTTTAATCCCCACAGAACTCGCTCCATCGGACTGAAGCACTCATCACCTCTAAATCCTCATCTCTAACTCGATCTTCTGAGCTCCAGAAAAGCATGTCCAGCTGCCGCTAGAACAGCTCTGCCTGGACACCACCCCGCCTCCCCAGCACCTTCACCCAGTTGCACCAACAGAAATGCAGAAATCATCCAATCCTTTGGTTTCGGGGTGAAGGAGAAGAAATGGGTTCTGAATCTTTGTTCACAGCAGTTCATTTTTGACAACTGCCTCAAAATAGCTTTTTATTTATTAATAGGTAAACCTAAAAATGAATATTTTACATATTGTTTTTGTTCTGTCTTATGTATATTCTCTATATGAACTAAAAACACACTTTTCAACATCAATCTACTAAGTCTGCCCACCAATAATTTTCCATCACCTTTTCCATTCTGTAACCAAAAAGCTAACAAAGTATTTAACTTTCCCCCCAAATAAATCAATCATCACAAAATTACTTTACGTCAATTTGACCTTTAAATTCATTTACACGAATCCAAAGTGCATAAAGATTTCAATCACAGTGTTCAAAGCAGTTAGGGGAGCAATTTCCAAGGCATAGTGCAAATATTTTGCCCTCAAATGTAGCAGTGTTCTGAGTAATATACTTAGTGTAAAGCTCTAAGTAAGAGGAGAATATACCAATCCGCTGTAACGTGATTTCCTGTCTTACAATTTTTCCTAGAGGAGACGAAAAGTGACGGAAAAGAGAGTTTCATATAATATGAGTAGTCTTCGTACTCTTTAAAATATAATAGAAAATAATGAATTACTTTAAAAACACCTAGACTGATGTGAGCAAGTTTTGATGGGGTGGAATCACTGTGTGAAAGCCTCATCCTTCGACAGTGTCAAGTATGAAATTCGGTGTCTCCGATTCCCTCAGCGGAGCACTCATCCCAGGAAACCACACCCTCAAGGTTTCTTTTTATTTTTTGTGGCAAATAAAAAGCATGCAGCTCACTGAAGGAACACAGGACCAAAAGCAAATCATACCATTATATAATGCACCATGAGCTTTCCCCTAATTAAAAAAAAAAAAAAAAATGATATTCTTTTACAGTTCTAAGCATATGCACCTCCATAGGACATTACCTTCCTGGTGATTTATAATGGAAAATTCTATGATAAATTCACCCTTTAGGTTAATTAATGTCCTCTTGCTATTTCTCATTTTTTTGTTCACATCCTCTTGCATGTGAGATTAGATAGCTTAGGACTCTGTTTACTCACTATGTTCTCAAGTTTACTCGGTTTTCTCATAAAAGGGCCTAAACTTTTCACTTCTTGGTGTTTGAAGTTTAAAGCCATCTGCACTGTTGAAAACATCCTCTAGCTCTTCAAAGTTAAGCTGATGACATTTTAGAGGAAAAAATTGTTCAAATAACTGTAGGATTCTCAGGAAAGCAGTTAATTCAGCTGTGCCAATGGGTATATTCTCATTTCTTGTGTACCTGGCTACAAAAATCTTTTCTGGTTCGTCTGTAAATGAAATATCAAAACTTAAATGCTTATTACCATGTTTGATAAAGAAAGTATACTGTGGCTTCCTTTTATTATTTTGTTTAATTTCAGAATATTTTAAAAATTATAATTTCTAACCCGTTTACTTCTGAAATACAAACTCCAACATTTGGAATTCATACCCTGTTTACACCTAAACATGCTTTAGAAATGAAAGGTAATAACTGAATTAGAAACCACATCACGCTCCTCATTGTTTGATTACGAGGATGTACATCAGCCCTTCATCAGGCGGAAACATTTTCTTGGCACTAAATCTCGGAGGAAGACTATTTTCAACATCATTTGTACTGAATACAAAAGATTCTTATTGCTTTTTCGATTTATTCTTGATTAAACATTAAAAGTACAGTTTGCTTTGTAACTATTTACACCCACACGTCCCACACTTGCTTATGACAACGGCCCTTCTTCAACGCTTGTGGGGTCGATATATTATGGGATGGACCCAAACACGCCCCTCCCGGCCGCCTCTGCCAAACAATGCTCAGCTCGTCTACTCCCGACAAGAGTTCTGTAGCTAACAGTTCACTTCTGAGCTTGCGGGTAAGTGAACGACATACTCGTACTCTACACTGCTGGACGGAAAGAGAAGCATATCTTACAGATACTGGACTAAACATTAAGAAGCTTAGCTTACTTTTTCCTCAAGGCACATCTATAGGCCATGATATTAGAAAAAAGGCTAAAATAGTTTAGATCTTGAATGAGTCTTAGACCAACTAGTGTTTCCTGCTCTTCCCATGAACCCTGCCAAAGTCCCCCCGCTCCAAAAACGGTCTCGGGATGTGCTCCAAGGCAGACACACTGAGTCCCTCCGTCCACGGCGCTCAGCTTAGCTTGGCAGACACCCTCACAGGCCACTCGTTTTCTGGTTTGTGTGTCAGCTCCTGCTTTCTATCTCATCTGCTTCACCAGAAAAACAAGTTGCTGAATTGGTAACTGAGTTTACAAAAATGAAAACAGGAAGCGAGGTGAAAGTGCTGGCTTACTATTTTTCTCTTAATTTTTAAAAAATGTATTTATTTTATTTGTTTTTGGCTACGTTGGGTCCTCTTTGTTCTGCGCGGGCTTTCTCTAGTTGCGGCGAGCGGGGGCTACTCTTCCTTGCGGTGCGCAGGCTTCTCATTGCGGTGGCTTCTCTTGTTGTGGACCACGGGCTCTAGGCGCATGGGCTTCAGTAGCTGTGGCTTGCAGGCTCAGTAGTTGTGGCACACGGGCTTAGTTGCTCCGCGGCACGTGGGATCTTCCCAGGCCAGGGCTCGAACCGGTTTCCCCTGCATTGGCAGGCAGATTCTTAACCACTGTGCCACCAGGGAAGCCCCAGACGTGCTGGCTTACTATTCTTATCTTATATTCAGTATTTCATTTAATCTTTATAACAATCCAAAGAAATGGGTATTATTTTCTAATTTAATGAATAAGTTTGTATCTAGTTCCACTTCTTGATGGACCCTGTCACATTTGAGAACAAATTTTGGGTCCTCTGTTCCCAGACAAATTCCCCACGTGGACGTTCAAACACGCTGAAGGCTCTCCACTCTGTATCTGCTGACACTCATGCAATGAAACCATGGATGAGAAGTGGCCGTCCCACCTCTCCACAGGGAAAAAATGCTCCTTAGGTGGCTTCATGTGTCCTCCCACGTCCTATACTAAGGCCTCCCACATCCTATACTAAGACCCATGGAAGTAGCAAGTTGAGGGGTGGGGAGCATTATCTTTAGATTTGCAATGAGATTTAGGAACCAGTGGTTTGGAAGACTGTAGTTCAGAGATCGTAGGACCCATAGCTAACTGCGGGCAAAGCCAGAATCGGATCCAAGACTCCCAACTTGAAGCCCTGGGCACTTTCCACAAGGCCACAGAGACAAGGTTTTTATTTATTATTATTATTTTTTTTTTTAGTTATTTCTGAGATATACATTTTAAAGTAAGAACTAGAATTGTGACTTACAACATGATACCAGAACATATAAGATTTTTAGAAATTTCATGAAATGTCTGAAACATTTATATTAACATATTTCCATACAAATAACCCAAAGGAAGTTTAGAATTAGTTGTTTTTTGTTTGTTTGTTTGTCTTTTTATACTGCAGGTTCTTATTAGTCATCAATTTTATACACATCAGCGTATACATGTCAATCCCAATCGCCCAATTCAGCACACCACCATCCCCACTGCACCGCGGTTTTCCCCTCTTGGTGTCCATATGTTTGTTCTCTACATCTGTGTCTCAACTTCTGCCCTGCAAACCGGTTCATCTGTACCATTTTTCTAGGTTCCACATACATGCGATAATATACAATATTTGTTTTCCTCTTTCTGACTTACTTCACTCTGTATGACAGTCTTTGGATCCATCCATGTCTCAAGAAATGACTCAATTTCGTTCTTTTTTATGGCTGAGTAATATTCCATTGTATATATGTACTTCATTTTTTGAGGGGGCAGAAAGCAAACAAAGAGATTTATTAAAGCATTCATTTCCAGAGGTAAGTTGATTTTGCATATATATTGAGTTTTTCACACTTTTCATATATATGATAGTCTAATAGAATATTCTCTGTGGTATTTCCACATCATACATTTAGAAAATATTTTTGCGGGGAAAAACTTATATATATATATATATATATATATATAATACATATACATATGTCCCCATATCTCTTCCCTCTTGAGTCTCCCTCCCTCCCACCCTCCCTATCCCACCCCTCTAGGTGGTCACAAACCACCAAGCTGATCTCCCTGTGTGTGCCATAAGGCTGCTTCCCACTAGCTATCTATTTTACGTGTGGTAGTGTATATATGTCCATGCCACTCTCTCACTTTGTCACAGCTTACCCTTCCCCTCCCCATATCCTCAAGTCCATGCTCTAGTAGGTCTGTGTCTTTATTCCCGTCTTACCCCTAGGTTCTTCATGACTTTTTTTTTTTCTTAGATTCCATATATATGTGTTAGCATACGGTATTTGTTTTTCTCTTTCTGACTTACTTCACTCTGTATGACAGACTCTAGGTCCATCCACCTCACTACAAATAACTCAATTTCGTTTCTTTTTATGGCTGAGTAATATTCCATTGTATATATGTGCACATCTTCTTTATCCATTCGTCTGTCGATAGGCATTTAGGTTGCTTCCACAACCTGCCTATTGTAAATAGTGCTGCAATGAACATTGGGGTGCATGTGTCTCTTTGAATTATGGTTTTCTCTGGGTATATGCCCAGCAGTGGGATTGCTGGATCATATGGTAATTCTATTTGTAGTTTTTTAAGTTTTTCCACACTGTTCTCCATAGTGGCTGTATCAATTTACATTCCCACCAACAGTGCGAGAGGGTTCCCTTTTCTCCACACCCTCTCCAGCATTTATTGTTTCTAGATTTTTTGATGATGGCCATTCTGACTGGTGTGAGATGATATCTCATTGTAGTTTTGATTTGCATTTCTCTAATGATTAATGATGTTGAGCATTCTTTCATGTGTTTGTTGGCAGTCTGTATATCTTCTTTGGAGAAATGTCTATTTAGGTCTTCTGCCCATTTTTGGATTGGGTTGTTTATTTTTTTGTTATTGAGCTGCATGAGCTGCCTGTAAATTTTAGAGATTAATCCTTTGTCAGTTGATTCATTTGCAAATATTTTCTCCCATTCTGAGGGCTGTCTTTTGGTCTTGTTTATGGTTTCCTTTGCTGTGCAAAAGCTTTGAAGTTTCATTAGGTCCCATTTGTTTATTTTTGTTTTTATCTCCATTACTCTAGGAGATGGGTCAAGAAGGATCTTGCTGTGATTTATGTCATAGAGTGTTCTGCCTATGTTTTCCTCTAAGAGTTTGATAGTTTCTGGCCTTACATTTAGGTCTTTAATCCATTTTGAGCTTATTTTTGTGTATGGTGTTAGGGAGTGATCTAATCTCATACTTTTACATGTACCTGTCCAATTTTCCCAGCACCACTTATTGAAGAGGCTGTCCTTTCTCCACTGTATATTCCTGCCACCTTTATCAAAGATAAGGTGACCATATGTGCATGGGTTTATCTCTGGGCTTTCTATCCTATTCCATTGATCTATCTTTCTGTTTTTGTGCCAGTACCATACTGTCTTGATTACTGTAGCTTTGTAGTATAGTCTGAAGTCAGGCAGCCTGATTCCTCCAGCTCCATTTTTTGTTCTCAAGATTGCTTTGGCTATTCGGGGTCTTTTGTGTTTCCATACAAATTGTGAAATTTTTTGTTCTAGTTCTGTGAAAAATGCCAGTGGTAGTTTGATAGGGATTGCATTGAATCTATAGATTGCTTTGGGTAGTAGAGTCATTTTCACAATGTTGATTCTTCCAATCCAAGAACATGGTATATCTCTCCATCTGTTTGTATCATCTTTAATTTCTTTCATCAGTGTCTTATAATTTTCTGCATACAGGTCTTTTGTCTCCTAGGTAGGTTTATTCCTAGGTATTTTATTCTTTTTTGTTGCAATGGTAAATGGGAGTGTTTCCCTAATTTCTCTTTCAGATTTTTTATCATTAGTGTATAGGAATGCCAGAGATTTCTGTGCATTAATTTCGTATCCTGCTACTTTACCAAATTCATTGATTAGCTCCAGTAGTTTTCTGGTGGCATCTTTAGGATTCTCTATGTATAGTATCATGTCATCTGCAAACAGTGACAGCTTTACTTCTTCTTTTCCAATTTGGATTCCTTTCATTTCTTTTTCTTCTCTGATTGCCGTGGCTAGGACTCCCAAAACTGTTGAATAATAGTGGCGAGAGTGGACATCCTTGTCTTGTTGCTGATCTTAGAGGAAATGCTTTCAGTTTTTCACCATTGAGAATGATGTTTGCTGTGGGTTTGTCGTATATGGCCTTTATTGTGTTGAGGTAGGTTCCCTCTATGCCCACTTTCTGGAGAGTTTTTATCATAAATGGGTGTTGAATTTTGTCAGAAGCTTTTTCTGCATCTATGGAGGTGATAATATGGTTTTTCTTCTTCAGTTTGTTAATATGGTGCATCACATTGATTGATTTGCATATATTGAAGAATCCTTGCAGAGACAAGGTTTTTAAAAGGCAGGGAACCTGTTCCACGAATGCGTTAGGTCTGAGCCCAGGGAAACCTTTCAGCCACGTCTGTATCATTCATTTTAAACAGAACTCCCAGAGCCTGTTATGTTGATAGCTAAGAGAGCTCCTTAATCACCTAAAAGCTGGGGTCTGGGTAAACATACAAGCTGAATAATAGATGGCACTTTTCCCCCCTCAAGTGTCTGGTTTTCCACCTTTAACTTTTTTATAGAATTTGTTTTTAAAAAACTATTTCATTCTGTTTTCCATAGTGACTTTAACATCACCTCTGCTACAAAAACCTGCAGCTCTAGAAAATATATCATGGATATATAGATATATAGATAGATGATAGATAGATAATCATGGATGCATATAAACACAGACTATCACAATTTAACACAAGAAGTTAATCAACAGACTCCAAGGACAAATAAGATACAGGAAAAAGTCTGTGCCACCTCAGTGGGGTTCTCAAAATGTCCTGAATGATTTTAAGAAACATACTTAGGTATATTCATTCTATTAAGAGATGAAGTGAAGGTAAAATATATGTATTAATCAAGGCCTGCAGTAGAAGAAAATCATGAGCAGGACATTTCAAATCGGAATAATTACTGGCCCATATCCAAGTAAATGACATCACACAGACATCAAATAGAAAGATGGGTGTCTGCCACTGAGTATGGGAAGTTTTGTCTCTTGAAATAACAACACGACAAAAGTTATTTTTCTATCTTTCATATTTCAAGAAAAGGAGACATAACTCACAACTATGGAAGGTTCAGGAGAATTTTTGGCTCTAATTTTCCAAAAGGATTTTGAATTTTTGTCTTCTTGAAAAAAGAATAATCAATGAAGGAAACAGGCCCCATAATGGGGCTGAAAGGCAGAAGAAAAAGAAACTCTACCCAAAGCCTCTTCTCTTTCAGTAGAAGTGTCAACTCTGAACCAAGTAAAGGGACCCTAAAGAAAGAAAGAAAGCAGTGGAGAGAAGAAAGGTAGGAGAGGAGGGAAAAAACAAAAATATAATAAAAGGGATTTTAAAAGAACCATAAATTAAGCCTGAAAGTCTTGGATTTTATTCAAAGGACACTGAAGTTCTTGTAAAAGGCACTGACACATTCAAAGCAGCAGACACAGGTCAACATCGGATAAAGCAGTTCTAGGAGAAGGAGAAATCCAGCAGTGAAAATTCAGTCTATACCAAAAAATCAGAGATGAGAACGATGAAAATTGTTGAAGAAAAGATACTACAAATGGAAAGGGAAAATAAATATTAAAATATCATCAAAGTTACTAATCTCAATTAGGAATAGAAAATGAAGAAAGCTGTCTTCATATCTTAATCAGCAAAATTCCACAAAGAATCAAAAAATATGTTATGCTGCTCATCAAAAGACATCATTTAAGATGAACACAGCGTCAATGGCCAAAGGAAAAATATTAAATGGTCTAATATACATGTAATTAAAATACAGGCAAATATCTCTAGATACGATAGCTGAAATCATCATAATTTAATGAAGAATCATAATTTGAACCCTTCAGATCCAAGAAACCTGATGAATCCCAAGAAGGATAAACACATACAAAACCACAAAACTTAGGACACACTATAATGAAATTACTGTAAACTAGTGATACAGAGAAAATGTTAAAAGCGGAAGAAAAAAGATCTACCAGGTAACAAAGACAAAAATGACTGGAGATTACTTGTCAGACGATATAAAACAGAGTACAAAGGAAGGAAGATTTTAAAAGGGCTGAAAGTTACTGGAATTCTATGCCCAATAAAAGTAAGCGTCAAAAAAGAAGGTGGAATAAAGCATTTGTTTCAGAAAAAACAGTAGCTGAGAAACTTTATTGAGAGCAGACAGGTGCTTCATAAAATGTAACTGGAGGTTCTTCAAGTTGAACAAAAACTATATCAAATGGAAATCTGCATCTATGCAAAGAAGTGAAGAATGTCAAAAATAATAAAGATACGGGTAAATAAGACATTTTTACTCTTTTAAAAATTTCTTTAAAGTTGTTTAAACCAAAAATAACAATATATTGTAAGGTTAAAAAGATATGTCACAAGAAAATCTAAGAAAATAACTCCAGCACAAAAACCAGAATGAGAAAATGGAAGTATACTGTTATCAGCTTCTTACATTACATGGGAAGTGGTCTAATACCACCTAAATGTACAGGTAGAGAATGCTAAGAAAAAAGCGCTACAGCACTCACTAAAAAATTTGAACAAAGATGTACAGTACAGACAAATATGATGGAAAGTTGATTGTTTAAATGTTTTAAAATACCCAATTCAACCCAAATAAAGCAAAAAAGGATAAGGCCAAAGAACACGTGACAAATAAAAAACAAAAGATTAAACTACAGCACTCACATCTCACCATAAAGATATACAGATGGCAAATAAGCACATGAAAAGATGCTCCACATGTTATCAAGGAAATGCAAATTACAACAAGGAGATACCGCCACAGGCCTATAGAATGACCCAAACTCCAACACTGACAACACCAAATGCTGGTGAAGATGTGAAGTGACTGGAATTCTCATTCACCGCTGGTGGTGTAGTAATATCAGAGATAAAATACAGAGTACTAAGCAGCAAGACTTAGAAACTAAACTAATAGAGAAATTTTAATTTTTAATAATTTCTCAGTTCTACTCTTTAAATTAGGTTTGCTGGAATGCTTCCAATTTTTTAAAATTTATTTTTAGGGAGGCAGAGTTTTAGCTTAACTTCATAAAGATATTAAAATAACTATAGATAACATTTTGCAATGCCTTAATAATCATGAGAAAATACTACAATGAACTCAGATGTATACATTTTTTTAAAAATCAAAATCATCAGAGAACCCCATAACGGGAAACACTTAAAAAAACTGAAATTCAATGGGGGGAATCACTAATACTTAATGTAAGTGAAGAACAGCGACTGTTTTAATAGCTACAATAAACGCCTAAAAAGAAAATGTGCACAATTAGGATGATAACGGAACTATCTGAAAATAACACATCTACTTGCATAGGAAGACGTTTGCTTAAACCACACATAGATTCATTTTCCTTAAATCAGAGACGGAATGTTACTTTAAAAAATGTAAACCTTGAAACTGTGCTTATCTACGATGCATATCTGGAAAAATAAAACAAATGTAGAAGGTTCTTAAAAATCATTTTCCTCTGAGCGTCTTCAGCTCCCGTGTCCCCAGTTGAGACGGTCGGTCTTATGCTTCCTCTCTGGCCTGCCGTTGCTGGTGCGTTTCGCTTTAATCAGGTGCAGGGCAGGAACTCCACACCCTGCTGCCTCTCTCTGATTAGGAGGGATCAAATGCTGCAAACTGGCGGGTTCTGCTTTTAGTGCCCCTATTTGACGAATCATTTGCTTTTAAGTATTTGAAAAGGGCATCAGTGAAGCAGTAGCCCCCCCTTGTTGCTATTTTCTGGTCTATTTATAACCAGACACTCCAAGGAGCCCAATGCTGACCCTCTTTACCTACTAAACCTAAAATTTAGGAAGAAGAAGGGATAAACTGCCTAATATTGAAATAACAGTAGTGATCAAAGCTGAGGTGCTTGTTGTAGAGGTCTTAGGACCATTAAAATATTAAATTAGCACACTAAGAGACCAAGGTGCCCTTCTCTAACAACCAAGAGAGATAAAATGAGTACTTAAAGGCTGAGCGCAGAAACTCAAGGATTCAATCTCTGGAAACAGTAAATACAGAATTAGAGACATAAAAAGAGAAAAAGAGCCAAAAATTAATATAATAAGCAAAATATTTATGACTCAGTCTCCAGATCTTGTCTGAATGGATTCCAAAGCTCTCGTCCAGGTGTAGGATATTACAGGTACTAGCATCTTAGAGTGGCAGGGCGTAGCGGTCACATCCACTGACGACCAAGTTCCAAACAAGCTCCCATCCCACACATGCACGGTGACAGCTCCCCACCAGGCCACGCACGCACAGCCCACTCTCTCCAGCTCCAGCCAGCCTGCAAGGTGACACTAAGGACACATGTACCCCCAGCGGGGAAGGTGGCAAGGAGCCAGGCTTCCTCAGCTGTACCGCTTTGATACCGAGGTTACTACAAAAGGGCAGAGTGTCATTAACACTCAGCCAATTGTCTCTCAACATCATTAAAATGCTAACGCAGCAGGCCCGGCATCAAATGGCCTTGGTGTTATCCTATGAAGCCAAAGGATGAGAAAAGCTGCACTTGAGGACCAAGGAACGCTTTCCACTGAAACCTGAGTTTCATATCTATTTTATGACCGAAAGGCTCCCTATACCTAGCAAGGCAACAGAGCATGGAACAGCACAGACGACACATGTGAGTTACACCAAAACCAGGAAGATGTAGTGCCAAAGGGATGGGGAACAGGGTCTAAAGAAACCAGAGTGGAGCAAACACCTTTTTTAATTTCTTGGGGTGAGGCGGGGGTCTAAAGAAGAACAGAACCAGCAGACGAGCTGCAGTATGAAGGGGGAGCTTCAAGGCATGAAATGTAAGTGGGTGGATGCTCGACACGTGCATAGAAAGAGCAGCTCCTGATCGCTAACTGGCAGCAACTCATGTTCTGCAATCTAAGGGGTGATTTGGTAGCATCCTTCTGGTATCTCCTTACATCCGTGAGGTTCGTGGGGTAAGAAGCAGCATGGTGAGGCTACACTTATTCAGAAGATCACAGAGATTCCATCATTTTTTTAAAGTTAAACTTTAAAAGGAGGGGGAAGATCACAAATGAAATCACTTGTTAAATCTTCTAGCAATTATGCAGATTACAAAAATGGAAAAATCACCACCACATTTAACACAGTATGATACGGAGCTCCTTAGAAACACAGTATGTGTTATTATGTATATACCACAGATGCACAAAACACTTTAGACTGCAATGCGTATCTTTGAATTTCACTGTCTATTTGACTATACATGAGGACAGCATTCCTAAAAAAGGTAAGGTTTTGCTTTACATATATGTAAGTAATTTGGAAATCAGTCAATTAGAGCATCCCAGGCAAACAATTTGGAAGCTTTAGAACACACTAAGAAAACCCCCCTAAAACTCTAATCAGCTTTCTTTCTGAAGAATAATAAAACTATTCAGTTACTTTAAATTACTTATAATTGACTTCTATAATTTATTTCCTTAAATACACAGACCCTGGGCCTACTTAGCAAGCCATGTCAGGCAACACTGAGGTAGGTCCTAGAATCTAGGTGAATGATTGGCAAACTGTATTCCCAGAGGCGTTTTTTTCAAATAGCCAACTTGAATTTCATTTTAAATTATTTTGAGAACTATACTCATGTAAATTACACTAACATTTAAAATAGTGGCAACTACCTCAATATGTATTTATGCTGTCAAGTTAAACTCATTTTTATCTAGACTTTAGCATAAAGCTTCTCCTGTCATATTTACATGCACTTGAAACACTTTTAAATGTGTCATTAATTAGGAAGGTTACAAGCTACAAAAGGACAGGACATATGTCGCTTCCTCATAATAATTATCTGTTGGGTGAACAAACTGTTCTGTGCTACAATTTTCGGAATTCAAAACATCAAAACTTGGTTGGGGGACTTCCCTGGCGGTCCAGTGGTAAAGAATCCGCCTTACAATGCAGGGAATGCGGGTTCGATCACTGGTCAGGGAACTAAGGTCCCACAGGCCATGGGGCAACTAAGCCCGCGCGCCACAACTACTGAGCTCGCGCGCCTCAACGAGAGAGCCCGTGTACCGCAAACTGCAGAGCCCACGTGCTCTGGAACCCATGCACCACAACTAGAGAGAAGCCCGAGCAGACCGCGCGCCGTAATGAAAAGATCCTGCATGCCTCAACAAGGATCCCGTGTGCCACAACTAAGGCCCAACGCAGCCAAAAAAAAATAAGGAAAATAAATAAATAAATAAATAAAATATTTTTAAAAAACAGCTTGGCTGCAACTGGGAAACCTGAGGGGCGGGCCGCACAGAGGTGAAGCCCCTCCCCAGGGAGCCTTCCACGGCCCGGGTCCCACAGACCCTCCACAGAGAGCAAGGATGCAATAGCCAGCAGAGTCTCCACTCCAAGAATGAAAAATAAGAGAATGTGAAAGACTCTAAAATAAGTGTATCTGAAATATTCAAAGAGATAAAGGAAGTAAAGCCACAAAGTAAGAAGAGGTGGATTTGAAGAAAGCACTAAACAGAAGTTCCATACAGTTGGTTAAATAATAACAAAAGGCATCAATGGATAGGCTGAATAGTACACAAAACTGTTCAAACACAAGCCAAACTACCATTCAAGAATACAGGCAAAATTAAGATATTTTCAGACAAAGGTAGAGCATTTATAACTCACACACCTTCACTGAACACCGCTGAAGGACCTACCTAAACGAGAAGGAACTTAGACTCAAAGGGCAGGAGCATATGGAGAGGGCAAGAGTCAGTAAGTTAACGTAAACATACAGATAAGTCAAAACAATTACCAGCTACAATGAAAAAGAACAGAATAATAAAAATGACTAATTGGAAAGATATGCAAACAGCGTAGAATTAAATTACTGGACAGCAGTCCATGGCCCTGAGAAGCAGCAGATCAATTAGTGTTCTGAGTAGGCAGTGAGAATTAGGATTTGGATTCAGAGTTTATAAAGTATGTGTGTTAAAATTAAGCATAACAGCAAAAAGAATAAAAATTGAAAGTATAACTTCTGAAGCAGTAGCTGAGGAAAAAGAAATGTTTAAAAAATCAAAGTAACCAAAGGCAAGAAAGAAAAAAGAGAGACAAAGAAAAAGTAGAAAACACACACTAATCAGATGGAAATAAGCACCTATATATCAGCTGTAAGAATAAATGTAAACACTTTAAATTCTCTATAAAAGGGATAAACAATATAACTGAAGTTACAAAAAAGGAATGCCTAATTCTCTTTTATAAGTATATACTAAAGCAAAAAGGACAATGAATGGTTGAAAATATAAGGAAGAGAAAAAGAAATCCCAGGCAAGTACTTACAAAAAGAAAGTTGATTCAGTAATATGAATGCTTTTTTTTGCTTTAAATCATAGCATTAACAAGAATAATGAGGCATACTACATATTGGTAAAACCATCTCCCCAAAAGATGTGATAATCATAAACAAGGAAAAACAGATAAATCCACAATGACAGCGACAGATATTAATATTGATACTTTGTGGGATTGCATCTTCAACGTAATCGTTCCGAAAAAAAAAAAAAGACTAAAATAAATGAGCTTAACATTAAATGGAATAAGAAACAGAACAAAGTACCCAAAGAAAGCAGACAATACTAAAATTGAATTTTTTGTTTTTCTTTGGAATAGAAATCTAATTTATTTCCATTTGTATCCACATGTTGCTAAACCTATAAACGAAGGTCTAACATAAAAAGATACTGAAAGAATTCAAAACTTAAACGATTAGCTAAAATCTGATGAGGTGTGTGTGTGTGTGTGTGTGTGTGTGTGTGTGTGTGTGATAAATATTTAATGAGTACCTACTAAATGGCCAGGATAAAAATGGCCATTTAGTGAACTTAGAGCCTATTGATATAAATATTTACAATTCTTAATGTGGGCATGTGCACATGCACACACACACAAATGAAAACGTCTTTCCTTTTGAACTTGAAAAACATTTCAAATCAAGCATTTATTGACTTCATGCATGCTGTTATTGGCCAAGTAAATTCAACTCACATATGCTGCATGAATCAAGACTATGCCAGCTCAAAAGAAAGTATTTTCTACCTTGTAGCTTAATCTTTGGGTCTATAAATGGATGAATGATCATTCAGAATGAATGAGGATGCTCTTCACGTAGCTAGCTGCCAGTTCAAGATGTTCCTTGGCAAATCGGAACACATGTTTCAAGCTGAAGTCAGTATTTGGAAAATGAAAAATGACAACAATGGGCAAGTTCTTTCTCAACGCTACTAACCTACCTAGGAAATAATGCTTGCTTGACTGAATAATCAACTCCGTAAAGAAGATTCACTAGTCACATGGTAACTTATCAAGTCTCCCTCACTCGGAGATGTTATCGTTTAAAAGAAAAAAAAAAGGGTTTTTGCTAGATGGCCCTTAGAGTTTTTGACATGACAAAACAACTTTTTAAATTAATTTTAAGATTGCTTAGCACATTTTGCTCACATGCACAAGTTTTACTGTTATATTTTTAATGTAAAAGTTTAACACTCAGAACAATCACTGTAGTTCAAGTAGCACCACTTGGCTGCCAAATAAAAACAGTGCTCCACAGGCAGAGGACGGTCAAAGGGCGACCACCTGGTCCTGGGCCACAGACCCCCTGGGCTCTCTGGCCATGTGGCTGTCTTTATGTTAGGGTGCAGAAAACCTCCCAGCTTCTCTCAAGTCAAAGTCAGGAGGCTCCGCCCGGGCCCCCGCGCACACGCCTTCACTCCGTGGTCACCGGCTCCATTTGTCACCCTGCTGATCGCGGGCATGGCCTGTCCAGCCTGATGCAAACATCTTCCGTATGCAACGTGGGTTTAAGGAAGTGGCACACAGGACAATAAGGACTTTCCAAACACAAGGGCATGCAAAAAGACCTTTGCAATTTATACATGAAACATAAAAAGATTTAATATTAATACACAACCATTTTTCTTGGCAAATGAGAAAATGCTATTCAAAACCAGCATCAAAACCATCTGGAGTTGGCGTTTTTATTTTCTACATCACTGGCTACAGGTGCAACCTTGTCGAGAAGGTCAGTTTTGTCCTTTGCATGATCTGCGCACGTTCTCAGCAGGACGTTTAATCTCGGCATTAACATTTCCTAAACTGCTCGCAACCGCTCTCAGGATTTCCTGGGAATTCTTCCCCAGGGCTGGTTTTGATGATGCCGATGGAGCCTGCAAAGGGGACTCACGGAGCCCGCTGCGGGCGGGTGAGGCGTGGGCAACGGGCCCCCAGATCCACGGGGATGCTGGTGCGCAGTGAACAAGTCTAAAGCAACTACTCTACCAAATGAATGTCACAGCTTCGTTAGTTTACTCAACGTTGCCTATGGAAGAGCTCTGTACTGATTCTGAGATGTTATCAAGAAACAGGAAATGAGTCAAAAATGTTTTTCCAGAGAAGGATATGGATCATATAAGAAATAAGACAATAATAAGGTCAAAGAAAAACAGAACGAAAATTAAAATAAAAATCCCAGAAACTATGAAATGCATATTAATATGCATATAAGCAAAAATATTATGGTAAACTAGGAGCTGAAACCAGAGAATGACGGTATCAAACAAGAGCATTTAGTCAAAAATGGCTTCAGGAAGACGCAGTCCCTGTCGGTCCTTTTGAAGCTGGGTGTTCTGACCTGACCCAGAGAAGAGCACGGCCACGGGCATGGCTGAGGCACGGGTGGCAAGTGTGGTCGAGAAGGCCACCCGGGACTGTCTGGGAAGACACAAAGGTGGCCAACACGAGAAGCGGAGCAGGCAGACGTCTCTGACACCCAGGGCCCACCACCCCGCCCCGTTCCCTCTTCTTTGATTTCCGGTTTGCTCAGAAGGGGGTTTCGGTGATTTTCCTTAAGGTGGGAGATTGAGAAAGGTGGTTTTTATTTGAATGTATCAGATATGCAGACATAGAGGGGGGTAATTCTTATAAGAAAAAATAAGTGCAGGAGAAAAGTGTTAGGGTCTGGAATAAGAACAGGAGTGATCAACATAGTGATGAGTATATTTCGTGTATTAGTAAGACCCAACAACTGAACTCACTGAAGTCTGCACAGCAAATAAGAGACGAGATTCTTCCAGAAACAGTGTAAGGAACCAGAGGACAGCAGACTACGTTACAGTTATTGGACGACAAGGTAAATGGCACGTCATAATACAGGCTTAACAAGGAGTCATAAACTTATGTTTCATAAAGTTTATTAAAAACAGATCCTAAGTGAAAAGTGAAAACTTTAGGAAATTATGTGCATAATCAAATTGGCTTTTTATACTTTCGATACAATTAATACATTTATTACCACATCACAGTCCTTTCCTTCTGCACTGTTAGACTAAAAAAAATTATAGCGTCTATAGTTGTTTGAACAAAGGTTTAAAAAAACTTTAGAATAGTTAAAGGAAAACAAAAAACTCTTGGCAAAAGAACAGCCTTAAAGATAGCAACTATAAAAGGGTCTAATGAATGGTCTTATGTATAAAAAGCCCTCTTACCTATTTAATAAGCTCTGCTGTGGATCTCTATTTTAGCTCCCCTTAACAAATATCTTCTAGTGTAAAAAGAATACTTTCATTCAAGCAGAGTTTCAGTCAGGATAAGTTTGCTCAGCATGACATGCATATAAACACCCTTATGAGTGGAAAGAAACGCAGACAAGAAGATAATTTAATTGAAGTTAAATATGTTTCAAGTTTCTCTCAGTGGAGAAAAGGTACACATATTTTTAAATCCTAAATCATTTACCCTCTGCAATTATCTCATCCCCCAGAACTCCAAAATCAATTTGACTGGACTTTCATTTCTGCTTTATAATAGGAAAAAATGACACATTTCCAAATTTAATTAACCAAAACAAAGATTCCTAGGACACCCCATGTAATTCTGAGTGGACTAAACAATACATCTTAGCTG
This sequence comes from Lipotes vexillifer, assembly GCF_000442215.2. NCBI lineage: Eukaryota > Metazoa > Chordata > Mammalia > Artiodactyla > Lipotidae > Lipotes > Lipotes vexillifer. The sequence goes on along the minus strand of NW_006779033.1, from coordinate 1,882,232 downwards.
CTCAGGACAAAAGGTCATTTGGAAGGGATGTGCCTTTAAGGGTTTACAAAGGCTTGGTCTTCAGTCCTGTAATAAAAGAGGAAGCACATCTCAGTAAAGGAAGGATGCCCACTTTAAATAAGGAAATGGGTTTGCAGGATGCACACAGGCTGCTTTCTATTAATGATAAGGACAGTCTACAAAAAGAGCTCAGACTGCTTTAACTTTCATGTAGAACGCCTGCAGAGAACGCCTAACGTAAACAGAATGACAAGTAAAGTGTCCACTAGCCATTTTATTAAATGATTTATGTGTTCATAATAAAGGCTAGTAAATACTGACGACTATATTCCTTTTAAGACCTGTAATTACTGGTGTGATGATTGTATGCCAGGATCAACACCAATAATGTCTGGGAAGAGAAGCATACTTTAGAGGTTTATGAGGATAATTATACAAGATAGATGGCTTTGCTATGTGACTTTTTTTTTAAACCGGGGGAATGAGGAGGTGGCGATTTCTTAAGACCTTTACCATAACTTTAAAAAATATGCTATATTGTATTGTATATGTTTAAGGAATGTATAGCATTATGTTAAAGGTTGATCTCCTTCAAGACAGAAAATAAATCCAAGCAACATCCTAACAAATACTCATTTAAATTTAAGTCTGGCCATCACTTTTTGGCTTCTTCCATCTCTCTCCGTCTGTCTCCCCTCTGCCCTTTGTCTCACACACACACCCTAATCAGATGTTTTTCAACTACAATAAAATAATTTACAACCTTATTTAATGACTCAGCTGATGACTGTCCAATTGTCGACTTGCCCTGCCTCTGACCTCTCATCTTCCTTCTCACCATTGGGTGTGCAAAAGCAGATAAATTACTGACCCAGCAAAAACCCATTACAATTGTCCAGGGCACTGGGGCTTCCAAGAATTGCCACGATGACGAAGGAAGACCAGGTTACAAACTGCACCTATGGTCCAGCCCAACGTCTGCACACAAGGGCAGTGGTGGATTTCACAGTGCCGGGAAGCATGTGCTCATTCTATAGGACCGTGTCAACCATCAGTTCTACTCCGAACTATTCCTGATTGTGTTCTGCCAGGATCGGGGCTGACGCCCTGCTGGATCACACAACAGGCTGAATAAGTGTATGTGCATGGGGTTCCACATGGCACCCCAAAAGAGAAAAAGTGTATCTGCAATAAGGTCATCTAGAATTTTGACATCAAAATATTTCAAAGAAATATTTCAAAGAAGCTACTTTAAGCATGAATATAAATTTTGTGTCACCTTGAATTACATATCGGAGTGTGGAAGAGGCAGCATGAAATACAATTTTCCATGCTCTGGGCTCCTTCAGGATTTAAATCTGGTCCTGAGCAAACCTCTATCGTAAAAGAGATGACATGCATTTCATCTGCTGAGCTGTTTCTCCCCATGAGATGAGCACCTTAAGGGCAGTCCAGACAGTGGACAGGGCGAAGGAGGAGGGAAAGGGGGTGCCCACACGGCGACTCCCCACAGCAGGTCCCGCACTGCAGGCCCCGGCTCCCGGTCACTGCTGGTCACTGTCTGTTTCCTCCACAAGAGCCGGCGCCTTCTGTCTGGACTTTTTAAAAGGTGATTTCAAAATAGAAAGTGAACAAGAATACACGTGTGCCCACACTTTCTTAGGGTACTTCCAGGGATGGCGCACGCGACTGCCTGCATCACATCTGTGAAGCTGTAAAGCCAGGGGAAAAGAGGACTCTCAGACAAACTTTAGTCCGGTGTCTGTAAAGCACCTGAAGGGTAGTTTCTGCTCTTTTTATTTCAGCATCTGAGAATTTGCAGGGAGAGGAAACACAGCTTCAAATGTTGCCTCACTTTCTATTTTACATGGACCTGGTTCCATATATAAAATGCTTATAAAATGCTTTCTTATCTAAAAGTTCCCCAAGGGTTTGCAGCAAGCAGAGTTTGTACAACAGACTTGACCACAGCAAGTCTGAAAGGCTCTAGTACTCTCCAGGGGTCAAGGACATGTGTACAGAGAAGAATTTTTAAGACTCACTATAACAGTTCCCTTGGAACTATTACTTTCTGGTGGGGAAAGTAATAGATATTTTTAAAAAGTAGTGCACTGGCCAAAATATGTATTGGCTCCAAACAAGGCCGTGTGCATTGGACAAACAGTAAAACGGTTGGCAAGTGCTTCACTAAATGTGGGCACACTGCAGGTCAACACACATTGCTTGGAAACCATGATGTGTAGCCCATGTTTCACTAAAATGTGAAATGTGTATTATCCTCGGGACTCAATACCAATACAACAGCAAGGCTTCTCTCCAATTCCTTTATTATAAACAAAATCAATTATTACCGTGTCAAATCTCTCACACATAAAAAATGATCATATTACTCTCCACCAGGGTCACAAATGCCCACGGGGCGAGCACGTCACATCAGTAAACGAGGCAGGCCAGGTGCAGCTGCAGTGACCTTGTGCAGTGTTCCTCAGACTTGCACAGGCCTAAAGGAGTCACCTTGGTTAAGTGCAGGGGTTCTGGGCTAGCGCCCAAGACTCCCCGTCTCTAACAAGCTCCTAGAGAAGCAATGGCCTGGAGACCTCTTTGCCCTTCCTGCTACTTTGCCTCGGATGACAGTCTCCACACAGAAATGCAACCAGGCTCAGTGCTAACGGATTTCTCCAAAGGAGCCGTAAATCCACCCATTCAACAAGTACGCCAGCCTGGTCTGTGTTCCGGGTATTCCAGGCATGGAAGGCACAACAGTGAGCAGACAGACAAGGATGTGTCAGGAGAGACACCCAACAAGATAAACGAGTGCAATGTACAAGCCAGTGGCAAGTGCTGAGGAAAAAAAGAGTGAAAGAGGGGTAGAGTGTGTGTGCACGTGTGTGTGTGTGTGCACAGTTTTAGACAGGGTGACCAGGGATGGTCTCACTGAGAACAGGGCATGTGAGACCCTTGACGAAGATGCAGGAGAAGTTCTGAGGATCTCTGGGGAAACAGCAAAGTCTAGCTGTGAAAACTGAGCTGGAGTGTCCAGGGTCTGTTAAACTGGGCCCGCATGGGCTCCAGGTGGCTGAGAGGCAGAGACTGGAGAAAAACAGGCATCTTAAACCCTAAAGCTTCTCTTCTGATTTTTAATGTGAAAAATCTAGTTATAAATTTAGGAAATATTAGGCTGCTGGCCATCACTTTCTGGCCTCTATAGTGGTAAGACTTTACAAATACAATTAACATTTTAGTAAAGTGTGTTATGAAAAAAATAATAAGCCGTTTTTCTCAGGGCCTCCTTTCTCCTTTCTCCTTCAACCATATTGAAAGTGTATAATCTTACGATCAGAACTTTTTGAAAATGCATGCACACAAAGATCCATAAGGAACAAGGGCAGATGTGGGAGTCTCTCAATGATCAAAGAGTGGAATAAAATCCCAACAGAAGAGAACACTCTGTTGGCCTTCATCTAGAAATCTGCTGCCTCTCATCTGTCAGCGGGAAGATATATACACGCTGTGAACCGCATTTCTGGTCGCGGTGCTGGGCCTACCCTGGACACACGCATCTATCCCCCAGTCTCTCTGTGACCAACGTCAAGTATCTGAGGGGAGAGTGGTCAGGTCAAGGATGCCTGCAGAGACAGTAAATCTAATTTGCCTTTTATCCTTCTGATACAGAATCCTGTGCAGCTGGGAATCTCAGTGTCAAGTACACAGGCTTCTCTGGGACGTCTACAGAATGTCATGTCTGACATCTGGATACTGATCGCATTCTTGGTACTGTCTTACTTTGCTACCTATATTTTCCCACTGTCTAGTTCCTTCCTTAGCAATATTAAGCTTATTTTCTCTTGGCATATTGTATGTATCATCACACTTGCCAATATTCCTGAAATCCTTTTCAAACTAAGTTCTGGAGTCCATTCATTCATTAAATATTTATTGAGTGGCAGATATTATTAGACGCTCGGCATATACCAGAGAACAAAGATCCCTGCCCTTAGGGAGCTTACAAAAGTTATATATATATATATATATATATATATATATATATATATATATAGAGAGAGAGAGAGAGAGAGAGAGAGAGAGAGAGAGAGAGAGAGAGAGAGGGAGAGAGAGAGGGAGAGGGAGGGAGAGACAGAGACAGAGACAGAGACAAGACAAAAAGTAACTTGCTCACAAGGAGTCTGATTTAATCAACAACATAATTAGTAGTAAGATCTCTACTCATTATTGTAAAACTGCTAATTCACTGCTAGTTGAAATGCCTTCCACAAGGTCACAGTAAAAACACTGTCAACATTTGGAATATAACTCATCTTGACAGACACAAAATAGTTCCTCCTCATGATCTGCTATATAACTCACTGACTCCCAAGAAGAAGAGAGTGCAAAGAAAAATTTTAAGAACAATTTGGGATTTTCCAAATCTCATTTAAAAAAATTTTTAAAGTCACAAAAATGAAAGTAAAATGAATAAAACCCATGTAACATGTGGTTAAACTAAGTTACTGGTATTCACTCAAAGGAAAGAATATATTAAATCTTGCAATCAGCTGAATGAATAATCACACAGGAAGAGAAAGACTGAGATCCTTGGAATTCTGGTCATTTCCTTTCCTGGATTATTTTAAATTGATATTTTCTTCATTTGTAATTTGAGCCAAACCATATGACCAGTGGAATAATAATTGCATAATCACTGAATCATTGATTCATTAATCAATGAATAACCATTGCTGACAGAAACCATAAACCCCATCATGCAGTTAATAGTAAAGAGCTCTGTGAAAAGTTCCCAGAGCATCATGTTATTCTGCTCTTGAATCGATAAACTAGAACAATATTTATTTTCCTCAAAAATTATCATATCATTTGGTGGGAGGTGGGAGGGAGGGTCTCCATTACTTTTGTCCAAGGAAACCTTTACAGATGTTCTGGAAAAGATGGACATTGAAACAGGTCAAGTGTGGGACAAATTCTTCATTTTATCACTGGCACAAATGTTGTTCTCTCTTCTTAAGCCTCCTTTAGAGCACATCCCAAGGAGAAAGTGGCAATTGTTTTTGATTCCTAAGAAGAAATTTATTTCTTAAAAGGATGCTCTCATGATATAAAAGACTTCTGGAAATTTACTTTCTAAAGGAGTTACATTTCCAAGGTTCCATACCGTGGCCTTTTGCTGCATCATTTTCCCTGCAACGTGCCTGGTACCTGGTGCCTTAGAGCAGGGGTCCCCAACCCCCGGGCTGCGGACCAGTATCCGGTGTGTGTCCTGTTAGGAACCGGGCCGCACAGCATGAGGTGAGCGGAGGGCCAGCGAGCGAACCTTCACCTGCCGCTCCCCGTCAACATTTGGAATATAACTCATCTTGACAGACACAAAATAGTTCCTCCTCATGATCTGCTATATAACTCACTGACTCCCAAGAAGAAGAGAGTGCAAAGAAAAATTTTAAGAACAATTTGGGATTTTCCAAATCTCATTTAAAAAAATTTTTAAAGTCACAAAAATGAAAGTAAAATGAATAAAACCCATGTAACATGTGGTTAAACTAAGTTACTGGTATTCACTCAAAGGAAAGAATATATTAAATCTTGCAATCAGCTGAATGAATAATCACACAGGAAGAGAAAGACTGAGATCCTTGGAATTCTGGTCATTTCCTTTCCTGGATTATTTTAAATTGATATTTTCTTCATTTGTAATTTGAGCCAAACCATATGACCAGTGGAATAATAATTGCATAATCACTGAATCATTGATTCATTAATCAATGAATAACCATTGCTGACAGAAACCATAAACCCCATCATGCAGTTAATAGTAAAGAGCTCTGTGAAAAGTTCCCAGAGCATCATGTTATTCTGCTCTTGAATCGATAAACTAGAACAATATTTATTTTCCTCAAAAATTATCATATCATTTGGTGGGAGGTGGGAGGGAGGGTCTCCATTACTTTTGTCCAAGGAAACCTTTACAGATGTTCTGGAAAAGATGGACATTGAAACAGGTCAAGTGTGGGACAAATTCTTCATTTTATCACTGGCACAAATGTTGTTCTCTCTTCTTAAGCCTCCTTTAGAGCACATCCCAAGGAGAAAGTGGCAATTGTTTTTGATTCCTAAGAAGAAATTTATTTCTTAAAAGGATGCTCTCATGATATAAAAGACTTCTGGAAATTTACTTTCTAAAGGAGTTACATTTCCAAGGTTCCATACCGTGGCCTTTTGCTGCATCATTTTCCCTGCAACGTGCCTGGTACCTGGTGCCTTAGAGCAGGGGTCCCCAACCCCCGGGCTGCGGACCAGTATCCGGTGTGTGTCCTGTTAGGAACCGGGCCGCACAGCATGAGGTGAGCGGAGGGCCGGGGCGCGACCCCCCCCCTGCCGCTCCCCGATCACTCCCCGTCGCTCCCCAATGCTCCCTGTTGCTCCCAAATGCTCCCCGTCGCTCCCCAATGCTCCCCGTAGCTCCCCAATGCTCCCCGTCGCTCCCCATCGCTCGTCGCTCCCCAATGCTCCCCATCGCTCCCGAATGCTCCCCGTCACTCCCCAACGCTCCCCGTTGCTCCCCAATGTTCTCCATCACTCCCCATTGCCCCCATCATTCCCCGTCGCTCCCCCATGCTCCCCGTCACTCCCCGTCACTCCCCAACGCTCCCCATCACTCCCCGTCGCTCCCCAATGCTCCGTCGCTCCCCATCACTCCCTGTCGCTCCCCAATGCTCCCCATCGCTCCCCAATGCTCCCCGTCACTCCCCGTAGCTCCCCGTCGCTCCCAGTCACTCCCCATCACTCCCCCTCGCTCCCCAATGCTCCCCGTCGCTCCCCAATGCTCCCCATCGCTCGCCTGAACCATCCCCTATCCTCCGTCTGTGGGAAAACTGTCTTCCAGGAAACCGGTCTCTGGTGCCAAAAAAGGTTGGGGACCGCTGCCTTAGAGCCTAAAGGCACAGAGCAGTAGTACCTGACCCAGGCTGCCCATCAGAATCACTGGGGGCTCGTATCAAAACACAGGTTCCTGGGTTCAACTTCTAAAGAGTCTGTTTCAGTAGCTCTGAGGCTGAGGCCTAGCAATTGTATTTTTGATAAATGCCAGCATGTTCCTAATGCAGTCTACTTATAAATAAATATTTTGGCATCACCAATCCTGAGCACAGTATGCACCCCTTGAGAGGCATATATAATGGTTTGCAGAGATATGAAAAAACATTTAAACTTTTATATCTATTTTTACCTCTTTCAATTTTTGAGTTGAATGATTTATAACATACAAATATATGGTACAGGATTAAGCATATACAACTTACAAACATATGTATCTGTGCAAACGCATGTATGTGTGTATATAGGGGATTCATGGTCAAAAATATCTTTCTGATCAAAAATGTGCACTGGTCTGTAACAGGGGTCAGCAGGCTTTCCTGTTAAAGGTCAGACAGTAAATTTTTTGAACTTTGTGGGCCACAGACAATCTCTATCGTATATTCTTTGTGGTGTTCTTTTACAACCTTTCAAAAATGCAAGGACTGCCAGCTACAAAAGACTGCATACTGTATGATATGATCCGTTTCTTTGAAACGTCCAGAGCAGGCAAATCTAGAGAGACAGAAGAGACGCTGGGAGTTGCCAGGGGTTTGAGGGGCTTGGGGAAAACGGAGAGTGACCCTAACAGGTATAGGGGCTCCTTCTGGGGTGACGACCACATTCTAAAACCGACGGTGGTGAGGGCCCCGCAACTCTGTGAATGTACTAAAACCACTGAACGTGCGCTTTAAACGGGTAAATGCACAGGAAGCGAATTCTCTCACTGAAGCTCTCAGAGGAAACGTTAACAGCTGCTCCCATCTTGCGGCTGCTGCTGACCCCTAGGTTACAGTCTGCAACCACGTACCTAGAGCAGCAGTTCTCGAAGTGCCGCCGGGGGGCCCCTGCCCAAGCGAGGCGACCACCCTGAGGTCACGAGGAGCGGGGTGCAGGGCAAGGGCGGCCGAGGGGGAACAGAGGAGCCGCCCACCCGCCGCAGCAGCGCTGGGAACGGCTACAGCATCGCTGGTCTGGTTTTTCCAAACCCCCTACCACATGAGAAAAGTACACTTATGTAAGCGGTTTCCCAGGATTCCGTAACTGACAGCTGAACAAAATTCTTTACGAGCTCAGCGTCCCATCGTCCCGAATTCACACCCAGAACACGGTCTGGTCCTGGCTGGCCTCACCAGGTCATTCGCCGTGGAGGGCAGGCCTCGCTGTGGAACGGCAGAGGGCAGGTCCGCTGTTCTCCCTCCTGTGCTTCTGAGCCCATGCTTTGATCTGAATATCCCTTCTCCTCATCTTCTGAAGTTCAAAGCCCCTCCATCTTTCAAGGCCAACCCCACAAATGAGTCACCCTTCAACGTGTGTCTTCCCCTATTTCCCCAGGGATCACCCACTATTCTTTCCCGCCCGCTCTGTGCCTCCAAAGGCACTCAACACTTTGCCTTTTACCATCTACTCATTGCACTCGACTTTCTTACTCATTTCTGTCCCGCCCGCCACACACTTATCACAGGACTTCGCACTGAATAAAAGCTCAACTTGTCAGTTATATCAATACTACTGGCCACAATCAAGTTCTTAAGGAGATAGAAAACACCAGAGGATAGAGCAGGAGTACTCGAAACCCCCTTCCACATGTGACCCCACGTCTTCGGCCCGTGGGGTCCGGGGCGGGCCTCAGCCTCCAATTTATCCCACTACTAACAGGGAAAAGATGGTGCTTTCCTTCCACCCAACTCAGCTTAGTATGTGTATTTGTTACCTAATGAAAATCCACAAACCCTTAACTCCTTTTAAGGTCAATGAAGGAAATCAGGGAGACTTAATTAGACGGTGAAATAAAGCCCTTTTAAAGAGGATTTATGACCCTTCTGTGTAAAGTATTTAAGATAACGAGGTGTTGATAAATTAGGCTCTGGCTGGATAAAGATCCAAACACACCAGTGACACAGATTATGAAGTCGTCTTTTATAAACACACATTACATGAATAAACCAGCTTATTGATTCCTTAATATGTTTGCTAACTGAAAACAAAATCATTGCTTTTCAGTGCCCTACTGCGGAACGCCAGGTTGGCTATAGCTATTGGTACCGAGAAATCCAAACGATGTCCAGTGTGGGCAGGTCTGTCTCAGGGATCCCTCAGCACTTGTACTGTCCTAGGCTTTGCCATCCACACTATGCATACAGACATTCCTGGCGTTACGCACTACAGTATTTGTCTATTCCAAATAAGCAGGGCTCTGGGCAAAATGCCAAGAGAGTTTTAAACAATAGAATCATATATGCTGATTAATGATAATTTTCTTCCTATAAACGTCAGGAAGTAAATATAGGATATACTGAGGGTTAGCAGTTTTCCCCATGAAGAGTATTCTATGGGAAAAATCAACTGTAGAAAAACCTGCTTTGTGGGAAGACTTGAGAGCCTTGGGGATGCTGCCGTATCGTACGAAACTTACTAAGCCCTGTTCCCCCAAATTAATGCGGACACGGGTCATCCTGTGGCACCCTGAGCCACAGTACACTCTCAGCAGTAAGGTTTAAAATACATACTCACTACATGCCTCGGTCTCTACTTATGTTCTACCTGGAATTATTTTCTGGAGGCAGAAAGGAGGTAAAAACTTGAACTCAGGAGATAAAGGAACCCTCAGTAGCATCATGAGCATGGACATGATTTCTCTAATACGAGGCATCTCCGCCTACAGAGCACTCAGTGGGAAACGGTGCAATCACACCGTCTGGTGACAACACTTCGCAGGCTTGGAACTCTCACAGCACCCCCGTGCCTGGCACACACCTTCTGAGTGCTGGCTTTTCTGAAAAGAAGAGGGGAGGGGAGGGGAGGGGAGGGGAGGGGAGAGACAAAAATCCTAGCAGAGATTTACAAATGGTCCAAAAGGAAGGCAAAGCAGACTCATTTCCAGTCCGTGGAATCAAAGAGTTATTATCATCCTGCAGTAACAAGAGCCTTCAAGTAAACATTCCCACTGAAACATTCTCCTTGCATCTCAGACCCCTTAAGGGCCCACGCGCCGCGGGGGGTCTGCTCATCCTGGACTCCCAGGAACAAAGGGGCTGCATCCTGGCAGTGTTTCCAGAACGGGGTTGGGGGAAGGGCAGCAAAGGAAACTGACGGTTAAAGTCAGAGACCAAATGGGCCAGAGGCTGCATCCTGCGTCCAGAAGAAGCAAACCGAACATCTGTGACGGCCTCACTGTCCAACCACATTTTAAAGCCATTTCTGCAGACGAGGCTTCGACAGGAGAGGGCCTGGGGTCCCGAGCAGGAGAATCTGCCGTCTCGGGACCTGGCTCTGCTGCTCCCTAGTGTTTACCAACTTCCTGACCGCCAAGATCTGCAAGCTGCTAACCTGCACATCATTTCTCAAGTAGCCTGAAACGAAGACAGAAGGATAACGGGTGAACGAAGACAGGCGAGCGGGGGGCAGGGGGGCAAGAAGCAGGAAGAGGGCAGAGAAGACGGTGCCACCGCAGTACAAAGCGGTCACAAAAGCCCACGCTCTACCCGCTCTCTGCCACAACCTACCTACAGTTTACCTGCCTCGGCCCCGTGCTTTCACAGTTAACCTTGAACCCTGAAACAGAGAAGGGGAAAGACCTGCTCACCAAAGAAGCCCTTAGGAAGCAGAGCCTGCAGCGGAGCTCGGCCACTCTCCCCAAAGCCTGCCCCTCCCCGCCCCTCCGGACGGGACACAAAGCGGGTTTTGTCCCCAGCCCGGCACTGGCGGGCAGCACGGGGCGTGCTTGTTGAAAAGCAGCTGTTGCTGACAGACTGGGAGCCTGGAAGCCAGAGCTAAGTGAAGTGGTTAACCCACATCCCCTCCCCAGCGATAAAGTGCTTTGATAAGCAAGCTACGAAGGCAGATGCTGGAAAGCCGGCCAGCACGGCCCCCGGGGTGAATGCAGGCCTGTCTGCTGGACCCTCGACGCTTCCCGAACTCAGCATCCACCCCTGGCCCCGACCCCCCTGTCCTCCCCGCTGGCAGCAAGGCCTGGTCTTTGATATGTCAGAGCAATATCCTGTTCGCACAGGGAAAACAGACATAAAAAATAAAAACCCTGCAAGGAAACACCTCTTCACGGAGCTTTTTCTCCAAAGTGTTACCCTAATTCAAACCCCTCCTAGAAGCACAGCATCAAAGCAAACACTCTCCCAGAAATGCACTCATCCCATCAATGGCTGCTCAGAAACACAGGAGCATAAAATTTTCTCCAACTTTTATTAACAAAATGAAATGTGAAGTTAAATAGTGTGATTAACTTAGAATCTCAGCTACTAAGCACCTCTGGCCATGGAGGTGCCACCTAAACACAGAGACCCGGGGAGCCTGGACACCACGCTGAGCTCAGAGAACATCTTCCTCTGAGATGAGAGCGTGGCCCTCACCTAAGGGTGCAGACTGGAATCCTGTATGCATACTTCCTCTGTGTCAAATGGCTCCTTCTACCGGAGTCAGAGGACTCGCTCATCACACTTCTCTCTCTCTCCACAGGAGAAAAAATACAGATGAGGGTGGGGTCTGGCCGCCAGGTCACAAGAAGGATGTAATCAAAGGCTCGGTAGTGATGCTGGTCCCGTGTGAGCATTTATCAACGTTAATTAGTATCAAGCCATGGGATATTGTCCATTTGGCTGAAATCCTTCTGAAGTATAATTTTATAAGCATGGTGTTTAGAGAGAGAGTCAACACTGAGTGTGTGACCACAGAGACCAGTTACTACTCAAAGCACGCGTATTAGGAAACCGTGATGCGATCTATTGGACTTACCTGCATCACAAAGGACAGCACTTCACAGCAAACACGTTAGCAAAGTTATCCCGTAGTCATTATTTATTTGTAAAGTAAAACATATCAGCTTTAAGAGCTGCAGAGGACACCGTGCGGTGGAACCAAAGGTGACAGAAGCATGTTTACTTGCAGAATCCGGGCTCTAAGGTGGGAAGTGACAAATGCTCAAAAGGGTACCATACTACGTACAATGCACATAACTTAGATCCAAAAAGTGCATACACGTGTGTGCCTATACAAACAGAATTTCTCAACTGCAAAGCCTTCCAGAAAAGGTGGGAAAAAAAAAAAAAGAGAAATAATAAGATAAAGCAGTTGAATAAAGCAGCCCTAGCCAACTCTTTTTCTGACACTTTTTTCATACTTGTCAGGGGAGGGTGATAAGGAAATTTGGGCAGTGATTACAAGACCAAAAGTATCCCCCATATCCATCGTATTCTTTATACCAATGGTGGTCTGAGGAGTCAGTTTCACACGCAAGCAAAAATATTTTTCTCGTGTGCGTACTCAGGGCTGCGTGCGGCACAGAAGCATGCTCGTACACATGCAGGAACTACAAGAAACTCTATGTTGAGTACAAATTTCACTTTTTAGTTATGCTTGGATAAATTCCAGGCACTAAAAAATCAGAAGCAGCCTGAATATATACTAAAACCAATACCCAATTCACACACTAGATTATAGTCTCATTGTAATGGACATCTGATATAATCCACTAGAACACAAATCTTCTGGCAATTCTCTTTAGAGGATCTTGCATAGTTTGAGTTGTATTAAAATTTGAGCACAAAGCTCCTTGCAAACATAAACCACCAATCTAACTTCACAAAACAATGAACTGGAGGAATAGGGAAGAGGGCCTGACTGCTGGAGTCCCAGAGGGATCTTTGCCTTTGGAAAGCAAATTCAGCATAGAATTCCTCCAAAGGAGCAAGTTGTCTGGCATGATTATTTTTAAACTGAATTATATCCAAGTCATTCACAAAATTTTTAAGAATAAAATCACATAAAGTAAGATTATACATAGTGAATGTTTTTAAAGTGCACTGTCACCCTGTAAAGCCTACTCCACCTGGGTCCTCACGATGGGATATGCGGCCTCAGGGAACAGATCTCACAAAGCTTGCGTGTCCTCACACTCCTCCCTGCCCCAGCCCGTGTCGCGGGTACCACCTCGGGAGGACGCAGAGAAACGTCAGCCGTCTACACGCAGAACGAGAGCTCGCACCAAAAACCAACCATGCTGGCACCTTGATCTTGGGTTTCCAGCCTTCAGAACTTTGAGAAAATAAATTTCTGTTGTTTAAGCCACCCAGACTATGGTATTTTGTTATGAGAGGCCAAGCTAAGTCAACTCCTAAAATTAGTTATTAATTCTAGATTTTCTATAGATTCTTTTGGATTTTCCTCTGCCCACAATCATAATCATCTGCAAATAACAAGGGAGATTTCCTCCTTCCCAAACTTCTATTTTAATTGTTTGGTTTCTGATTTACTTATTTGCCTAACTGCACTGGATCTGCCCTCCATTAGAATGTCAAATAGACATGGTGTTGTCCATGTCCTAAGACTAGGAACCTGTGACTATGTTATATGCTAGAGCACGTGTGATTTAAGTTTAGGATCTTGAAATGGGAAGAGGGTCCTGGATTAGCCAGGTGGGCCCAATATAAGCACCAAGGGCCCATTTCAGGGAAAGAAGAGGCAGGGATCAGAGTCGGAGGAGATGGGATGACAGAGCAGAGGGTGGAGTGAGGCAGGACCACAAGCCCGGGAACATGGGCGTCTCTGGAAGCTGCAAGACTAGAAGACAAATCCTCCCCTAGCGCCTCCAGAAGAAACACAGCCCTGATGACCCATTGTGGACTTCTGACCTCCAGAACTATAAGATAATACATTTACTATTATTATTACTATTAATATTATTTTGTGATAATTTGTGACAGCAGCACGAGGAAACTAATACATACACTACAGCACATTTTAAAAGTTCCATTATTACCAAATAATTTTCTGCTTCTGGTAAGAAAATACATAATTTTTTTCCATTACTTAATAATGTGATAAAATAGAGATTGATATTAAAATGTTAAATACTTAGATTCCTGGAATGAATCTCAACTGGCTAACAATGCATTATCCTTATTATACATTGCTGGCTTTGGTTTGCAATTATTTTGTTTACAAATTGTTGTATGAAAGTTCATAAGTGAGATTGCTCTGTAATGCTCCTTTCTCTTTACATTCTTGTTAACTTATACTATCAAAATTATACTGCTTGGGGCTTCCCTGGTGGCGCAGTGGGTGAGAGTCCGCCTGCCGATGCAGGGGACGCGGGTTCGTGCCCCGGTCTGGGAAGATCCCACATGCCGCGGAGCGGCTGGGCCCATGAGCCATGGCCGCTGAGCCTGCGCGTCCGGAGCCTGTGCTCCGCGACGGGAGAGGCCACAGCAGTGAGAGACCCGCATACGGCAAAAAAAAAAAAAGAAAAAAAAAAATTATACTGCTTTTCCTAAAATGAATCGGGGAGGATTTTGCTCTTTTTAAGTTGCCTGGAAGAGACTGATGCCGTGTGACTTGACCGAAGTGTATATCGAGCCACATGATATAACACTCAGCTCAAGTGAGCTCATCATGTTGTTCAACTCTTCTGTACCCGTGTGTGTGTATATATGTCTGCTTTTAGCAGTTATAAGGAAAGTAGGCTAAAATCTCCTACTACGGTTACAACTTGTCTGCTTCCCCGTTTATTTGGTCAACTTCTGCTTCATATAGTTTGTCTTAGGTTGCTAAGTACAGACAAATTTACAATTGTTCTCTCTTCTTGGGAACTGAAACTTGATCATTATAAAGGTAATTTATCTATAACAGTGCTTTTCTCTCGGATTTAGAAAGACTTCCCCAAAGAAGTTATATCTAAGCTGGGAGTTAAAAAGATGAGAAGAAATCTATTAGGTAGAGGGGGGAAAAAAATTCCAGACAGCAATGGGAAGGTCCTAGAAGCAAGAGAAAATATGGCTCTTTCAAGGAACTGAAAATCTTTGGTTATCTAAAATCTGTTTGTAAGAACAACAGTCTCTGCCCTACACCCCTTCCTTGCTGGCTGCCTGAGTCCTAATTTTGTTCTGCTGTATAATTCACTCTGCTGTGTGGTCAGGAAACACATGGTCTGGCCTGAGAAGGTAAATCATGATTGCTGCAAACCAATTATGATCATTCTATTTCCCTGACCAAGGAGATACGAGGAAACACCAGGAAAAGGTTTTCCCCTCTAATAACACATTCATGGAAGGAAACGTGGATGTCTGGAGCTATAGCAACCCTTTTGTGACAATGAGGGGACTAGCCCTAGAACCAAGCTAATACGATAGGGCTGTCGGGCCAAAAAGATGGAAGGAGCTTCTGTCCACGTTGACACTACTGACCTGGCCCTGTGCCCAGACTTCCTGTTATGCAAGTTTAAAAACTTTTCATTGTTTAGGGGACTTTCAGTTGGGTTTTCTGCTCCTTGGAGCTAAAGCATCCTGTTATATCACCTCTTGATATTTTTATCCCCAGTTTTAAGTGACACAAGATTGCTGAAAAACAGTTAATTTCAAAATTGAATACCTTTGTAATAGAATTTTTTTTCTTTTCCCCAAAACACTGATATACATATATATTCCATGATAGTCTAAAATATTCATAAATTTAATTTTTAAAACATTATCATAAAAAATGTTACCATTGTATAATCCTTAAAAATTAATGGTCTTAGGGATTCTATTTGAAAATAAAGTTTCCAGGTCTGGTCATGATAAAGTGAAAATACAAAGAATTAAGAAATAATACATACAAAGAATATAATTAAATTCCCAGAACACACACACACATTCACACACAGATGCAGGCTAGCATGAGACATTTCATAAGAGTTTGGGCTCTACTGGACTTTTCTGTGATTTTCAACAAATTAGGAAACATTGACACAAAAACAAATTTAAATTTTTAAATTTTTCATGATAAGTTTTCACATCCTCATTTATACCTATTAACCTTTTATAGCCGCCGGATCAAATACTTGTGTCAAAATAGTTCAAATTTGAGAAAATTATAGAAGAGAGAGGCACACATTTCTAATCCAATAACATACTTACTCAACAGACTAAAATTTCACAGCACACAATTTTAAGAAATAAGAGGTTAGGGCTTCCCTGGTGGCACAGTGGTTGAGAGTCCGCCTGCTGACGCAGGGGACACGGGTTCGTGCCCCAGTCCAGGGAGATCCCACATGCCGCGGAGCGGCTGGGCCCATGAGCCATGGCCGCTGGGCCTGCGCGTTCGGAGCCTGTGCTCCCGCTACGGGAGAGGCCACAACAGTGAGAGGCCCGCATACCGCAAAAATAAAATAAAATAAAATAAGAGGTTAAATACACTGAGAAAATTAATTTTCAGCTTCAACATGATCAAGCAAAAAGAAAAACCTTGATTTTTGTATTATAACCACAGAATAACTCAAACTAAAATATTTCTATTGATGAATATACAAATAATCAGTTTGTTTTTTCTATAATTATACATGCAATCTACACAAGAGTGAATTACTTATATATATATGCCCTCCATCCATGGAATTACTTCAACAATCAAAGCTTTTACACTTGATCTGTAAAGACCAGCATCTTCTTATTTATTAGCAAATCAAATGTTTCCATATATTAAGAAAAAATTTTAATTTCTACAAGAAACACATCAAACCTGCTCATTCGGAATTCAGAATAAATTATACTCATGAAAGAAACCAAAGGGTCAAAAGAGTACATTCAGTTCTCATGGAAAATGAAACAAGAGCTGCAAACCTCCATTCTGACCCGTTGAAAAGCAGAAATGTCATTGTTCTTCCAATGCAGAATGTAACGTTACACGTCTCCATGATAAGAAACATTTGCAAATATTAAAAAGTAAGCAGTCCAGAAGAATCCTCTTACAAAGGAAGAAAAAAATGCCTAATTTTTGAACTGTCTGCAGATAATAACTAGAAACCTTGGACAGCATCAACACAACACAACAGCCAAGATATTCCAGAGCATCCAAGCACAGATTCTGGAGGGGAGTTGACCCTTAAATAAAGGAATGACTCCAAGTGACTTTCCTGTTTTTCATGAATTTCAGCCTGAGGGCAGGCTCCCATTCGTACCAAGCAGAGGCAGCAAAACCTACAGAAAACCCACTGTTTTACTGGCTCGAAGAACCAAAGGACAGAGTTTAGGGCAATGACAGCTACTGGAAATGAGGCTGGCAGGGATGGGTAACCCCAGTAAAGATAGAGACAGAGAAGACGATGCACAATTCTGTGTGTAAACTCCACCCAAGTCTCTGGCTGACCTGTAAACCAGGATAAGACTAAATGAACTGTGATTTGAGCTACTGCCCAAACTCAAAACACTGTTTGCAGCTTGAGTCACCCAAATCAATTTTTTTTTTTTTTTTTGCAGTACGCGGGCCTCTCACTGTTGTGGCCTCTCCCGTTGCGGAGCACAGGCTCCGGACGCGCAGGCTCAGCGGCCATGGCTCACGGGCCCAGCCGCTCCGCGGCACATGGGATCTTCCCAGACCGGGGCACAAACCCGTGTCCCCTGCATCGGCAGGCGGACTCTCAACCACTGCGCCACCAGGGAAGCCCCAAATCAATTTTTTTGCAAAAACAAAAACCAAAAAAAAAAAAACCCAACATCATTAGGAGGAATGTACCAGAAGCCAGAAAGGAGAAACTGATGCATCTCAAAAGGTAAGATAATCAAGGAAGGTTGAGCTGAGATGGTCCTAGACGTTGGCATTAATAGCTGATCGGCATTAATAGCTGTAACCCTGATCAAGGACAGTTAGGAAAACACACTCAGGACGAATGAAGAGGAATCTCATCAGAGAGATAGAACTTATTTAAAAAAAAAAATTCTAGAACTAAGAAGCATCCTATTGAAATGAAATGAAATGGGCTTAGCACCAGATGGGTGATGACAAAGGCAAGAGTGGGTTATGCTGAAGATGTAGCAAAAGCACTACAGACCCTGAGGAGTGAAGTTACTGAACAAAATGAGAAGGACGTAAGGACCTGTAGGACAATATTAAAACAGCCCTGTTACTGGGCTCCCGGAGAGAAAGAAAAAAAAGAGGCCAGAACAAATAAATTTCCCCATTAGGGTAAAAGTCATAAATTTACAGATTCATAAAGTTCAGCAAACGCCAAGCAGGATAAATAAGAAGCAAAGCACACTGAGGTGGACAGTCTAACTACCGAAAACTAGTGCAAAGAGAGACCTGCCTGCCTGTCAGCTGGCTCACTGTTTGGGACACGCCCAGGCTTCCTGCTGCTGGCACGTCTGGGTATGATCACTCTGGTATTTGCACTGCCCAGAGTCTTGCCTCAGGAATGTCAGAGTATTTTCTCTCTTCCTCACCCATCTCGTCCCTCAGCCTCATGGAGGGCTAAGCTGGTGAAGGACTGGGAACCTGAACTTGGATTTCCCTCCGTTCGTGGGCTTCTCACCACATCACCTAAAAGGAACTAACCAACTCTGAGCATGATACACAGATCTGTAGATTAAATATGAGGACAGTCAATTTAGCACAGGGATTAAGTTAATAGGCTGGGCTTTGGAGTAAAACGTGTTTGTTCTTAATTTTATGATTTTCTAGCTGCCTCAAAATCACCATCTAAAACAACCTTACGATTATTACACTGCGATGGAGATTAAACGTGTGGCTCCATCTCGCACATAGAAAGTGCCCAGTAATTGTTCGAAATAATAATCATTGTCACAATGAAGTTTAAACAAAAAGCCAAAGTATTCCACTTTATTAAAACAAAAGAGGAATCTAAAATAAGCCACAAATGAACCTATTTACAAAACAGAAACAGACTCACAGACATAGAGAACAGACTTGTGGTTGCCAAGGGGGAGGGGGGTGGGAGAGGGATGGACTGGGAGTCTGGGGTTGGTAGATGCAAACTATTACGAATAGAATGAATAAACAACAAGGTCCTACTGTAGAGCACAGGGAACTATAGTCAATATCTTGGGATAAACCATAACAGAAAAGTATATGAAAAAGGATGCATGTATGTGTATAACTGAGTCATTTTGCTGCACAGCAGAAATTAACACAACACAACATTGTAAATCAACTATACTGCAATAAAGATAAATAAATAAAAAAGCTTTAAAAAATAAAACGTTAAAAACACACAAAAAATAAATAAAACAAAAATTATTGCAACTTACTATTTGCATTTCATAACATAAATGAATCTAAGACACCATAAACTGTAAGATCACTCTATTTTAAGTTGCACACAGAAAGAAATAATCTTCCCAAGGGAACCAGAGCATTCAACTGCTTGTATGTCACCTCCCGATTGATTTCAGAGGTGGTAACAGGTGCATCTTAGGGTCAATGAAGTAAGGCATATGTACTATGTATGTGCGTATGTATATGTGTGTGTGTGTATATATATATATATATATATATATATATATATATATATATATATATATATATACACACACACACAACACACTTTTTCATTCTTTTTTATGGCTGAGTGATATTCCATTATATATATGTACATATATATACACACACACACCACACCTTCTTTGTCCACGCATCTGTCAGTGGCCACTTAGGTTGCTTCCATGTCCAGCTGCTATGGCCACTGAGGTGCATGTACCTTTTCGAATTAGAGTTTTCTCCAAATATACACCCAGGAGCGGGGTTGCCTTTAAACTCTGAACAATATGACAGGGCTCAAATCTGCACAGGCAGAATGCCAGGCTCTGACTGGTGTGCAAGAGGCTCCATGTGACAGGAAGACACACGGTGGCATCTATTATTACAAACTCACACATGGGAGACCAGTGGTTTCCAACGCCGGCTGCCCTTTGGAGTCACTTCAGGTGCTTACAAAGCCAGGATGCCAGGAAGTAACCCCAGAATAACCAAGCCAGACTCTCCAGGGCTCAGGTGCGGAGACCTGCACTTCTGTCAGAGCCACACACAGGGACCACGAGGATACCCCACCTTCCCGCTGGAGATTTCATTTCCCACCAGCACCCTCCGTGACTCTCACCACCAGTCACCTGTGCCCAGGTAAGAAAGCGCTGACCGTAGGCCAGCCTAAAGCGTTCTGATTTAATTCAACCTCACTAGATTTTTAAAATTAAAAACGTGTTCCACGTGCCTACGGGGATGCTGAGAACAGGCGCGTCGGTCTCTGCGTGAAGGCAGCATCGCCGCAGGACACGCACGTGCTGAGACGAGGCGCACGGAGCAGCCCCGGGGTCCTGGCCAAGCCCCGCCCCGAGACTGGGCGACGCCTTGCCAGGCCAGCGGCCTCCTTCCTGAGGACATCGCCTGTGTCTCAGGCACAGCACGCAGCACCTGCTGCCACCTGCTCTGTCTGCGTGTCCCCACTGACTTGGGAGCCCCTCCAGGGCTGGGCCCCGTGACGGAGCCCCCAAGTGTTGAACTGTATCTGTATTACCCAGTTTTCCCAAGAAACTGACAATTCCATTAATATCTACTCTCAAAACCACAGTTAGCCTTCAAAACACAAATTAAATTACATCTTTTCCATTAAAACCTGCCTGTTCCTCTCAAATAAAATGTCACCGTAGTAAATCCGCTACAGTAAAATCAAAGGCATCGGTGTGGGGAAACGTGGGAAAATAATTCCCCGCCTTCTTTTCTGTTTCACGCGCTGGGGGACCATTATCGGTGTCGAGAAACACCGTCCAGCGACCCTTTCTGTGGTGACAGAAATACTCTGTATCACTGTGTCCAACAGCCGTACGTGGGCCAGTGCATGGGAACTAAATGTTTAATTTCATTAATTTTAATTAATTACAATTTAAATGGAAGCAGTTGTCATAGACACCACACTGGGCAGCGCCTCGGCGCCCCAGCACCACCGCTTCTTTCAGTCTCGTCCTACTCCACCTTTATATCAAGCCCTGAGATCAAGTATGTCAGTGACAGAAGGTGGAAAGAGAGGTTAATAAGCCAGGAGAGATAATACCCCTAAAAAAAGGACACTGAAGCACCGGTACCAGGATCTCTATCTATCAAGTTTGATGAAAATAAGTAACTAAAACCCCAAACCAAAACCAGAGAAACAAAACCAAGCAGCTCATTAGGATGGCTGATGCTGGTAGATTCACTGGTACACAAGCGGGAGAAAGAAAAGAAGAGGTTTTAATTAACTGAAACTCACCACGTCAACAGTATGACACTGACTTCTCCAAGAAGCTAATGTCATTATAGCTATGTATAGGCAGGAGCAGTCTCCAGAAAGAGGGGGGATGGCCCCTCCCCCCTCGAAAGGCTGGAGAGCTGCATCTGGGTTAAGGATTAAGTTGGGGTCCATGCCAAAAGCAGGGCTGGCCCCAACTGGAGCAGGTTTCACGGAGAAGGACCAGGAGGGCATTGGCTGGCTCAGAACCACACCTGGGGGAAGCTGTAAAAAAAGGCCACAAGTAATTAACTGGGAATAAAGACAGACCACAATATGTCTGGAAAAACAGTCAAGTAGAAGAGAAATTTATTTTTTTCTTATTCCTGAGATAAAGGTTAAGGGCGGGCAGATTTATGACGAGCACAGGAAGAGCTGTCTGCAGGTAGAAAGAGTATCTTGAAAGGCAACCACCAGAGATATTCAGGAGCATCTCAACGCCACACCCAGCGTCACCAGAAAGGAATGGGGGAGGGGGTGGTATCAGAGTCCAGGCTCACACATCCAGGGAGAGACCAACGCTCTCGAAAGGAAGGGGTCTGATATTTTCCTAACACTGTCATATGAGTCAAAGGTACACCTGGACATTCCAACCCTTGACCTGTTCTATCCATGAGAAGAGTGGCCGTCACCGGTTTTAAAGTGGCTTTAAAGGTTCTTCATCTCCCTGCTGGCAGTGACCCCATTACACACGCCCTCCTGCCCCTGTTTCTTTACAAGACCGACAGCTACACGTGAAAATGCATAATTATTAGAACTATTACTTTCTCTGAATTTGAGAGAGGTTGAAAAGCTGATCATTAATATAATAAATATTATTAACTATATCACAGTCTTATTTGTAACTTCATTATCATTCCCTTTCTAGAGAATCATTCATTTATTTGTGAAAGCTTAAAAATGCACTTACTGTTCAAATCCTCTGGGGGGAAAAAATGTATTTTATCCTTGAATACTTTTTAAGTTTATCAACCCCAAATGTATAATAAACAATTCTGAGAGAACAAAGCTCAGAAGCACTGACCTGAAAATTTTATGGAATAAAAAATATGAAATTTTTAAAAAGTGGAAATAGAATTGCTCCATTTTCAGCACTAATATTAGAGTCTGTCTTTAGAATTTTTAAAATTTATAAAATAAGCTTTACAGTTGAAATGACAATAAATGATACAACCACATTTTCAAAACAAAAGAACCGAAGATATCAGCAAACACGAGCCTCTCTCAGTTTCTCACTAGACCACGTTCCCAATTTCCTAAATTGCTCTCTCCAGTCCACCAACCATAGAAGTGACATAAACACCCTCATTTCACAGATGAAAAATTAACTGAGGTCACAGAATCACCCCCGGAACAAGGGTGGCCCTTGGGCCTCCCACCCCCAGACCCCGACCTCCCTGCCCCTTGGCTGCCATCACGACCGCCTCACGTGTCACCCTCCACAAACGCTGGGCAGGAGGGTTCCACGAGGATCGGCCTTCCCTTCAATTCCCAACAGGAAGCGCGTCTTAAGTATTTTTATCTTATTTTCAGGTTCTTGATAAACACAGGTGAAAAACGAACAGAAAAACAAAATGAGGCGAGTTTCTGAGTTCTGTGATTATTTAAAGCATCTTCATCAATTCATCCAAAAAGTACGGATCGGGCAGCTACAATGGGCCACCCCCACCCAAGGCTTCATCCTGGTACAAGCCGTCCTAGAAGGTGCCACAGGGACAAAATCTCTGCCTTCGTGGATCTTATACAGAGTGTGCCTGCTAATGGTAAGTGCTGTGGAGAGAAACAAAAGCAGAGAAGGGAGCTAGCACAGGGAACACGTCGCTGAGGAGGGACATCTGAGAACGACCCCAAAGAAGGAGGCAAGCCGCGAGGGCAGCTGAAGGGGAAGGGGCGGCAGGAAGGGCGCAGCCGCCGGCGCAGCTGCAGGAGGGCCAGGGCAGCGAGCGGGAAGGGGCCGCAAGCAGGCCCGCAGAGGCTGGAGGGCCGCTCCTGCTTGGACACGGCGCTCACCACGCAGCATTCACCCCTGGGCCCACAGGCCAGCACGGAAGCCACGGTTATGGCATTCTGGAGACAGGACAACTTGTTCCTGTGGTTGGTAGTCTCCCCGATTCCATCTTCGGTGTCTGGAGCTGCGACTCTGAAGAGTGAAAACGATGTCCTACAGGGGTCAGGGTTCCAGGCCTTAAGAGAACGAGCCCACACTACTGAGCCATCTCCGGAGGGCGCTCTTCACAGCCCAGGGCAACAGTAGGAGACAGGAGGACAGAGGAGGGACGCGTGCTGACTGATGTTCCAGCTCATTCGTCGTCCGGGACCTTCAGGGCACGTCAGAAGCTTCCAGCGCGGCTATGGCTACGAATGCTGACTTTCACACCGGGGACCCTCGGCCAGGGCGAGGCTAAGGGACCGGCGGCTGAATGAAATTGAGCACTCAGTGATGATCACTCACTCAGTGTTTTCTCGGTCACAGTTGTGCCTGGATCAGCACAAGAAACCAGTGAAAACACTGCCAGCAACATCCCCTGCAGCTGCCTGAGGCATTTTCACGACTGTAGTCGCCTCAAGCACAGGGTGCTCGCAGAAGTGTCCAGAGAGCCCAAAAGAAGCCTCTGTCTCGTGCACTGAAAGGGCAGGGACGTCGGGGCGGGCGGGGGGCACCCTGAGAGCCTGACGGTCATGGACAACAGTCATTCTTTGGGTGATTTTCTGCCTTCAATCAATATAATCTATATATTAGGAAATCTCATAGAACTATTCAAGTAGGTCCAATTCGAAAAAACTACTATGACTATGTTGTCACTGCTTTGCTTTGTGGGGCTCGAACATTTGCTGCTTTTGGCAAAATGAGGAAGGATTCCCAGCTTAGGATCCTGGGACCGGCGTGGAGATGCTCAGGGATCCCAAGAACTGTGTGAGTCATCATGAGTCTGCATTAAAATAAGAAAAAATATGCTTTTGCTTTACTGAATACATACCTAAACCACGTTCAAAACTACGTGCCTGGTAAAATTTTAAGGCCAAACACTCTTCCTTCATGCATCTAAAAACTAAAAATCAAAGTACAGAAATAACCATTTTCTTTGTTAATGAGCCAAATCACCAAGTTTTAAATTGTAATGCATGAGTGTCATCTTCAGAACAAGCTCAGCGGATGAGTCTAAAACCTGTATTGAGAGACGAGTCCTGCAGGAAAGGATCAGCTGGGGACAAACAGACAGCAGTTTAAATTCCCAACACCGATGTCCTGGAGCAAATCAACAAGTTTTCTGAGCCCTCATTTTCTTACCCATAACACGAAGGCATGACTCGCCCCTCCTCACTTGTAGGGTAGGGATCTCACACAAAGCCTACGCCAGCCAACACATCGTACTTATTACCACCAGTTTGCTTTAGGGTCTGTTTTTGTTTTTTGGTTTGTTTTGTTAATATTTTATTTATTTATTTACTTTGGCCGCACCATGTGGCATGCAGGATCTCAGCTCCGCGACCAGGGATGGATCTCGCGCCCTCTGCAGTGGAAGCACAGAGTCTTAACCACTGGACCGCCAGGGAAGTCCCTTTAGGGTCTGTTTTTGGTCAGGTCCTAGAAACACAGTGTGTGCCCCCATGAGCCATGGACACAAGCTGTTATACACAAGCCCAGGACCAAAGCGTCAGGAGGACAGAGATTCTGTCTGATCACTGCTACCTTCCCCACACAGAGCACAGTGCATGGAATATGTATCTTTTTTGATTAGCAGGAAAACAGGAAGAGTATTTTAATAAACCTCAAAGTTGGGATCAGCCTTAACTTTTGCATCAATTCCTGCTCTAATAATAGACTCTGGCAGTTCTGACCGTAAAGATATCCAGTAACCAATAAGGAAAATCTTTAATTTCTTGAAGAATTCATTTGTCGAAAGTGGTAGACATTTCTTGTAAATTTTTTCAATCTGCAAATAAATACATATCCATGCTTGAAACTTCAAAGGCCAAAAAGCACAAGTATTCACAACTATAAACACAAGGGGCTGGAAACTATGTAAAAACAAACAAAAAGAAACCATAATAAATGCTACGTATGATTCTACTACTACAAATAAAACCAAACTATAAAAACTACTAATACATAAACTGTTTAAGAAGATGATGATCCTATAGCTAAAACGTTCATAGGGCTGGCTCTGGCAGGCATGTTCCAAATTCAGTCAAGGAGGCCGATGCCACAACGGCTGCCAGCAACATGGGAGTCGAACACAATCCCAAGGGAACAAAGCATGTGGAGCACAGTGTTTCAGCAGCCCTGAATAATGCCCCACCTGTCGTTAGGTCAAACAGCTTGGCCCACTTCCATAACGAGACAGAAGTCACTTTTGCTGCAGTCGGGGAAGCTGCTGGAAGGTTGGAAGTACTATGAGTGATTTGAAAAGCACAGCAATAAATAAAGCCTGTTCAGGCTACTGGCCAAAAACAGCCATGAATTGACAGACGCTACTAGTTACTAGCTACATGCCCAGGTGATAGACAAATTGAGTTATATAAATAGGTGACCTACAAATAAAGATATCAAGAATGAATAATTAATGACAGACCATGTGGAAAAGCTTTCTCACAAATTTAGAACATCAACAAATGGACCTAATGAAATGGTTTTCAAAATACAAAGAGTAGATCTCACATTTCCCATCACCTGAAAAGTAGACCTTGTCATAAACTATGTTTTCGCACATCAAACTGATGTTAAAAGGTAACTCAAGCTCAGGGAACTACTTTAGTATTCTACATTTTTGTTTGTTTGTTTGTTTCTTTTTTTGCAGTACGCGGGCCTCTCACTGCCGCGGCCCCTCCCGTTGCGGAGCACAGGCTCCGGACGCGCAGGCTCAGCGGCCGTGGCTCACGGGCCCAGCCGCTCCGCGGCACGTGGGATCCTCCCGGACCGGGGCGCGAACCCGCGTCCCCCGCGTCGGCAGGCGGACTCCCCGCCACTGCGCCACCAGGGAAGCCCCAGTATTCTACGTTTTTAAAAGTCAAACTGTTATTAGTTAATAATCACAGTTGTAGAAAGGTAATTACTGTATTTTTTCGGTCCGTCAAAGTATTTCGGAAAGGAGAAACAACACCGACGTCAAGAGAAGGTTCAAAAGAAACTTCAGGGAGGGGAGGACAGGCTGACAGAGGTGCTCTGTCCACATGCGAAGCCTGTTTTCCTCTTTCCTGGGGTCCCAAGGCGCCTATTCCCACGCCTCCCAAACACTTCTCCTGGCCGCCTCACCCCTCCGCACTAAGGGAGTCCGGCGGCCCGGCCCGGCTGCCTGCACTGCGGGGGCAGAGGGTTCTCGGCTGGGCAGAGCAGCTCGTGTGGGAAGAAGGCGGCCTTGCCTCCCCAGCTTCCAGAAAGGGCAGCTGATTTCACTTCGAGTAATGCTCTAGGAATTCCACAGTATGCCACTTACAGAGTGCTTTTTTTGGTTCGTTTTTTGGAGGGGGAGTCCTTCTAAGCACTGCACTGATATTCCTATAAACTTCACAGTAACCCCATGAAGTCAGTCCTGTTATTATCTCTGTGTTATAGATAAGGAAACAGGCAGAGAAAGATTAAATGACCTGTCCAAAATCACAAAGGCCAGAAAGTGGCAGAGGCAGGGCCCAGGCTCCGAGCTTCAGACCCCGCCCTCCAAGCCACCCTACCCTGCTGCCCTGAATCCCGCTTCTCTGAAATCCTATTCGGAGCACATAAACGGCAAACCAAGTAAGAAAGTAAGACAAAAAAACGAAACTGTGGTGTAAACCATTTTCTATTAAAAGTCTTACGATATTGATTTAATTACAGACTGACACTGAAGGGGGGCAGGACACGCCACCCCAAAATACGCCACTTTGGCTTAAGGGTTATTTTGAGCCAAAGGTACCAGAGAAAGCGCGGGAGTAGGGAGGGTGTCCTGACCTCTCCTTTCCTTTCTGAAAGCAGGCGAGAAACTCCCACGTGAAACACGCCCTCCCGACGCCTGGAAGCTCTCATCAGGAGACCAGGGTGGAGGCCAAGGAGCCTGGGAACACAACCCTCAGCATCCGCGTCTCTTCACGCGTTTCAGCTCCTTTTCCACAACTGCGCCTCTCTGTTCACCCTGGTCTATGAACACTGAGGCCTGGCACGTCTCTGGGTCTTTGTCGTCCTACAGGGGCTCCCAGGACAGGTAAAAATCTGTACACTTTTCTCCTGCTCATCTGTCTTCTGTCAATTTAATTCTCAAGCCCAGCCAGAGACCCTAAGGGGGTAGAGGTAACATTCTGCCTTCCCTACAGTGTAAATCTCATAACAAACAGATGACAGGAAAGCAAACCAAGTCAAAATAATAAAATTATAAATTCATGAAAAATCCAGGCTCTTGGAGAGAAGATGGCTGTGGTGCCCTCAGCTCTGGGTTTCAGAGCAGCCAGGAAACCAACCAACCAGACAAACAACTTTACATAGCTTTTGGATCAAAATAAGGAAGAAAAAATGTAACATCTGACATTCACAATGATACACATGTCCATATCTAGGAGAGGAGAGGCATGATTTGAGAGCAGTTAAGCCGTTAATGTGTTAAAGACCAGAGAACTTAGCTCTTTTTCAGGGTGGTGTAAAAATCTGAAAAGCTAAAAGGAGGTCAGGCCACACAAGTAGAGGAATACTTGCTGGGTTAGGGGAGGCGTTTGCACGGCTGGGTCCTCAGAACCCATCCTGCCTGAGCAGAACAATGGGGTCACCCAGAGAAGCCTGGGGAGCTAGCGGGTAAGGAGATCCTGGGACACGATGGCAACCAGACGAGGGAAGGGGATCTGTCCACACGAGAAAGGAAGAAAGACTTAAGTTAAAAGAAGAAAAGTTTTTCTCTGTCTCTCCAGAATTAAGACTTATAGGTGTCTCATGCATGTCTCAACTTAATACATGCAAAAATTCTCAAAAATAAGAAGTAACTCACAATATCAAAGGCTGCTCACACAGTCGAAAGCCTGTAACTGGAAAAGTCTATCATACTGTAGCTAAAAATACTCGAAACTTACCAACGTCCACCATATTCTAGGCACTGAAGAATCTCTGAGGATAGAAATTTGTCTACTCGATCCACCTATAACAAGAAGCTCGAGGAGTTCTATTTTTTAAATACGTAATTTATAACCATCACAATATGACATTTTAATTGCTACATTCATGGTATAAACAACGTGTTACAGGTACTCAAAGCAAGACTCATATAGGGCGCTGGTGTGTTGGGATGTGGCTGGAGCCAGGTGCCCGAGATGCTGTGGAAGGTCCTTTCCCACCACATCACCTCTGAAGAGGAGATTATGGTGAGAGTGAAGCACATTCACAGTCAACAGGCGGCAGACAAGTGTCCCCAGGCCACCACCTCATGCTTCTTCAAAATAAGATCAAGTCTTAGCCAGTTAATCATGAAAGTTACGGGTTTCACTCTATTACCAACAATACAACCAGAGGCAGTCTTTTATACCTGACATAGGTTTCTTTCTTTTTTAATAATAGAAATAATTTTATTTGTATTTTATGTCACTACCAGAATTGAATTTTATATATTATAATGTTACTAGCACTGAACCTAATATATTTTTATAATATCATATAAAACTTGCTGTACTTTTTAACATTTTGATGGGAGCATAATTGCTTTACAATGGTGTGCTAGTTTCTGCTTTATAACAAAGTGAATCAGTTATACATATACATATGTTCCCATATCTCTTCCCTCTTGCATGTCCCTCCCTCCCACCCTCCCTATCCCACCCCCTAGGTGGTCACAAAGCACCGAGCTGATCTCCCTGTGCTATGCGGCTGCTTCCCACTAGCTATCGGTTTTACGTGTGGTAGCGTATATATGTCCATGCCACTCTCTCACTTTGTCACAGCTTACCCTTCCCCCTCCCCATATCCTGACACAGGTTTTAATGTCATAAAACTAAGAGATTTTACAGAGAAATGGCAAGTAAAGAAAAAGTATTAATACATATTCTTACCCCTCCAAGCATCTTTAGTTTATTTCTAGTCACTTTTGCACAAGCATGTACCCTCACTGTAATGTGTCTACAAGTTTATCAACCTATTTTATAGAAAACTTAAGTCCAAAACGTTAATAATCGTGTCTGCACACTCACGTGGGAAGGTGCCCCACCCTAGCCCTACAATGGCTCCACGGATGAGAAGAGCCGGCCACGCAGACCACCAGCTGGGTCCCGGGACAGGGCCGGGACGGATGCTGAGACCCCGGCGGGGGGAGAAGGCTGGTCCACTGTCCCATCCTCATCCCCAGACACCCACCCAGGGCCAGCGTGAAGTCGCTGCCCTGGGAACAGACCACAGGGTCCTGCACTCCTGGGTACCCCAGCTGGGTACCGTTTTTACACCGTGAATCTCTGGCAACCTAGGAAGCCGATGGACACTTCCTCAGAATAATGCATATAAGGATACAAAGTAAAATATGTAAAATTACAAAGGAAACAAGTTATATATGATATAATAATATATGCCCTTTATTAGGACCTAGCAATTTGATGACGGAAGACACTAGCACTGAGGCTGGAAAGGTAATAAAATATACTAACCAAAACTACATTTTTCTATACGCTTATAGGCATTACTAATACTGAGGACCCTTTAAAAGAGGCTAACAAAGGGAAGGAAACGCCATGACAAGTCAGATGACCTCAGAAGCCGCTCCAAGTGCACCCGTGGCCCCCAGCCCAGTGGCGTCCCTCGCTCCCAGCTCTGCTGACTGGGCCCCTGGCCCCCACCCACTGCACGTCCTCCTCGTCCTCTGCCCGCTCCACTCACTCCCCTTCCCACTTCTGACACCCCATGTGCAGAGCACGCATCACAGATCCGTGCCTCATAGACATGGCTTGGCAGCCTCGGGACCGGCCCTCCAGTGCAAGCCAAGCACCACCTTCCCCTAAGATAAGAGATGCCCGCCCAGCAGAGGCCAAGTTCACTGCCTCTTCTCTAGCGCCTTCCTCTACCCTGGTCCACATACACAGCTGCTCTTCAGAATCTGCTTTTCCAGCAAGTGTACCCCAATATCCCCACATCCCAGGTGTTAACTGGGCCAAAACCAGAGCTAAAAAAGCAAATCCTAAATCCCCATTCTAAGCGCCTACACTAGCCAAATTAGAAACTTCTGAGAGAGCGTGCTCAGAGCCTATGAGCTCTTTTGTTCTGCATCTCTTTCTTACCCTGGTGAGTCAAACTTAACTTAGAAACCCTATTCCTTTAGCACAAGAGCAAGGAAGGGGTCAGGCCCAAGCAAGGCCCCTCATGATTCCTTTCCCTGAACCCATCTGCCCTGATAATGTATTTCCCCGAGGACAAAAACAAGGCTGTGTTCTTTTATACACCCCACACAGCTGCCTCATACTTTATCAAAGGAGCTCAATAAATGTTGAATGAGCAAAAGAACAACAAAGTAAATATAGGAGACTAAAGATGGCCTAGAGGCTGGATCTCCAAGCAAGAATAAGCATTCCATATTCCTTTACAACGAAACTGAAGACTAAAGAAGTGTGAAAAACAGATGGGACACTTTACTTAAAAGAAAGAGAGAAGGAACTAAAATTCCAAACCCTCAAACCCCAAACCCCCATCCAGCCACCTACGCTGCGATGTTCAAAATTTCCAAGACAGCAGGATGGCAAGCAATACGGTAAAGACAGAACAGCAGCCCCGACGCGGTCCCGTTAGGCTGCTTGTGCCCATGTTCTGACTTCTAATGTGACCCCGAGCAGGTCACACCACACACCCAGGCCTCAAGTTCTTAGCCACTAAATGCAAACACTACCATTAAGGCCTCAAAGGAAAAATGAGTAAAGACAATGGGAAAGGCTTCTGTCAATTTGTAGAACACCTCTTCATTAATGCACAAATCCACACGTGAGCCAGAGGGCTCATGCCAGGCTGCGGGGGCGGGAAGGGGGGAAGGGGGGGGAGGAGGTATGTTTGGCCATGAATATATCTTGCACGTTTCACTTTCCCTTTACACAAGAGGAAACGCATGCCATAGGACAAAGCTGGTATTAATGTATTTAAAAAACAGCTTGTTTTGTTTCTACAATTTAGATGCCCTAAAATGTTTAAGATCTGAAAGGAGGGGTAGGCCTCCTGTCCCCAGCACTCAACACCATGACTCCCCAAAGTTCCAAGGGCCGCTCTTCATGACACACGTGAAGAAAAGCAGGACATCTAGAAGGCTTTGGGATGTCCACCCTTTTTTTTTTTTTTAATAGAACTGGTCAAACGTGGAAGTATTTTTGCTCCAAAATAGGCTGGAATTTCCAATTCTCTCAAAGCTATTAGGCACATGAACTGTAGATTTGGGGTTCACAGCAGTGGGGAGTGGACTGTGGGAGTCGGGCTTTGTTGCTGAGTGACCGATTTCTGCAAACTCAAGTTTAAGGGAAGATACTGGAAGTCATCCAAAATCAATCTCCTCTCGATTTCATTATTTCAGGACAAGCAGCAGAGCCTTCACACTGCACGGAACAAAATCAGTAAAAGCCAAGAACAACAGGCATCACTCTTTCAAGATCAACTCATCAGGACTCAGCAGAGGCAAACACAATGAAGGATCTGTGAGCTGCTAGAATAACAACATTTTCACTTTGTTATTCACTGGGCCCTAATCTGAACCCTATCTTCCTGTTCCAAATGCCATTTCAATATTTGAAATCTCTATAGCTGGTAAAATCACAAACACATCTGTGAATTTCTATCCCCTTAAATTAGATGAGTGTGTGACCTTTCTCTATCTGGGGTTCAGATATTCTGCATTAACATACTGTTTTCTTTTTGCATATATTCTTTGTATCCATCTGAGGCTCAATGACCCTTCCCTGGAAATATCAACTCTCGGTTTTGTTTTCAACATTGGAATGTTTAGATTAGACAGTCAGTGCACAGGGAAAACGAATACAGCTCCCACCTGCCACGACTCCTGTGAACGTATGCACAGGCCACCCCTGTGCTGACTGCGCCAGAGCATCTTGGGAGCAGCTCCGGGCTGGGGGGCACCTTTCCTAACCATATCTGGTTGCTCTCCGTCATCCTGCACCCTGGGGGAGTGGGGGCAGGGGACCCAGCTCCAGGGTGTGGAGAAGTCACTCAGCAGACACAAGGGAAAGGAGCACAGTTAGTCCTGCAGAGATGGCATTCTGCCTCAGACTCCAACCCAACAACAAAACACGCTCACCTTCAGGAAATAAAGGATCATAGAAATAATTACCCTGGGGACCCTGCAATTGCCCTCCCCTCCGAAACCCTTACTAGTAACTTACTCAAGACAACAGTGGACAAGACGTTCCTTCTGACCTTCCCGGTCCCACTTCCTGATGCCAACCTAGAACGTGCTTCGGGCTTTTTCATCACGATGGGACAACACCTTTTTTGGCTTTTATGCCATTCGTTGAGTGAGTCTTTAAAATGTGGTAAATTCCACACAGAATAGTAAGAAAAACTGAAGATGGGCTTTGGGGTCATCAGAGCTGAATTAGAATGACACTTGCTGGGTATTTAATCTCTGGTAACTTACAAGGTTGAACAATCTCATACTGCTGATCATTCAACTATTTGGGGGCTACAAAATGGCAACCGCATGTGACTAAACTACATTACTAATAGGCGCCTCAATTTTCAGTAAAACTGAGAGAATATCGCCTACAGTGTAGGAGTGCATCCAGTAGTCTCACAAAAAGTTATTTCAATGCTTTCACTAAAGCTCTGTTTGTAAAGTATATTAGTAAATGTTGGGTGTCAGATTCTCGGTGAGAAACCCATGTTTTATTTTTTAAACTTCTGAAGCAAGAAAAAATGATCCTGGTAAAGCCACGGCTTTGTGCAAAGAACAACAAAACAAAACTCAGGACAGAGCGGTGTGCCTCAGCCCTGGCCACATGCAGAGTGGCTGCAAGGTGCCCTCCCGTGCAGCTCGGGAGAACGGCCCTGCCCCTTCCCTGGATGCCCAGACCCGGCGAAGGGCCGCACGAAGAGCCGCCGCAGGCCTGTCTGCCCACGTCCTCCTGCCCTGGGCTGTCCCCGCCTTCAGTCCTCTCCTCACCTAAGCCTTTGGATCTACCAACCAGTTCTGGGCTCACTCCTCCGACCCTGGCAGCCCTCGAGGGACAAAACGCTAGCATCTGCCTTTTATGGATAAGACGAAGCACAATCCAGAGGCGCCCCCGGCTCCACGCAGCCATGATGCCGCCCCCACTGGCTCACGTGGGTCTCGGAAGGGCGCAGGTTTGCGCTGGAGCCTCTCGTCTTCTCTAGGGTATCCGCCACGGACACGCAGGGCAGGGCGGTGCCCGCATTCCCATCTGCCCTCACGGGGTTCTGGAACGCCCCAAAGTGCCCGGCACCCAGGAGGACACGCGAGCAGAACAGGGAGCAACCACGACCCCACGTCCAGCGCCCCCTCCCCAGTGCCACAAATTTCAGGGGGTTTAGCCACACGGGGAAACCACCTCACTTTCTAACATGATTGACAACTATTTCTGCTGTTCACCCCGCCTATGAAAATATTGACACGCACAGTATAACATTCAAAAGGGAGACAAGAAGTAAGATCCAAAGACACACAATGCAATCCGTATTCGCTCCGTGGCGCACACCCATCACACACAGACGCACGCTTTCCAAAGACCCACTGCTCAAACCCAAAGCATTTGCCGTAAGTTTCCTTCACCCGCCCCTCCCCCAATGCGCCCCACCATCCGGGAAGGCGAGGCAGCGCGAGAGGCGAGGCCACAGCCTCTTCTCTTGTCTGGCCAATCTGCTACTCGAATCTGGAGTCCCGAGTTCTGACGGCGATGGGCCGGTGGCAGCGCCAGCAGAGGGCGCTGCTGCAGGCGCGGTGGGTGCCTGGCCGCCCGGCCCCACGAGGACCAGAGCTGCTCACACAGTCCAGGGCCCGGAGTCCCTACCACGTCCGTCCCCCCCCCACGCTGTGGCGAGGTCACCGCTTGTCAGTGCCAAAAACCCACTCACATTTTTGGTCAAAAGTTGTAAAATTGATTCCTAAAGTTCAGTTTTCAACCATGAAATTGGTAGGGCTAAGAGCATCTCATCCAGTGTTTTCCAAACTGGAAGTGACGATGGAGGGTCAAGAAGTTAATTTAAAACACACAGAGAAGGACACACTGCACCTGTGAGGACGTGTGTCGCTCTGCGTCACTTCTGTTTTCAACACACATATGCGTGCACACTCAACACGTGTGCGGTAGAATTCTTTACAAACGTATTTCTTACTCTGGGTTCCAGTGGGCAGAAAGTTTGAAAACATTGATCTAACGTAATAGCCTTATTTGACAGATAATAAAATTGAGCCCCGAATGGTTAAAAGACTTACCCACAATTACACAGCCCATTACTGGCACGTACTCAACCCTAACTGTTCTGCATAAGATGTCTTTTTTATTTTACTTTATTTTTTTAAATTAATTAATTAATTTATGCACCAGGTCTTAGTTGCAGCAGGTGTGCTCCTTAGTTGCAGCTCGCCGGCTCTTTAGTTGTGACATACGAACTCTTAGTTGCAGCATGCATGTGGGATCTAGTTCTCTGACCAGGGATCGAACCCAGACCCCCTGCATTGGGAGCGCAGAGTCTTAGCCACTGCACCACCAGGGAAGTCCCAAGATGTCTTTTTAAAAAAACATCTCCATTTTCTGTAATTCTTCAAGCCTCATAAAAAACCAGCATTTGTCTAAAACACAAAATGCAGGCATTCACAAATTTTTCAGAGAACTGAGCAAAAACCATTGAAACAATTTTTCCAAATGACTTGGCAAATCTGGGCTCTAAGGGTAAAATCACACAGCGGTTAGAAACCAGACACTGGTTTTTAATCCATACGAGATGAGACACATTTAACACAGGCAGATCCCACACAACGCCAGGCATTTGATGAGAGCTAACGTCCTCCTCGGTCACACCTCTTTACTTTCCCATCACACAGCCTGAGCATAGATGGGTCCAGATCACCAAGACAACAGAAAATCTCCCAGGACATCTAAGCTAACTGCCCCAAAGCTGTATTCTCATTAAATAATTATCAATAACAATTAAAGCATTATTAGATAATCTCTAACTCTGTAAGTATTTGTGACAGCCCTAAGAAAACACAAATACCATAGGACATCTTGAGTTACTCTAGTGGGTTATAAAATTAAATTAAATGGGGAGAACAACTGTTTAGGAAGTAAGAGCAAATCAGAAATACTCAATCTGAAATGTCACTTCACAGGATGAGCCGGCTACCTCTCTGACACCGTGGTTACTTTGAGGGAGCCGGGGCTGAAGGTCCCATCGATGCTCAGAAAGCATGTTGGCCTCGACTGACAACAAGGTCTCCACTTTCTCATCGACTCTGAGCTCTCTGAGTGTTCTTAAACGTGACCACAGTCCATCGGGCAAAGCCCATCATCAAATAAGTTTAAAATTATCATGTATTTATCATCTGCTAGTGATTCCTGACAGATATACCCTCGTGGAGGTCTATTTTTACCAAAACATTCCAGTTACTTGGGGGGCAGGCATTCTCATGTCCCACATTAACAGAAATTATTTCAACTTGAAGAGAGAGAAACAACTAATGCTAAAATAAACAGGACTCAAGATTCAATAAATCATAAGTCAGTTACTCAAAATTATATGTCTCGAGGACAGTTCTGGGTAGAGAAAACCAAATTAAGAAATACTTTATCAAATGCCCTCTAGATGTGAAATACTGTGCTAGACTCTATATTTTAGGTAAATGCAGGCAACCTACTTTTCCTGACTAAAGTCTCAGGCCATATGATAAAAGTTACTCTCAATCACATAACCTCAACCTCTCCCTTCATCCTTGTGCGTACTTTCCACACAAACCTACGTATTTCCAAGTACCTCTACCGGTGACATGGAGGTCCCTGCATTTCTGGGTCTGGAAGGTTTGAGGGAGGGAAAAGGTTTCCTAAATCACATAGACCATAATAAACCAGTGAACCAGGAGCAGTCCCGTACATAAACTGTTGGGAGTGAACTGGTGGTCGAACACTGGAGAAGCTGCTTATTTGTTCAAGCGGCAGATGGAGACCCAATTTTCCAATCTCTAAAATTGCTACCAGATCCTAGATTAGTCAATTACCCTTCATTTCACAGCAAGTAGCTATAATAAAATAATCCAAATAAAATTCTTGAATTCAGTTTTCCAGAAGCAAGAGTGTTGGTTTACATACAGATTGAGCAAACCAGAGTGGCTATCCCCTTCATCAGAGACTTTCTAGTGCCACTGAAGCGAAAGAACCAGCCTTGCAATTAGTCACGTAAAACCATAACCAAATTCAGGAGTCAGTACAAAATCTAGCAACCCTATCATTTTTCAAGGTTTTACCAGTTTTTCCAGGCAAGCAAAGAAAGCCTAGGAAATATCCCAAACTAACGTGTTGGCACTTAGAAAAGTCCGCTTCTGCAATGTCTAACCACTGTCAGAGGACCCTTAGACTTACCAACAATATATTCTCTCTTCCTTCAAGAAAGCAAAATCTGGTCTTGGCTTATTAGATAACTGCCGATAGCCGCATCTTCCCCTCTTTCCCTTCTACCCATCCCCCCAGATATCTGTAACAGGGGTCACGCTATTTTCATTTTTCTCTCACTTTTTTATTCTTTCACTATAGCTCCTTAGCCTCACGAACCAATCAAGCTTGTTTTCTCAGCAAATCAAGTAAATAACTGAAGGGTGATGATGTTCCTAATTCAAGATGAAATTATGATGCCTCTGCGCCTACATCCTCAGCAGTCCTACGCTCTTACCTCTAACTTCTCTCACTTTTTCACAGGTCAATCTCATCAGAGGAACAAAGTCTACCATGAACCTTAGACATCTACAGAAACACTCAAATCCAGGATCTGCCCTACCTAGCGGGGTGTGGTAGATACACCGGCTGAAAACACATCCTGCCCCAAAGGCAGGTTTCTCTTCTTGCAGAGTTGACAGCCGGGAGGCCACCCCGCTGGCAGAGCCTAGAACCACCAGGGTCAGAGGGTCCACCCACCAAGTCCGTGTCCGAGGCGGTAGCTCTTTCTGTCTGAGCACTGGCCTTCCTGCCTGGGGGGCAGAATCTATAAAAAGCAACCTGGCTTCCCTTTGCTCTTTTCTTCCCTCTACTAGAGGCAACACAGTTCAAAGAAGCACCTGGTCTCGCACAAAGAAAATCGTGCCCCACGTCTCGGTTCCCGTCATTCTGACACAATAGAGACACTTGACTAAGATGCAGACCTTCCAAAGCACACGGGCAGGGCAGCGTCTCCACTGAGGTCTCCAGAGGTAAGCAACCCAGAGAAGCGGGGCTGCTGGTCCTCCCCAAAGCTGCTCTCTGCAGCCCTCAGGGGCTGGGAAACTCCTTCCAGGAGCCCGTGAGGAGGGTCACCTCCCAGCACTGGCATACTTCTCACTTCCTATACTAGACGTTTTAGAGAAAGCTGTTGATAGACTGTATTCTGCCGGTACACATCAGTTCAGTGTGCTTTATTTCCCTCCGGGCTGCATGCTGGCCGAGAATCACACGATGAAGAGGCAGCAGTGGGACTTCCAGGCCCTTCGTGGTCGAGATTATGAAAGAAGGGCTTTGACGAAGAACGCTCGGGCTGACTGTAATAGTTCTCCTTTTAGGACATTATTGTTGCCATGTGTTTGCTGCTGTCTGGAGCAATAAAAAAAGCTCTGAAATATTTGTCTGTGTCCTTCATGGACTCAGGAGTTTCCATAAGAGAAATCACTTGGAAAATTACAATATTGCTCCAAATAAAATATTAACATAAAAAACCTGTTGAAATGTTGAGCTAAAATACTAAAGAATTATGACCACAGATGTAATTTATGAGGATCTGAGGGCCCCAGCCTCACAAAGGCTTTTCCACCCCTGCGAGGCCACGTCTGGGACGGTTCCCCACACAACACAGACCTGCCAGACACAGAGAACTGGTCTCGGGATCCCCGGATGCCCGGACAGAATAGATCAGGATGACGAGGGAGGGGCACTCTGTGATTGCATCCTGAACAAAAGCACATTTAATAACCAAGAGCCAGCCTGCTTACAATTTTATCTATAGAAATTAAAATTATTTCTTTCTTCTGTATGAAAAATATAGGCACTTTTTCCTTCTTTACATCCTCCTAACTGTAGATCGATTTCCTCCAGTCGAAGGATTTTGGCCTTGCAACTGTAACAAGTTACCAGAAGTAATAATTACCTACAGGAGAGGAGGTTAGTGCAACATTGGTGAAATAAAATCATCTTTCGGTAGCTGTGAGTTCTCTTCAAACTTAACCTTAGTGGAAATCTTCTAAGAAAATCTCCTACAGAAGACATTAACTTACATTCAGACCCAGGATTTCATCTTTCAAATTTAAGGACAGATTACTGATCCTCAATACCCAGAAACTGCAGGCGCTCAATAACTGCTATGTATCAGCACTTAACCACGTGTTCCCTGAGTGGTACTGCCTCTCCTCTGCAACAGAAAACAAGCTCCGTGTCTTGAACTTTTAATGATCCCAAGACCTATCACAGTTCAACTCTTTGTTCTAAAATATTATCAACATCAAAGAAGCTGTTACTTTTGCCAAAATTTTAGATTGAGTGAAGTCTCTATAATCAAGGTAGATTATCTATGTTGCCCAAGTTTTGTGTCCTAAGATTCTTGTTGGCATTTCTGTATATACTCTGTTGACATATTTTGTTTATACAAGTAAGGTCTTTGTTTTTCCTAACCCCATGAGAGCTGAAAAAGGAACTTTGGACGTAACAATTAATTCAGTGTTTATCTGCTTTACTTGTCTGCAGAGTAATATAATCCATTCATACACCGGAATGGAGAAAAGAGAGGGGGTTAAAAAGGTCAAAAGGAGAAATAGAAGCTATAATAAAATGCTGTGACATATGGAGTATTAATTTTACAGATGAAAATGCTACGGAAGAAAAAGTCCAAGTGTCTTGCCAAGGTTACAAGAGGCTAAATTAGGGATAGTAGCGGGGGTCAAGAGTTAGAAGGCCCTGCGGTCGAGAGCAGAATGTGGAGGATACGGGAAGTGTTTTGTTAATGCTTCTAGAAGTGAACTAAGTGACTCATTTGCAAAAAGAAAGTCTGGCTAGAAGTTAACTTTTCTGTAAAAATGGCAACAACAGCAATCTGCCTGCCTGCACCATAAGGTCTGCATGAAGATAAAGGGGGACAGATAATACACAGAAATGTCCTGCAAACCATAGGGCACCAGTTGGGGTAGTGGTCCCCCCATCAACCTGCCCCTGCCTAACAGCTCAGGCCTTCTTGCAGCAAAGCCGTTATCTGCTTTCTCTTAGCCACCGATTCACCCGGTGAACGTTTATTGGATGACTGTATGCAGAAATCACTACATGAGGAGCCAGGGCCAACGGTAAAACAAAACAAAAGAACTCTCTCTTCAAAGAGCTTCTAGGGGACTTCCCTGGTGGCGCAGCGGATAAGACTCCGCGCTCCCAATGCAGGGGGCCTGGGTTCGATCCCTGGTCAGGGAATTAGATCCCGCACG
Source organism: Lipotes vexillifer (assembly GCF_000442215.2). Lineage (NCBI taxonomy): Eukaryota > Metazoa > Chordata > Mammalia > Artiodactyla > Lipotidae > Lipotes > Lipotes vexillifer. Next base: position 1,842,530 of record NW_006779033.1, on the reverse strand, counting down.
CATGCCACAACTAAGAGTTTGTGTGCCGCAACTAAGAAGCCCACGTGCTGCAACTAAGGAGCCCACCTACCGCAACTAAGACCTGGTGCAACCAAATAAATAAATAAATATTAAAAAGAAAAAAACAAAACCAAAGAGCTTCGAGGTTAGTCTGAGGAATAGTAGCCTAGGATGCAATGAACCATGGGAGTAAAGGGCTCTCAACCGGGCCCCAGTTCCCAAGACCTCAGCCACCTTCATACAAGGAAGGAAGGTCTAGCTGTAGCCAGACCACAGGGAACTCAGATGGAATTTTCATCCAGAAACTACTGAAGGATTGCAAAAAGGGACTTAATTAGCCTGAACCTGGTTTACTATTGAATTTGGGAAGAAAAAATGAAATTAAAGTCAACTAGAAGGCTCTAACAACAGACTGTTTGTGAGATGGTAAGGAAGAACCTGTCCAGAGCAACAGCACCAGGAGCAAAAAGCTGACGCTCAGAGGGTGGTATCCAGTGAGAACCCTGAGCCAGGGCAGAAACGAGGAAGGGAGAGTGGGCAGCAGGGAAGAGATAAGAGGAGGGGGAAAGGAGAAGCGTGTACAAAGCACAGACAGAAGAGAAGATGCAGGAAGAAAGTCTCAGGAGAAATTACTTTTCCTTGAGTGCCTGGTTATTTTCCACTATGTGCTGCTCATTGCCTTCGTAAAGTCATCTGTGAGGCTGACCTGTGTGACCTTCCTCCAGAGCAGAATTTTGCTAGCTTCTGTCAGAAACCTAAGGGTTCTAAAAACTTGTGAATGCCTAAAACTAAATCCTGGGCTTACAGTTTTCTGGACGACCCAGGTGATGTAATTTTTTGGATGACAATACACTCGAGGGCCTCCTTGGGGTTACACCTTCTCAGGAGTTTCCCTCCACTCAGCTCTGCTGAGACCAAAGCAATTTTCCTGTGGAACCCTCTGGAGGTGGAACTAGGGTTTCCATCTAATTCATCCTAAGCCTAGCGATAGGCCCTTTGATTTCTGTCTCATCACATAAGACTGTCAAACTGAAGTTCCAGCTGGCCAAACAGGCAAATGCTCTCAGGATTAAAACAGCCTGAACATGTGGCTTTACCTCTCCTACTTTTCTGACAACTGCTTACAATCTTGTTCACTCTTCAATTATTTTAAGGAAATTTAAGACATTCTTAATCCTGTATTTTGTTGTTTTCAATAGAAGATTTAATCCAAACAGTCTAGCCTACCATATTGCTGGATACAGAACAAAACAATGAATTCAAATCTCTATATACAGAAAGTACTGTAGTAAACTAAGAAAATATCTGGTCCAAAATCTCCTGGAAATAAGAAGGAAACAAGTATAATAAATTCCTATACTCAGAAAAAAAATAAGTATTTACAAAACTGAGATTAACATAGTCACTTGATAGTTATAAAGAAAATTATTTACCACTAAAAAACAAATTATTTTATTATGCCAGCCACCAGCAAATAAAGAGAGAGAAAATACTACTAACAATGTACATCCCAAATATCAAAACATCTCTTAAATTTTCAATGCAGCATTCAACCTGAATAAACAATAGATTTTAAAAACTCGTTAAGTTTATAAAATGACCCGTTTTACATTGCTTTCTAGGATTTCAATCACAAGATAGAACAACAAAATCAAAAATCCTTGTTTCTCTATCTTAATTATAGTGGCATAAAACCCCAAAGTTTTTGGAATAGCATTTTGATTTATACTGATACTAGTTCAAATTAAAACAAATATTTTAAAATATTTGAACTCTTACTATAATGTTTATAATGGCATAAAATAATTTGAACAACTCCTCCACAACCAAAGTGGAATATATACTTTAGAGTATCAAAGAAGGAGTTAGCTGAAGTTTCAAGGTCTCATCACTTATTAGTTCAAAGTATCAGCGTAACAGAACTAAAAGGAAAAATGACACTATGTTCATTATGTGATTTAAGTATAAAGCACTGCCATGATAAACATTTGGAAATCCCAAGCTTTTATAAAAGCACCCTTTATGTACAATAACAGCATGCATCCCTTTAGGGTGTACGACGTGAACTGCCTCAGGGGGATTTATCTCATTTCGTTCTCACTGTACTCTCCACTTCTGAGTTGCCAACTAAATTGCTTCTAGGTTTATAGTATAGGAGACTTCATCATGTTTAGCTGGAATTGCTTACTTTTAAAGTATGCTGATAGAGAGCCCAATGTGCTCTGAAATATCCTGACCAGATGTTTGGATGGATGGAAACCCAACACATATCAAAAGGTGACCCCCAAATACCACTAACTGTATAATACATCCTCATACATTTAACAAGTTCAGCTGACCAAAACACATTAAAACACCTCAGGGGAACTGAACTTAATTCTTACATTTTTCCATTGCTAGGTATTCAAACTCTATTCAGTTTTCCTTTTTCGCTTTTTTTCCCCCCTTCCACGATCTCCATAAATGTCAAGTCATAATGAGCTACAAGTACAGTTTAAATACATTTAATATGACTGGACAATGGGACAGTTGGATATCGTTAGCAAAATAGGCTTCACAATCTTGGTCTGAAAACTGGAAGTTTAGTCACTAGAACAAAGAAAATTGTAGACTTATTTCTTTCCACACCAGCCAGGCCAAACCTAGCATAGAATATTTAATTCCAAGCATTATACTTTAGGAACGATAAAGACAAATGGTAGATGCTGGACAGATGAGAATCAGGACAGCCCTGGGACCTTGACCCTGACAGGAAGAGTGGCTCCAGGAAGTGGGTTGTGGCCCCCAGGAGGGAAGGCTGGACCCAGCTGGGGGAGGGGTGTCCCCGCGGGAATAATCGCCCTTTCCAAATGAAGAGAGGAGAAATGTGAGAAAATAATTGGATTTGTTTTGCATGATTCCTAAGGAAAAAACTGGAAACAACGGATGTAAAACCAGCTACAGGGAGAGAGATTCTCAAATAGAACTGTCTGAGGATGAAATGGATGAAACCACACTCTCGGGGTACGTGTGTGCTTCTCACCGAGTCACCTGAGCATCCCGCGCAGTCAGCCTCGGCTTGCGCTGCTCTCTCAGAACCAGTGCCCTTCTTTTTTTT
>NW_006779033.1:1827842-1839396 GCF_000442215.2 Lipotes vexillifer | reverse complement strand
GGGATCTTCCCGGACCGGGGCACGAACCCATGTCCCCTGCATCGGCAGGCAGACTCTCAACCACTGCGCCACCAGGGAAGCCCCAGTGCCCTTCTTTGACCACCTGGTGGAATATGGCTTCAACCTTTCTAGCTCAAATGTGGCCCCCCTTCTGCAGTTTCCCCTGACACCGCCCTTTCTTCCAAACCGCCATCATCTTTAGAATTAATCGTCCCTCATCCAAGATCACACACACTTTCCGTGTCCTTCTACAAAGGGATCACTCACACTGAAGTGTGGGAGCAGAGAGAGGGGCTACATCATCATCTTTTTTGGGGGGGCACCCGGGCAGGGCCTGGCATAGTTTTAGCGCCTGTCATGTTGTCGGCAGTAGACGTGTTTTGAAAGGCAGAGAAATACCAGATGCAGACTCAGGCTACATGACTTTCTTTTAAGATACTGAGAGTCTATAGTTGTAGGAAACGTAGAGGCATGGTTTCAGCCTCTTCCCAGTGAACACAGAAGATGTTCTACCGCTGATACCGCTATCAGTGAGCACGGAAGAAAGAGATTCTACAAACGTTCCCTTAAAATGAAACGGACTCAGAACCTGGTGCATAGTCCTCTGGAGAGTAGACACAGACAGGTCACCAAGAACTCCGTAGGAAGAACTTGTGAATTTTAGACATTCCAGAGAAAAGAACAACTTGTAATTTAATGGGAATGTAAGTGATATTCTAAATGAAGCAGAATGTTTGATGGATAAGGAAAGATATTGGAAGGCTGTCAGGAAATAGAGAGGTGTGTGTGTTAAGCCAATCCCTATGATTACACAAATTTATAGAACAAAAATTACTTATTATTCCACCTTCTGGGCTGTATTTTGAACTTGCCCATTGAAACATGCCGAAACTATGAAAGTAGAGCAAAGCAGGAAATCTAGTCTCACCACCAACGCTGTTTCCAACGTTACCAGTCTTTCCAGATGTAACCAAATGGACTGAGAATTAAGTTCAAGCATATTTAGCCTCTGCTAGCCCTGTCGTGCATTTAGAAATCTCTGATTTAAAAAGAAAATAGGTCTACAAGACCACAAAACATTTTTTTGTATTTAAAAGACAAAAAAAAAAAAAACCTTGAAAAAATACAAATAAACAGACCAAAAACCTGTTTTTTGCATTATGTGCTCTAGTTTTTGTAAAATAAGCAAGAAAAAATGATGAGAAAACAGAATCGTAGATTTGCCTTAAAACATAATGTCAAAGGTGTTTCATCTGGTCAGGATAGATTCAACTAGTCCCCTAACAAGAGGGAGTAGTTAATGACTATAATAGTACCTATTAGAGATAGTCAGGGAAAAGATCCAAACAAATAAGAAAAATGCATCATGAGAGAGCACTTTAATTATAATGTCCAATACAAATGTAAAGTTACAAAGTCATTCTGCATGATTCTTCAAATTGAAAGACACGTAAGATTACAGTCATTGAAACGCTGCTGATTATTTTAAAAAGAATTATTTTATAACATTTTCATTCTAAAAATGACACAAAATTGAATACATATTATGAGTCCACGGAATTCAACAGGCTAGAAAGAAAAACATTTAAAAAACACAGTAAAACATAGGTTCCAGTGTTAAGATTTTAAATAAGTTGTTTTTGATTTTTCAAACTTTCTCTGATGTTGCTTTTGTAACTGAAAAACAAGATTTTATTTAAAAAAAATTTTAATGACCTGGCATAATGGGAAAAAAGTGCTTAAGGGAGAAGACATTTCTCAAGAAACAATCCTGTGCTAATTCCCAACGATCTTCTGGCCTAGATAAAGTTCTTCATGATACCCTGTCAACAGGATAATCAAAGACAGGCCCTCTGAGAAAACAGGGAGATTCTATATTGTCTAACTGACCCTCCCAAGGGGGCTAAAGGCCACCACTGACGCTCATCTCTGGGGAACCTCCTGCAGGATGCACCAAGGGCTCTGCTCAAGTCTGTTCTGTTCAACATACACGTCAGGGAAGTGGACACAGGCTTGGAAAACACACTGAGCACATTAGAAAGTGATAGAGCTAGAGACTGCAGCTACACTGAACACTGTATCACTGAACAAAGCTTTCAGTTTGTTTAATCACTACAGACTCTGGAAAAATGTCACTTAGATCTATAAGATGGCAACTTAGATCTGAAGCCCGCCAAGAGTCCAAATATTCAATTATCGAAGCAGGGCGGGGGGGGGGGCGGGACACAGTTAATGGGCCAAACATCTGAGAGAAGCTTAGGCATTTTAATTGTCACTCAATAGCACAGTACAACGGCCAATAAAGCAAGTAAGAGTTTAGTCTGCACGGAAGAGAAGATGGTGGCCCTGGGGTGCCATCCGCTTTACTAAACCCACATTTTACAAGGGACGTTAATGAAATAAGCACTCAGAGAAAACGGGGCAGATTTAAGGCTATATTCAACATTTTAAGCGTAAGTTATGTAAGAAGAGGGGTAGACACCTCGGTGTAGTTTGGTGGTCTAGGCACAGCACGCACCAATGGCACAGAGGATGAAAGAAGCAGATTTGGGTTTAAGACAGTGACGTTTCTGACAAGCCTGGTGAAGACAATCGATCAGCTCAAGGCTGAGTGTCCAGACAGAAGCATATGGAGGAGCTCATACCAGCCAGGGCGGCGACAGCAAAGATTCCTGCACCACGCAAGAGACAAGAAGGACCACCTGTAAAATCCCATGATTCGTTAAGCCAGCTAAGGCACAGTACAGGCACAACTATGCCAACGCTGAAGACAGATTTCTGCATGGAATTTTCTCCTTAAAACTAAGGCAACTGGCCATTTCCCCTGGTTTGGAATTCTGAAGCCGTGGACCAGCTGGCATGCTCCCTCAAAGCACTGTACTCAGGCATCCAGCTTTACAAGGCAGCACAGACGGCCACACGTCGCACAGAGTACACTTCACCCCGAGGTCCCTTCACCCCAGGCTGCACCTTTCAGGGGCCGCATCACACAGCCGCGGTGTCAGCGCCCTGACGCAAGCACCACCTGGTCCTGGCCATGCTACCCCCCTCCGTCAGACAGTGTGTACCGCACCGGGCATCACACGTTCACCCAGCATGAAAACAAAAGCCATTGTACAAAGGAAAGAACTCAAATACCCAGCGGGCCACAAATTTGGCGTCAACCTCAGCAGATACTGTCACAGGAAGAATGTCTACAATTCCGTATTTTATTTCACTTAGATTTTGATATGTGCACAAGAGTAAAATTCGACACAAACCTATGCCTCAATACGTCTAAATGAACTTTTCAATAAGTAAAAAATAAAAGGATTTTAAGCGGTAGGAAAGAATTGTGCTATAGTGTTTAGTTAGAAAAGCTTAGCCTTTCCCAATAGTACATAAAATAAATAATAATGCCTCTGAAAGTCAGTGGTGTCTTGGATTCAATGAAATACAACGTGTTTCTTGCAAATTTGGTGTGTATTTTAGACTACATAGCCCTTTATTTTTACTCTATCTGTAACAGAATGGAATTCTAGAATTGTGGAGTTGGAAGGAACCTTGGCGGTCACTTGGTCTAACTCAATCTAGTATGTAAATCCTTTCAACAATATATAGTGGATGACAACTTCCGAAGAAGCTGAAAGATTCCCATCAATTGTGGAACCTATCAGAGAAAGCATGCAATCCACAAGAGGATTTCTCAAGCAAATCACATAAAGCACCCCCAAAAAAAGGTCTGACCTGAGAAAATTAAGATGTATGTTCAGTGAAGGACGCCACAAAGTTAGCACAGAAGTGACGAACTGGAATAATGTATTTGCCACATATTTAACTGATAAAAGATTTATAGGAACTCCTATAAATCAGCAATAAAAATGGTAGAAGAACCGAATGGACAAAGAATAGGAAAAGGCATTTCACAGAAAGGAACACCAGGATATCTAATGGCCACATAGAGAGCTCACCCCTGTTATCAATCAGAGATACAGCTATGACATTATATAACTGTCCTCTAATTTACAGGATAAAAGTATAGATTTTAGTATTTAGTAAAGTGGCACAGAAAGTCTATTAAAAAGAATCCCACATCAATCATTTTAGAAAGTAAATTTTCATTAAAGTGGTAATCCTATTTGTTTCCTGAATTAAGGTTTATACACATCAGCTTGTTTTGAAGCAGCATAATACCTTTACAGAGAAATAAAGTATATTTTATGATTTCCAAACAAACATACGTATGTATCTCATTTCTTTTATTACTAGAATTTCCTTATGCTTTAGAAAACACAACAAACTTGTAAACTTGAGCACAGTTTAAGCACAACCCAGCAGGGGAAATATTCACTGTGTCTGTTTCAGAAATAAAAATGTTAATGTTAACTGCTGCAGTGCAAATCACTACATCAACGGTTTGCCATTTTAAGGAAAATGACAGGTTGGGTGACAGGTATTACTAGGTCAAATGCAATTCAAATCACTAAGGACAACATATGGTTAGTTCTAGAAAATATTTCAGTAGGCTCTCAGGCTATGAAGGTCACGTATTGCTCACTGCTTCCAGGACGAAGCAAAAGAAAGGGGGGAAAATAATTCTCACCGGCCTGGGAAAAGTAAAAACATCTTCGACCTGCGTCAAACAAGGAGGTTCCCAATTCAAACAGATGGATATCAGTTCTCAAGTACAGTCATGTCATGAAAATCCCAAGCAAGTCACATGATGCTGCCAAAAGGGCCAACATCCGCGTATACTTTAGTTGTGTGTATACACACATCTAGAGACCACTTTAGTTAGTGATTGTAGGTTTCATATTTTAAAATGTCCACATATTTAAGAGTCAAAGAATAAGTTTTTTGTCTTTTTCCAAAAAGACAGTTTCTGAAGAAAGACATATATTGTGTGTACACTGATGGGCACATGAAGCTACTTTACAGGCTTCACCTTAATGTTACCACGCTGTGCACAATACACAGAAAATAATGCTGTTTGAAAGGAAAAGGAAAAGGAAACATAAACTATGCAAGTTTGCAAGTTGAAGGTAATAAATGAGCAAAAGAATCGCAAGAATATCCGGAAGTCCAAAGGAGGCTGGTTCCAGACCATATGGGATTTTCGGAATCTGAAAATTTTGTGTTTTCCTACTTTATTATTATATGTAAGTGTACACACAACTCCCCAGAGAATAACGTCTGGCCTATTGTTTTTGAGGGCGAGCAAAACAGATGGTTCTAGTCAAAGTGCTTCCCTAGCCCCTGCCTCACCCGCTATCTGCTGAGGGTGGTGGCACAGCGGTGGCCGGAGGGAGATGGATGCTGCTGGGGAGGGAAGGGGGGTTTAAATCAAAACGGACAGGTAGAGCAGTGCGGGGTGGATGGAATGTAAATTATGTTTGGCTTTAAATATCAGAGTTTTAATGTTTTATTAGTAATAAATCCACCTTCTCCCCCCCTTAAACTGCTGTCACAACATGTATTAGTGGCCCCTGACAAATGCTTGAAATCTCTGCCATCATTATTACACAGGAAAGGCTTTGAAAGAATTCCAAGCAATCCATCCATGTCGTACTTTGACAAAGCAAGTGAAAGGCAATGGGTAGAGAAGATTTAGCTCTGGAGAAGGAGTAAGAAAGCCTTAACTCTAGCCCTGGTTCTGCCCCTCAAAACCTAGCGGGCGGACCCAAGTCAAGGAGCTGAATTTCTTTGAGATTCAGTTATCTGGTACGTAAAATGAAGGAATTAGATCCTCCAGTTATATAAGAAGGTAGCCAGCGGTCTAGATGGCTAGGGTGGCGACAACAAAAGAACTGTCAAATAGATACAATGTTGCCAATAATTACACTCCATAATTAATTTTCAAGTATTTTCTAATTAGTGCCACAACTTGAAAAGAAAAAAAATCCTTTAACAAGCTACCAAAAGATGAGAAAACACTGTATAAAGCTGATTAAATATTTTCTTATGTTAGTAAAACCAATAATAAGCTAGGATGATATTTTTTAAATTACACGTAAGTTATTTTAATAATTGCTCTTCAAATAATGAAAACTTAGTCACAAAGAAAGTAATCTATTTAAAAATTTTAAAGCTTTTATTGCAGCTAGCAAAAGACAAGGAACAATCTAAGAATTCGTATGTAATTTATAACTTCTACTGGAAACAAATTCTTAAATACTTATAGTGATTGCACAGAAGAAAGGTGGGGGAAAGTATTTACATGATTATTTGAGTTACACTTACAGCAATCCCTGCACAAAACTTTTAAGATTTCCACAAGTCGTATAAGGAAAAGCTCAGAGTAATTATTTTAGGAATGCCCTAATTGGGGTTAAAATATTAATAAGATGGATAATAAGCTTCAAAAACCAACCTAAAAACAAGTTTGCCACCTCGAACACATGAAACGTCACTAAATGGAAAAGGAATCTGGATGACTTAAAAATAATTGAACCTCTGCTAGTTATAATGTCGGAATCTTTCACTTGGGAATACAATAAATACAATCACAGCTAAGAGGAAAAGACATGTTTTTATTAGTATGAGGTATCTTTCTCTGATATTTATAAACCCTCGGAATAAATGAGAGTTCCTTTCCAAAAAAAATATGAACAACAACAACAAAATCTTGGAAATTAAAACATTTAATTTTGTATTTTTCTGCCAGATGATGAATTCAGGCTGTGCTAGTAAAATTATAATGTTGGCTTTTAAAGATATATTTTTTAAACGTTCACTTTTTGTTTTCTAAAATCATTGTCTATATTTAAGCACTACATTTCTCATTATAAACTCCCACTTAGCATATATTTAGTAGGGTTGCCAATACGGATGTGACAAACTCATTATCCCACAAATCAACATCTAGTTTCCACTCTTTTGCATTACATTTTTTAAAAGGTAGAAGTCTACTCTAGATTAGGATTTCAAATATTTCTTGAGAAAACCATTTATACTCAAATCTGTCCACTGATTCTTCCCTAAAAGTATGGTTTTGAAAAGAGACTCTTTGAACTTTTCATCCTTAGCTTTTATTACACTTACGTTTACATTAGACAAGACATACAATTTACACTGATAAGCATAACACTACTGCAAAAAACAAATCATATCATCATTGAATTTTAGGGTGGAAGAGACCTCAGAGAGCAGCTGACCTAACCCTTCCTTCCCAAAGCCTCACCCCCCATTTTACAGATGTGGAAACTGAGGCCCAGAGAAGCTACACGTTTCATTCATGAGTTTTGCTGTGCAAGACTAAAAAGGCTATGGCTAGTCTAATTCCTTCTATTTCTTCTCATGAAGAAAAAATATCCTGTGCGAATGCTTTACATTTCAATATACTGATCACACACATAAGATCAATGAGGCTTAAATAATAAAATAATTATATAATTAAAACTGGGTTAAATAAATACATATCTATAAATTTTTCAATACAGTGAAATCCTTATCTTTTAGATTTTAGATTTATCACAAATTTCTAAGAGGTAAACAACTCACAAATTTTCAGACATTAGCCACATTTAAATATGTGTTTTCTTAATGTCTTAATTGTTCCAACAATCAATATTTTCATCATTATAGTGATGCTTCATGAATATATCTGTATACGCAACAAACTATCTTGCTTAATTTTATGAAGCTCTGTTCATAAAGGTCTAAAGTCACAATACAATTTAAGTAAAGTACAGACTATTCATAAGGGATTTGACAGGTGACAACACAACATATGTCTTTAGTTTAACACAGATGGAAGACTGCAAATAAGAAGTCAATAACAGCAACAAAATCTGCATAACCGAGAAATCATGATACTACAGAGCGCGTCAGGTCACAGAGCGAATATTAAACAAACAAACGTGATTAGAACACTACATGAATGTCGTGTGCTAACATCTGGAATTAAGATCTACTGCAGTGGAGAAAATGAGGTGCCCCTGAAAGTAAAGGTAAGCATTAAATCTCTGCACTTCGTCGTCGCTGTTGTTTTACACGGAGAAATGTAATTCTTATCTCACTAAAAATTCTCATTTGTATTAGTAATTGCAAGACAATGAGTAGGCTGAGTCAAAACTCTTTGTAAACTTATATTTTATTATTAAAGAAGACAAAATTAACCTGCAATGTTTCTATTAAATATTTCATGAACATATGAGCTGACATTGAGATTTTTTTTTTTTTAGCGTGACACTGTTCGTGTCAAAATTTTACTGAAACGTTTTTTACTGAAAGCACTAAATGTAATTTATGCTATATTGTAAAGAACGAGTGTTCACGGTTTGCAATTTAAAATCTTTGACCAGATAACTGCGAAACCAGGATATTTATGTTGTCAGTTAAAATACATCTTTTCCCAAATGATATATCTATAAATTCTTTCAGAATTAGGATGGCAGAACACATATGAAAAAAAGAAAAAGAAAATTCAACGAAGCTTGTCAAAAGGGAAAACTTGAGAAAAAATGACAAGCTAATATTTCACACTTTAGAGACTTTTTAAACTGTGTTTTATGGATTAGTCTCTGGACCCTGTGCCAATAAAGCTGCACCACCAAGACTCATCACCAGAAAAGATGTTCAGCTTGAGAGGTAGAATCCTCAAGAGGAAACCGAGAGAATGAAGCAGGCAGAGAGAGACAGAGAACTAGAGACATCAAATCCATGTGGAATCAGTCCCCAAAGAATACAAACGATGGGCATTACAATTATGAACGTAAGTAAGTGTTCAATCCAAAAATACGGATGCAACCTGTAAAAAAGAAAAAAGGAATTTTTAAAAGGATAAATTTGGGGCCGAAGCTGGACTTCAGGCATTTATAGGAAATTAACTAAATTTTCCACTGATTATCACCTACTTCACACAAAACAATGGTCACACGAGAAAGCAGGCTTTGGGGTCACAGTCCCTCCTGTCTAACATACAAATAATTTTAGAATATTTACATATTTTAAAATATTTTTACCAAATTTTTTCAAAGCACAATTTGGGCATAGTTAGAATGAAAAGCTAAGAATTAAAAGAACAAATATTTTGACAGTATAATCCTAAATAATAGAGTGTACTCTATTTTACTGATCAACTAGAATGCTACCTAACTAATTACATGGAAGGTAACACAATTAAAAAAAAGAAATCCTCAAGAGAAGCATTACATAAGCTATCATTATATTATAGTACAAATTTTCAAATATCTAAGATTTTGTAAGATTCATTTTACAAATGTAAAGCCATCACAAATCACAATTAGTTATAAGATGCCAATAAAATCTTGAAAGACCTCTATAATCCACATAAAATCTGTTTCTCAGTTTTAAAGTGCATTAAAAATTATTTATAAAGTGCATCCTTCCTAAAATCAATTTAAAAGGTTGTAAGCAAACTGAAAATGTTTTAATTATTCTACATTTAATCATTTATGTAAAATAGTCACAACATTTTATCAAGGAAAACTGATGTGCTGATGCTAACATGAAGAAAATCAGTATATTAGTTTGAAAACAATATCCTTCTGTGAAATTTGCCTACTCTAGACATGATTCTTTCAAATCAAGCAGTTGGAGGAAGTGGTGCTGCAATATTGTCCTTTTTTTCGAAAAAGGTCACATAAATAATCTGCAACGTACTCTTCCACTAAGAAAAAGCGCATGGTCTGAATCTAATGATGACCAAAGAGGGACAAAAAGTATGAAAGAAAAAGTATACAGGCACCTGCAAAACATACTATGTTCTGGCTAAAAGTTGTTTTCAAACAGCACATGTCAACCTAAAACAAATGATATATATTTCATTCTAAATCTAAAACACACGTAATTGACATTTTGATAATGCTGTATGAAGAAATTTATATATAATTGTCACTAATTCAAACAACATAGGCTTTGATTTTAAGAACTATATGATGGTGAAAGTTCGTCTTATAAAATGCCGTTTAATTAATTAAATTGAAAGCTCACAAAATTATAAAATAATTACATGTTTCGGATCAAAGTCAAATTTGGATTATTTCAAACCTTTCTTAGTTCTTGTATTTACACAGCCCACACTACTAAAACAATGAGAGTAACACAGACCTAGCTGTGCAGACAAACTGAGGTTAACACAATAGCTTACTTAAACCAGAAAAACAGCACATGTGTAAGTATGTATCTTCTTTTCTACTGATCTGTGACAGGGCAGACCCACTCCATCACTAACAAGTAACCCACGGCAGCAGGGATATGTCTTCTGCCTCGTTAAATGACACCGAGGCCCAGGGCAGCGGTGGAACTGGCCCTGGCAGCCCCGGCCCTTCCCGCGGTGCAGCAGCTACAGTCAAGTAAGCCTTTGTGAAGTCTGAGAAATAAATAATATTCGGTGTTATTTTTTGAACCCAGAAATGAGGTAAGGGGCTGTTAAGATATCAAATTTACTAAGAAAATAATTATGTGAGAAATAAGTTGCTGTCACAGGAGAGACTTGCCAGGCGCTGCATTTGAGCAAGTGGTTAGACACACCTTTGGAATCAGTTTTGTGACACAGAGGCTGGTCTGCGGTACTAAAGCGCGTGAGAGCAGATCGGAAAAAGCTGAAGAGCGGGGGAGCGTCTTCCTGAACAACCGCACCATCACTTCGAGGAAGTAAGAAGCCTTACGAGGCTCCCAAGGAGTAGATGCTGACCTGATCCTCCAGCTCAGGACACGCTGCAAACTGCTCTTTTATAACCTGCTTCCATACCTCACGTTTCTAATAAACATGATTTTACTTTATTAGATCCTCATGCCTGTGCTCTCGCCAAATTCAAACCTGAAACTTGAAAACTACCTTGGATATTTGTGGGCAGCCACAGAAGGGCCCTCAGAAGCAGACACATATTAAACATTAATTATAATGATGACTGCCACCTTTTATGGTGATGATGTCATTATTTAGGAATGCTCATTAAGACATTAAATGACTTGTTAATTGCAAATGCATTCTGAAGGAATCTCTTTGTCCTTGTACATTGAATAGCAAATCCAGCGTGGGGACCAGACCATAACAGACCGCAGTTCTATTTTCTAAAATGCTGACATTTGAGCAAATGTTCCCATGGAATGTTTGCCTGCTTCGTGGACTGACATTTCCTCCTGGTAACTGGCTTAAGTGAGAAGGCGGCGTCCAGGCCAAGCCCCACAGCCTGCAGGCAGCGGGCCATCACTCGCCGCCGCAACTGTGTCCGGTTTCTCTTTTGCTTCCCCCTTGCCCCTCCGCCCCCCGGCCCTCTGTCGCCTCTGGATTTTGACACGCATATTATCTTAGCTGATTTCTATCATCTTATGGGACTGGGTGACATACCTTCAAAGATTAAGCTTTTCCCACCTGGGATTTGTCCAGAAGTTCAGTGTATAACAGCTTCTCACAGCCTTCTTCATTCTCCTACACTCTTGTGTTATCAACAGTGGCTTTCTTTCCTATTTTATGTTTAACTACAGGACACAGGCGGCCACGCTGATAGAAGTCGGTTTACACTGTCACTCATCTCTGTTCTAACTGCCAGGCTGACTTCCGCCGTCTGTAACGCTCTGCTGCCATCTATACGTAGAAAAGGGCACGACG
>NW_006779033.1:1824683-1827832 GCF_000442215.2 Lipotes vexillifer | reverse complement strand
CGCTCTTCCAACCCCCGCACCCCCTGAAACTCCCCCTGTTCCAAAAAGAATCCTGTCTCTCATGACAAGGGAAGCTTCAGGAGTAATTTGCTTCCCCACAAAAAAGCTTCCCTGGAAGCTTAGAAGGAATTTCTATTTATTTATCTGTGAAGCAACTTTCAGAAGAGTACTGAAGATGCATTATTTAACATAAACCAAAACCAACAGTCCATTATTGCAATTGATAAATTTTAGCGAATATGGCCACTTCTACAGAGTTATGATTGAAAAAGAAGAGGCAACAAGAAGTTAAAGTTTTAAGTCACTTAAATAATTACAATAAAAATAATTTTGCAAAACTGCAACCCAAACATCTTGCCAAATATGATCAAACGATCACTTTCATAATATTTAATATAAAGTAAATGTAAAGAAACCAGATTAAAAAAATATATCTACTCACATTATTTAAACCACCAAAAACTCAAATACTGTGGTTTGATAATCACCTAGTCTCTGTCAAATACCCAAATGCTGCCTTTCTAGGGAAGACAGAGAAACGTGTCAGAATCCTAGAGCCCTCAGCCTTCCCTGTGGTGCAGATTACGCTGAACCTTGCGGACAAATGTCAGCGTCAAAAAAGCACACAAACAAGAAATACACTCCGGGGTGGGCCATATAGGAACCTTAAGCAAAACAAACCAAAAACAACCCACAGAAAACCTTTCCTCTTTCCTCTGCTAAAACCGCTGAAGAATAATTAATAATTAATCTACTTGGTAAAGGCAGAGATTGATATTTCCAATCTGGACTAATCAGGTGTGTCAACAGTCCTAGAGAACACTCCTTAAAGGTTTATTTTGTCAACGCTACTAATTTCTAAAAGACTTTTTACTGTTAAAATAACTGGCACCAATGAGATGTACGGGGGTGGGAGGGGAAAGGGCTCGGGAGAGGCTGTGCCCTGATATAGCGAAAATTGTAGAGCGCACCCTGGGTGCTCCCCTCCACCCACCTGCCATTCACAGAAAGTTCACAACTGCTATCAGGGCAACACTTGCCACCCAGCAAACACCCTATTTTAATCATCGACACTATGACTGTATACAAGTTGAGCTCATCGTTGAAAATTCAACATTTTCTAAGGAACCGTCAGTCCAAGTGATTCTAATGACAAACTTAACCTAGTTTAACAAGCCGAACCAAGCTTTTATGCATATTTATTTATAAACAGAGCAAATTTAAATTCACCGTGAATGACTTTCTAAACAACATATACTGCATGTGCACATTACTAGAAGGCTAATATCATGACGAAACCTACTAACCTTTGACGCCAGACATTTTTCAAAACTGGAAATCTAAATTAAATAAATCTGCACACAATTTGTCATTTGCTGGCACTGGTAAGGTATCCAATTAATGATTTACAGTAGAAATATATTAAAAAGATATTACACATTAAGTTTCTTTGAAATAGAAAAGGTTCCACTTTATCTTACTATATGTACCAACTTCAAGGATCCAACTTTAACAAAGAGAATTCTATAAATTCCATTTGTACTATAAGGATAAAGTAGAAATCTTGTTCGATACCGAGCTCTATGTGATGTTGTAAAGGAACAGTTAAGTTTAAATTCTTAGTTTTACATACTCTTCTTTTTGGGGGGAGCGGGACAGATACATTATCTATGGTATTAAACTAGGTATTATTTATGTCTACATCTTAATTTATGCAAATTATGTATTCTAATCTAATTGGGAATCCAAAAACAGTTCTCCATTCATCATTGAAAGTCCAAAACAAAATGTTTCACTCATAGTACCTTCACTGACTTACTACCGGTTTACTATTTGTGTTTATAGATACGTCTAGAAATTAATGTTAAGATAAACATGTACATTTAGCTATTTGCATTAATTTTGGCTTAACTGTACAAAGCTAAAATAATACTTTGGATTTTATTTAGTAAACGAGTCACTACTGTAAGTGAATTAAGAGTACCAAACCCAACAAACATACCTTTGTGTGGTCCACTAATTATAAGAAAAATTCCAAACACTATTAGCTGTTATTAAAGTCACAATACCACCTAGAGCTAATAAAACAGAACAATCTGTTTGAACAGGAGAGGGGAGCTTTCATAGTGTTCTCTCTCATATAAATTCTTAATGGAGTAGGAAGGACTTTTAAGTGGCTTTAAATTTGAATTCGACTGCTCAAATCTGTAACAGGCTTCCAAGGAGAATCTGAGCGGATGACACACAGGGACCCGCCCGCAGTGCGCTGTCCGGCTCGACCCTCATGAATAGAAGATAAAGACACTCAGAGCCTTCCTAAGAACCACAGGAACCCATCAGCCATATTCACATTGGTGGGGTTCATGCACCACCAGCACAAAAATTAAATCGTAAAGTGAAAAAGCCTTTTTCTGTGTGCTGCAACTTCACCTTGTAACAAACCAAAGAGGTTTGCAAGTGTATTAAATATCACAGGGACTGAGCCGCACGGGTGACGGACAACAGCATCCATCAGAAAGAAATGAAGACTGGAGAACGAAGGCAGAAAAACACAACTTCACTGGAGCCCAGGGGTGCGTCATCGCCAAGGCCACTGCTCTGCTCACCTGACCCTCCACCCCTGTCGAGGAGTTCATCACTTTCCCAGAAACAGACACCCTGCATGCAGTCCACGCGGACGCCAGGCCTACCTGCAAACACACCGCAACCATCCTCGGGTTCTAACAGCCGCACTCACTGCTCTTTACCAAGTAAATCCCTCCTGCCCGGGAGGTACCTTCGCAACTTCAATGTTAACAAGTTGGTGGTAACACACTAGAGTGATTTTATGTTGCTCTAAGCACATATGAGAATTATATACGAATATATAAAAATTAATTTTAGACCTCATAAAATACATAAGGCTGTATCAATTTATACATCTGCCAAGCAAAATAAGTTATCTTCAGAGACCCAATATGGAGTTATAATTTGCATATGCTAAAATGTGGACAAAAATGTATTTGCAGTATTAAAACAGAAGCATTGATTTTTCAACCTTAGAAAATAGGTTAATTGACAGTAAACTGATTTGGCAATTTTTTGTTTGTTTGATTTAGTATACTAATAAGAACAAATGACTCTTTCTAGTTATCAAGCTGGTTCTTCCG
>NW_006779033.1:1809509-1824659 GCF_000442215.2 Lipotes vexillifer | reverse complement strand
GTTCTCCCGATCCCACAGGAGCAAGTGTCGCTGGTCTCCCGTAGCCTTTAGGGAAACGCACACAGCGGCACAGTGCTCAATATAAGAGCTGTGCATCGAATTGAACTACCGTGACCGAAAAGGCTGTGGTTATCCCTGAGGAGTCAGTCCTCTGGGTTTCGTTTTAGCATCGCTGACAGGCTACCATCACACCCTGCGGGGCTGGATTTGGGGGCCTTCCAGCTACACAAACACTGGTCCTCTGCGTTCGTCCTAACCGGGTCCCTCCAGAAAGAAAACACAAAGCTCTTAATTCAGACCTCCTGCACTGTGGTCAGTGGTGGGAGTGACAAGAGAGGTGAGCCTGGGCCCACCAGGGTCCTGTGCTGCCTGCCCCGCCCTGCCCTGGTCTTCTAAGACCAGCCCTCTGACAGGCACAAGGCACCGTCTGACAAGGTCCCGTCTGGCCTCCCCCGTCACCAAATGCAGGTTCCGGGCGGCACTTTGTGAAACAGGGGCTGGGCAGGCTCATCGACCTCTTCCACCTCAGAATTCTGTGGCCCATTTAGTAAAAAACAAGGGTCTGAAACATCGTTTTTCTCTTCCTAATATGTCATAACAGGTGAACATTTCAGCGGCAGGAACTACGGACATCTGAATGAGGAAGACATTCTTGCAAAGAGTTCCCAGCAGCAGTGTGGCAAAGGGCAGGCCCCCCCACGGGCAGCAGCGACGGTGCCCTGCAGCCGCTCGCTGCCACCTTGGCCTCATGTCAGCCTCAGCGAGGAGCAGAGAGCACCTGGATCGGAGGGCAGAGCAGCCCAACGTGCGCCCCTGACCCCCGGCGGCACCGCCGCCCTCGGGCTGGACTGGCCCCCTTCCCAGGGGGGTGACTGCTGTGCACCGGACGGTAGGAGGGCCTTACTGAGGAGCTGACGCCTGAGCACAGGCAGGGAGCAGTTAGGGAACAAGACCATGAATATCGAGGACAGAGCAGCACCATGGAAGCAAGCGCAGAGGCCCACAGAGAAGCAAGTCTTGGGACCCGCAAGACGAGGTGCCCGCCCGTTTCACAGGGGACGAATGGGGCCTGCAGGTGACGCGAGCTGAAGCCAGCAGCGCGGGGCCTGGGCTCTGGGCTGGGCATCCTGACGTGGGAGGTCCTGCCTGTGCTCCAGTGCCCACGGACACCTCCTTCCCTCTGGCTCCAGGACACAGGCTTCTGCTCTGAAGCTCTTCACACAGCAGTTTGCACACGTGAGCTGCCACATAGAGTGCAGGGGGGCACGACGGGCTCCGGTGCAACCAGGCGGGAAGGGCTGGGCCTGGCCCAGCCTGAGGTCGCCCTGACAGCCCCTCCCCGACGGCGAGAACGATGCCCCCGGCCCCTCCTCACTGCCCTGCTCTTCTCACACTCCCTGCCGGCTGGCCAGGCTCCGAAATAAATATGTGGGGGAGCAAGGCCCAGGAGAACAGTCCTCTATGCTGTCTGTGGGTCCCGACCCTCCTGCACCTGCACAGCAAAGGCCACACTGGTGCTTCTGTTCTGTTCCAGAACTGGGTGAGTCAGGCACGAAGTACACGTCCCCCCAGGCACCTGCCCTGCCCCGCAACGCAGTCGTCCCAGTGTACCCCGTCACGCCCTGGGTTAGAGCAGCCCCAGGAGGTGTGGGCTTCCTCCCCATAAATAAGAGACAAATGGCGGGGGATGAAAGTGGTGGTGGTAATCATGATGATGGGGGTGGTGGTGGTGGTGATGGGGATGGGGGGGGGGGGGGGGGGGGGGCTAGGAGCAGCCAGGAAAAAGCCACTGGAGAGGGCACTTCTGTCTCTCAGGAGATTAAACTGCACAGTCCCCTCCCCGGGGCCCCGTTTCTTCCCCAGCTTCACTCGCTGCACTGGCTTCTCTGCCTCCCGGATGCTGAGGCGCTGCCTGGCCACCCCGCCAGCCACTTGGCTCACAATCAGCTCCACTTCCTGCCCTGCCTCCTGGGCTGGAAGCCCCACCAGGAAGACAATTAGACTCGGCCCCTCTGCTCCCAATACTCAGATCCGCTAGCCGGTCCCGCACAGCTGGACAAGGAAATCCTGCCCCGCACGCCGCCTGCCCCAGGTACCTTCTGGGCACGTAGGCCTCCTGGCTGTCGTGAGACAAAATCAAACAAATGACCCACAGAGAGTCGAAAAGGAGATAATGAAGATAATTCGAGAGTTAGAAAACAAATGACACAGAGGGAGTTATTCAGTTTCAATGACAGAAAGTCAAAGACTTAATAACGTCTTGAACACTGAGAAGGGATTTGAAAATCGTTCTCAAAACTAAAAAAAGAAGAGCAAATGACTTTCTGTCTCCACAAAAGACACAAGGAAAAGAAAAAAGCTTAAGAAGAAACTTAGGTATGTGGGGAAAGTTCTTAAGGTGAGGACTGTTTTACATTAGAATTATTACTAATGGAGATCATCATTTTCTTTGATGGTCTTTAAAACAAGCTGTCGAATATACAGATCTGAGTTTTGATCCTGGATTGGCCGGTCACCCGACGTGTGACTCAGAGCAGCAGGTAGCTTCACTCATAAAATGAAAATCATATTAAATTATTTCTAAAGGTCCTTTTAGCTCTAACATTTCATGATTGCATCATTTTCATTTTTAAAAAATTAAAAAGGCAATTCCAACGTGACACTGTGAGACCAAAGGGTCATACTGGGCTAGATTTCCTGTAGACAGATCTCGTCCAACAGTATGACTTCAAGAATGAAGTCTGATTATCAAAGAAGCTGTGAGAGACGGTGGAAAACTCCCAAGTCAGGACAGTAACGAGTGCTGAACAGATAAGAAATTTAGGACAGAAATTAATGAAAAATATTATTTACACAGTAAAAATTTTAAAAGAACAATAAAGCAGGCTCCTAAAACATTTCCTCATCAAAATGGGCAGGACTATGTATATTGGATAATTTGTCCCTACTTGGGTGATGTCACCACGCTAGGTTTAACTACTTTTAATAACTAGTACATTTCAGTCATCTCTCACTTTCTCCTACATAAGATCAAATCAGCCTCTCAATGACCTACACTTCATGACTCATAATTTTTCTGTTTATGATTCAGAAAAATGTCTTCAGTCAGTATTTCCCAGACTGCTGTGGGTTTATTCCAAGAACCAATTTCATCTTCATTGGTTTCCTACAGGAAACCAGACCAACTTCCTATTATTTTATTTTCCTTACTTTTAGCATACCATAGCCCACATCAAATTAACTGGAAGTGAGAGTGATAGAAGGCTCTATTCTGCACAAAGAGAGGCCAACACAAACAATGCCCGGTCTAGAAGTCACGGATTCAAAATGAAATGCAACGTGTGCTAATATTAGAGCTTTCTTTCAAAGGAGCTCCAAACCAAATAAGAAGAAACATATTTTAATTAACTTCTTACAAACATTCCACTGCCAGAAAGAGCTTTTGTTTAAAAAGTACTGTCTATGAATGCAATAAATGCTACAAAGCTGATTAATACAGAGAAATTAATTATAAGGAACAAAATACGTGTTTTCCATCCTAACCCCCTCACAAGCTGCTGGGAGAACAGGTAGGCAGCTGAAGGCCAACACACAGAGCTGTGGAGGGGTGGGCAGGGGCACAGCTACGCCCCCCGAGCCAGCCGCAGTCTGTTGTCACCAGTTGTCCTTCCCAGCCAGCCCCTCCCCACACCCGCTCTTTCCACCGCTAAGAACCCATCTGACATCAGACCGCACAGGAAGAGGGGCACGGGACACGGGCTTTCCAAAGACACTCTGACGGTGGCTTGCACTCACACTGCTCCTCCAGAGCACTAGGAGTGCCCGGGAAGTATGCGTCCTCACTGACTACACGCTGCTCGGAAAAAGAGTTCTGAACGTGGAGAATTCTGGTATAAACATGTATCAGATTCTTCTTAGATTCTTTCCACTCTCAGCTTTACAAGCTCACATAGTCACTAGCTGGCAAGGAATTTATACCAAATTCAAAAGCTGATGCACTGAAGGAAGAATGCATTTAAGGCGCATATTACACACAGATAAACAAGAAACCAGAAACATTAGCACAGCGGTTCTCAAACTGAAGCCCCCACACCAGGGTCAGCATCTCCTGGACACATCCTGGGAAAGGAAGACCGCACGAATCAGACAGGCTGCTGGGCGAGGCAGGACTTTCCTAGGAAAGAATCCACTCAATTTACGACCCTTCATAACACTTGACTTCTGTGCCCCTCGCCTTCCGGATAATTCCTCTTCCGCATCGCTAAAGTGCTCTCCCTGAAAGCCCCAAACCAGCCCCACCCTAACCACAAAGGCCACGACGCCTGCCTGCTCGTCACTCCTGTGCACGCCTCTGAAGCCCTAGCGCGGCAGACACCACCTCCTGCCTGAACCACCTGGTCTCTTGGCTCCCTCACACAATTCCACCCTCCTGCCTCTTTGACCCCACCTCCCTGTCAGCCATGACGCCCCTCACAAACGCTCCCAGGCCCCAAGGCTCCATCTTCATCCACTCCTCTGTTTTCATCTGCTGCCTTGGCTTCGGTCTCTCAAGAACTCCCAGGACTGAACTCCAAATCTCTCTCAAACCTCACAGCATACTTTCAATTGCCTTTGACCTGCATTGCCTGAATGTCCTTCAAGTACCGCTGGTAGGAGGAGTCCAAGAGGGAGCCTCTCACGCACCCCCCCCAACTCAGCAGTCCCTCCTCGGACGCCTGCTTCTAGCACCGGGACCATCAGTCATCTGGCGTCAGTGCCCTACAGCAGCCCTTCCCTTCCTCCCCAGCCGCGTGTCTTGTCGGCAGAGGGTCAGCCCTACAGGCCTCCTGTTGCATCCTCCTCATGCCCACTTCGACTGCCACCACCTTCACCCAACAACTTCTTACTCTTCTGAAGCCCCACCTGTAGACTCACCTCTGAATCTATTTGTCTCCTGTTCAAAAACAAGACCAGGACGCCCACCCTCACCACTTTCATTCAACATAAGTCCCATAAGCCACAGCAATCAAAGAAGAAAAAGAAATAAAAGGAATCCAAATTGGAAATGAACAAGTAAAACAATCACTGTCTGCAAATGTCATGATGCTATACATAGAAAATCCTAAAGATGCTACCAGAAAACTACCAGAGCTTGTCAATGAATTCAGTGAAGTTGCTGGATACAAAATTACTACACAGAAATCTGTTGCATTTCTGTACACGAACAATGAAAGATCAGAAAGAGAAATTAAGGAAACAATCCCATTTACTATCACACCCAAAAAATACCTAGGAATGAACCTACCTAAGGAGGCAAAAGACCTGTACTCTGAAAACTATGTGATAGTGATGAAAGAAACCGAAGACGACACAAACAAATGGAAAGATATACCATGTGCTTGGATTGGAAGAATCAATATTGTCAAAATGGCTATACTACCCAAAGCAATCTATACATTCAATGCAATCCCTATCAAATTACCAATGGCATTTTTCAAAGAACTGAAAAAAAATTTTTTTAACTTGTATGGAAACACAAAAAGACCCCAAATAGCCACAGCAATCTTGAGAAACAAGAACAGAGCTGGAAGAATCTCATTGAGCAAAAGATGCTAAACATCACTAAATATTAGAGATGCAAACACCCGTCAGAATGGCCATCATCAAAAAGTCTACATATAATAAACGCTGGAGAGGGTGTGGAGAAAAATGAACCCTCCTACACTGTCATGGGAAAGTAAACTGGCGCAGCCACTATGCAGAACAGTATGGAGGTTCCTTAAAAAACTAAAAAGAGGGTTATCACATGATCCAGCAATCCCACTCCTGGACATATATCCGGAAAAGACAAAAACTCTAATTTGAAACGATACATGCAACCCCGATGTTCGCTGCAGCACTATTTACAATAGTCAAGACATGGAGTCAACCTAAGTGTCCATCGACAGATAAATGGATAACGAAGATGTGGTACATATGTATATAATGGAATATCACTTAGCCATAAAAGAGAGAAATAATGCCATCTGCAGCAACATGGATGGTCCTAGAGATTATCATATTAAGTGAAGACGGCCAGACAAATATCATACATCACTTATACGTGGAATCTAAAAAAATGATACAAATAAACTTATTTACAAAAAAATAGACTCAGAGACACAGAAAACAAATTTATGGCTACCAAAGGGGATAGCAGGGCGGCAGGGGGAAAGATAAATTAGGAGTTAGGGATTAACGTACACACACTACTATATATAAAATAGATAAACAAGAAGAAACTGCTGTATAGCACAGGGAACCATATGCCTTACAGTAACCTATAATGGAAAAGAATCTGAAAAAGAATATATATACAATTGGATCACTTTGCTGTACACCTGAGACTAACACAACATTGTAAATTAACTACTGCAATTTAGAAAATGGCTAATTAAAAAAGAAACACGTGGAGACCTGCCCAAACACAGCCCACCTCCCTAGCTGCCCACCTCCCATTTCTCCCACCAGACTTCTTGCTTAGGACCTAGGCAAGACGTAAGCAACCTAGGACGCTCATCATGTTGCAAACACATCCCAAGTCTTCTCTCTTCTGACTCTCAGCCTTGTATTGTCACCTCAATTTCAACTACCCGTTCCCACTAACGACGTCTGTAAGCTTCCACCCCAAACCTACTCCCTGACACCATGCACGATCTCGTGGGAGTGAAGTTCTCTCACCCCATCTCTAAAAACCCAAAGACATCAGCGCCAGCCTCTGTCACCCGTGGGAAAGGAGTCCCTCCATGACAGAGGTGGGTTTCATGCATCCCTGGGTCCTCCACTCCACCATGCACGCAAATACCGTTGAAGGGATAAACTATCTTATGAGTCAAAATTCATCTTCGATTAAGCACCATTTCTGCCAATTAACAGGCCTTTAGGCAAAGCTGGCAAAACACAATAAAACCAGGTAAACTTCACATACAGGGCCACTTAGAAGGAATCGGCTCAACCTCCTGTGCTTTCTGTACTCACGGTACAGCCACCCTAGGGTAATAACCAGACACACTCAGCACCATTTCATGTACGGAAAGCATATCAGACTTTTTGAACTACAGAACGTTTTGGAAAAAGGAGAAGACTGACTCATTTAATACTAACATGACAGGGGAAGGCCTTCTATACATAAATCTTTATAAAATTTCCTGCATCTTCCCACTATGCCAGTATAGGACTTCTAGAGGCGATAAACTATCTACCATCACAAAGGAAAGTCTTAATCTAAAGGAAACTGAGTAACAGAGCACTCATTCCAAAACATTCTATTTTGCCTGGAGATACCAAGAAGCAGCTAGATAAATTAAAACGTGGAAGATGGACTACCTGCCTCAGCCCAGGATAAAGTCTTCATGCCTGGAGTGACAGTTATTGCTTCTCTATATGAAAGGGGGAACAGCTGCTCAAGCCATGGCACACAGGAAATACCCTTTCAGATGGAAAATACATTTAGAATCACTCAGAAAAATAGCCCTATTTTTCTAAGCTAAAGCCCCTGACACCTTCCACAGCCCAAAGCTTAAGCCTGGATACAGAACAGAATCTTCGGAGGTTAAGAAAGGAAAAAAGTACCTTCCAAGACAGCAGAGACAGATAAGAAGTATCATTATTGGCTGATCTGTTGCCATCCTCCGAAGTTACCACCTCAGAGAAAAATGTACTGTGAGGGTTTACGCTCAAATTTTAAATTTGGTATCAATTATAAGACTGAGCTTCCCACTTGCTTCTCCTACTATGTTCTACCTTTGGTTTCATTTGATCTAGTTTATAATTTCTCCCTTAAACTAGCAGAGATATAAAACAAGCATATCGCTTCCATTCCACCCAAAGTTGGAGATGTGGAGAAATAGCCAATCACCTCAAATACTTTCTGCAGTAAGAGTGCTGAATTCACTCATTAAACAGCAAAAAATGCTGCTAGATTTTCTGTTCCTTTTTTTTGGGTGGCAGGGGGCAGGTGCTGTTTTAACTTAGAGTCATTTGCTTTTATTTCTATGCTCCACTAACTATCCTGATTGAATAAGTATCTAAATAGAACTCATATCATCCCTGGCTTCAGTTCACTCACTAAGTTAGCACTATAATACAGCAACAAAAACTTGAATTAAGCAGATTGCCAGAACCCTGGGGATTGGCTTCTCAGGTTTACTGCGATTTGTTCTAGAAAGAAAAACTAAGGAGAGGTAGATAGACCACCAGAGGATCTGCCTGAATAAAGGGAAAGAAATCAACATGAGCTGTGTCATACTGAGACAAGAGGCTAAGAAGAGTTTTTCTTCCAATAATTTTTACTACTCACAAGAAAAAGTTAATTCCATTAATTTTGACATGTTGGCACTCAAAAGTACTATTTTCTCAGCCAGTAATATCATCACTACCAAAAATTAATATTAAAATACAAGTTTTATTGACTTAATTTTCCAACATTTGAACAAAACACTTCATTCACAATGTGAGTTGAAATGGCAGAAAATACATCCAAGTGAGGTTCGTGACTGTAAGATCAACCCCAAATAAATAAATACTTTTACTCTAATGTCGGCAGTAAGATTTTATTACATTATTCAGTAACAGAAAATAAACTTTAAAAAAAATGTATTAGCATTTCTATAAGCACTCATTAATACCCAAACTAATACCAAGAATCAAACTTGAGGACCAGGATTAGTGGCTGCCGTACTGTGTGAAGAGGCAACGGACAAAAGTAAAATACAGAACTCAGGAACACAGCCAGAGAAACCATGATAAGGAAAACGGCTCACCTTGACGTGGCTCTGGGCTCCGAGGTTGTAGATCTCGGTCGGCTTCACTTCATTGATGATCTTTACGAGGCAGGTACTGTCGGTGAGGTCACCATAGTGCAGTTTCATGTCTTTAGGATTGAAACACATACCATTAGATAGAAGGAAACAACATAGGCCCAATTTTTTAACACAGCAACACTGAAATGTGTATTCTGAAAGTCTGAAAACCAGATTGGTTCTGGAGTAGCAGTCTGCAACTGTCATCTGTAAAGAAACTAGATAGTAGAAAGAGACTCCCATTTGTTGCTATGTCTATAAAGGATTTGTAAAAACTCAGATGAGCTTTTTAAAAAAACATAATATCATGACAGGTGTTACACAATCAGCGTATCTTACGGCGCCCCGGTGGCTGTAAGACATGTCACATAAGAATGAGATTCAGACAAAGAAAATCTGGAAATAATGCGTATACCCTCGAACGAAATATGTTAACACGTTGATAGTAGTGAAGATAGCTCTATTCAGATACTTTTATCTAGCGATTTTTCAGTCCTTCGTAAACATCAGTCCTTAAACCATCCATGACGTGCCTGACGTATACATAACTGATTAAAGGACAGCTAGCTTGTTCTGACCCCAGATCTAAGCAGATCCTCACACTGACTTCACTAGTGTAAGAAGGTGACACAGGCGGATGGGCATCCTGCTAACTGGATACTTTCATTAATTTTACATAATATTGATCTGCATCTAGGTCCAATGGCAGTACCATTCTACACTTTGCACAAAATGATGATAATTTTCAAGGAGGATTCACTGAATAACCTAAATATTAAGGTGGAAAGGGTACTAGTAGGTCATCTTCCTGATGACATCACTACCTGTACAACTAACCCAAACCTTCCAATGTTCAGGGCCCTGAGGTGAATACAAGCCATCTGGATCATCCCTGCTGGCGGGAAACACCCTGTGCCCTCGTCCCAGCTCTGACTTTCGCGTGCTATGGAGGCTTGATAGAGTCACACCCTCTCTCTGCTTCCATCTGTAAAATGGTCTCATTCACAACCTCAGGAACTGCTGTCAAGGTCAAATGAGAGAACACCGCAACTGTGTGATGTACTCCCTGCAATTGTGTTACCAAAAATAACAAACGACTGCAAATACTGACAACTGCCCGTAAAGCAATTTAAATATATTTTTGACTGCCATCTGCTTTTGGACCTGTCTTCACCAATTATTTCTAAAATTAAATAAATGTACAAAGACTGCTTGACTTGATTAAATGAGACCAGACGTGAAAAGCAGAGGAGGGCTCTGAGTGTGGAGCTGATCTGACTCGAGGGCACAGGGACACCTGGAGACGGGTGATCAAAGGCTTGTCTGCTCTGGCCTCTCGAGCAGCCTCACCTGATGGTACCCTCGTGATGGCCTAACCGTGGTGACACCATGGCCCAGGGCAGCAGGCAGTGAAGGGTTTTCAAAGCATGCAGATAGCATTCAGTGCAGGTAACTCATGGGTAAATAACTGCGATTTGATGGGCTTTGAGAAAAATGATGTTTGAAAATACCTTATCATAATATACGAAGTTACACAGAAAGAGAGTTTAGAGAAAGAAAATGACTTACTTCCTTCAATATGAGCCTGGGGGTTCTTATACAGATGTTCAATTCGACCAGTATTGAATGAACTGGATCGCCGTACAATTCCATGGACCTGCATTTTTACCGTGTGGAAGGATAAGGGTAAGTTATAAATATGCAGTGAGGATTCGTAAGCAACGTTATTCTGCAAATGTTTAGCTTCGTGAAAAAAACATATAACTGTCATTTAAAGACCTTATTTTAAATTAGCAGGAGCTCTGCGGCTCACTCTCCCCCCACCCCACCCCCGCCCGCTGGCAGCTCCCTCCATCTCTCTCCAGTGTTTCTACTGCCACAGTCCCGACGAAAGTAATTAGATAATGACGTGACTTCACAGTGAGCGCTCGGTTGTAGATACTCAAATGTCTCCTTTTCCAAACACACACACACTTACGGTCCTACTGCTGACAAAAATATCTCTTCAATTTGAAACCGAAGACAGACCAGGCAAGGCCGTATCGGTCACACAGCCTGGACAGCTCTTCAACCCAGAGCACGAGGAGAGGGCTCTGATGCCTCCAGCCCTGCCCAGTGCCCCCCGAGCTTTGCATCTGGCACCGATTCTTTAAATAAATACGTATCTGGGTCCATAAGAGAATCAGGGAGCCGTTGCTTTTATGCAGCTGTGTGGAAAAGCTAAGAAAGCTAAATAGCATAGGTTAGGGCCAAGACGTACGTCCTATGAGATTTAAGGCATGAAGGAAACTCAAATGAAGGGAGGATTTCTTTTTTTAGTTTTTATCTTTGACTTAACCATGACAAGTGTGAGGGAAAAAAGTCATTGGAACCAGAACACATACCTGTCCGATGCTGAAGAAAAGACTATTTGTGTCTGATACATTAGAGACATTGTTCAGGACCTGGTCTCACTCCCTTCTTTGTGCTGCCAGTGCTAATACCAGCTTATGTCACCGGCTGCCCACGTCCCTGTGCTGCTGGTGGCAGTTTTAGTCCTTCTCTTATTTTAGAAGCGTTCCTTCTAATGCTGGGTAGTTTCATTTGCAGCTGAATACACTTCTATATTTTAACTCAATTGTTTTCTGTCTATTTCGAACAAAAATTAAACCTTGGCATGACTCAAATATTCCAAGTGCAGGGGGGAAATTATAAGCACATAAGACTTTCTTTCAAATAGAAAGAAATGTCGTCGTCACTTTACACGGCATACATGAAAAATTGACTTCTGCAAAGGGTACAACACACCCACAATTAATAATTCTGTTGGTTAGATACTTTAGCCAAAGAGCTAAAACCACATTATTTTCCAAAAGAACTAAACCCAAGAAAATTTTGTAAACATGAAAATATTTTAAGACAGGAATATCGCAAACTTGGTTGACATTTCGGGAGGCAAACAGTAAAATCTAGGAAACGTTAAATTGCAATTCAGGTTTACGTATCCATTACGTAATTCAAAAGTAGAGAGAATAATACTTACATTAAGCTTAGAATTAATTCAACTTCATGGTCTCCAGTTTTTCAAGTTGTTAATTATAAAGTTCAACTACTCTGTAAACTTAATAAACTTTGTTTAATAAAAACCAAGTTCACATATACACCTATACATATCAAAACTGGTGTTTACCACCAAAATTATTTCTGAAATACGGAGATCTCAGATGTAAGCTGAGCTTGATTTCATTGGACAGAGAGGAATTCATATGTTCTAAAAACAGATAATTTAGCTTTGACAATTAAAAAAATAATAATATGATTTAGTCTATTTTTTTCTCTTGATTGCTGGCTTCTGGATAAGTCACATATCCCAACAGCCCAAAACAAAGAGAAATGCTATATACATATACATTTTATATCAACATAGAGGACTGATAAAAATATTCAATGACATTGATGGATGCAGTATGAAAATCAGACAATTACCCAAAGTCACAGCAAATAAATAACAGAGGACTCTACTGTCACACTTATAACCAAACACATTAAGCACTAGTTTGGGGTCTTTTTTTTAATACAAAAAAAAAAAAAGCTGTGCTTTAATTTCCCCTCACTCCCAACTTTTGGTATGTGTATACAGGGAAAGAAAGACCTGCCAAATGCTTAATCCATGACAGCAAGTATTATTCTAAGAACTAATGAAAGCTGAGTCTGTCTACTTCTGAGACAGGTGAAATACAAACTTTAAGACAAGCCAAAATGTGTGCAAACTGGATAATCTAGTTAAGAATTTGAGATTAGCGGCTTTTTCTTTACAGAAGGGAGGTAGGCAGGATTTTTTGTTTGTTTTTATAAGGATTTTCGGAGAAAAAGAAACGAGTTAGGAAACCAAAGTGGAAAAGATAAATGAGCTAAATTTGATTCCCGATAAAATTAATTAAAATCGTTATTAAATTATAGCAGTTCAAAAACAAAATTTCTGAAAAACTAAGGTGTTAAACAGAAGTGAGCATTTTTGACAAAAAATTTCAAGTCCCATTTAACTAAGTGATGAAAAGGAAAATTTCAAGTTCTCACGATGTCAGAACAAAGTTGGTTTGACTTCAAAACCCAGAGTCAGATTAGGCAGTATAAATGCACAGAAATGTGACTGATGGATTGATTGATTACAGTCGAGAAAACAGAAAATTATTACCACTGGATTTTAAATTCTTCAGTGTCTAGATTTCTCTTGGAGGCAAGGATGCCTCCCAGGGATGTTTAATGCAACCTGCTTCTGAAAAGTCTAGATGACGTCGGTCACACCAGCACACACATGGCAGTGACCGTGCACAGACACTGTTCTCTGTGGACATTAAATCACTGAACCTTCACAACCACCTTCGTATCATGACTCCCATCTTACAGGTGAGGACGCTGCCTGAGACCACGCCACCAGCACGTGGTTCTGTTAAAGGTGGACGTGGCCCATCGTGCCAACACTCAGTATGGTTTCAGAGCGAAAGCCACAAAAAGCTTTGACTTTTTTGCACCCAGGCTTCTATCAATAGGATTACCAACAACTCAGAAAAAAGGATCCACAGATCAAGAACGGAAGCACAGGAACTCCAGTTCTAACAAACAGTCTCTCAGGGATGACTGCACAGTCCGTACACCCCATTTCTTTTCTGCTCTCCTGAGGCCCCCTGGTTACAGTTCCTCTCCTGGAAGGGAAACCCACGATTTACCTATTCTCTAATTTTACATTCTGATTCACTGTGTTGTCACTGTTACCAAGTTAATTAATATAGATTTCTCACATATTCCCAGATACATTCTAGCTTTTGAAGGGTTTGACTTTGTCTTTCATTTTTCTGGTTTCTCTTTGTATTTTGCACAAAATAAGTACAAAAGTATATTGTTGGCTTATCTGCTAACAGTGATGCTAGAAGGCACTGAGAAACCAGAGGCACATTCACAGGAAGCTTCACTCCGCTTTCCCTGGCGACGGGAAGGAACACACGCAGAGCCGGGACCCGGGCAACGTCACACACCCGCCCTTTCCTGATGCCAAGTAACAGACTAGACCGAGGGCCTCCTGCAAAATCTGCGTCCCTCGGCCGGTCAGCACCAAGCACTGTGCCACCCACCTGTCCTGTTAAGACTAAGCTCCACAGGCCCACAGAGCTCCTCTGGACTGCTGTCCACGAGCGTCTCACCTGACCTTGGTGGCGACCTTGGGGACACATGCACTCATCATCTAAGTCTCCGAGAGGCCACGGAGTCAGCAAGTGGCGGGAAAGGATAAGGACGCAGTCCAGCACCCAGCTCAGGGGCTGCCTCGCCACCGCGAGCTGGATGGCCTCGCTCACCTCCCTGCTCTGAGCGGCCTGACACGGGTACAAAGGAGAATTACCCTCTGCATTTCAACAATGTGTAGAATTAAATCCATAAAGCCATAAAGATGGTTTTCTATAAACGCTGAGAATTCTTGGCTCTCCTCATCATGAGATGATACCTACACACATTCTATAAATAATGAACACATGTTAGATCTATTCTCTTTATCTTTATGCCCCCCATGTTTAATCTGGAGCAAAATTCAAGAAACCAGCAGCATTAAAAACTTTAAACCTGGGGCTTCCCTGGTGGCGCAGTGGTTGAGAGTCCGCCTGCCGATGCAGGGGACGCGGGTTCGTGCCCCGGTCCGGGAAGATCCCACATGCCGCGGAGCGGCTGGGCCCGTGAGCCGTGGCCGCTGAGCCTGCGCGTCCGGAGCCTGTGCTCCGCGACGGGAGAGGCCACAGCAGTGAGAGGCCCGGGTACCGCAAAAAAAAAAAACCTTTAAACCTTTAAAGGGTCTCCCTTCTCAGTGAGGAGGGGACCCTGGATGAAGCAATCCATCTTTTTTACGTTACATTGTTCATTCAGTACATGATCAGAGGGGACCTCCCTGACGGTCCAGTGGTTAGGGCTCCATGCTCCCCACGCAGGGGGCAAGGGTCCGATCCCTGGTCAGGGAGCTAAGATCCCGCATATGCCGCATGGCACGGCCAAAAACTGAAGTATTCCCATGCCTTGACGTGGAATGACGTCCATAATATACCGTGAATTGAAAAAAAAAAACAAAAAAGAACATGATCAGATGCATGGATTTCAGAGGACACATTAGGTGACCAGGCCCCGCAGCTTCAGAAATCTAAGGTGTGTGGTCAGACGAGGTATTTAAGCATGACTAGCTAATCTATAACACATGAGACTCCTTTTCAAGGCATACACTAACACTTCCCTCTGCTTCAAGGTTAGCCAGGCTTTTTGTACCTTTACTTTGCTGCTTTTTTTTTTTTTTTTTTTTTTATTTTTTTTTTTTTGG
>NW_006779033.1:1804464-1809051 GCF_000442215.2 Lipotes vexillifer | reverse complement strand
CACGAACCCGTGTGCCCTGCATCGGCAGGCGGACTCTCAACCACTGCGCCACCAGGGAAGCCCTACTTTGCTGCTTTGACTGACTGCACTACACCACCTCCACACACAGGCGTGTGTTCACCTTCGCTGCCCCATCGTCACCCCCCAGCCACCCTGGCTCTGCTCCTCAACCTGCTTCCCTCCAGCTGACTGTCCACGGGGTCCACGCACCCCCCCACCCCGCCGTGCTAATCATGAATGCTGACCTCACCCCTGCCGGCCAGGGAAGCCTGCCCCTTTCTTATGCAGGAAGATCTCAGCCTCAGGGTCAAGCCTGCCCTCAGAATCTGCAGCTCTTCCTCCTAGTGTTCACTTGTTCCCAGCGACACTTTGCTACCCCAAAGTATGTTGTTTCCAGTTATTTCTGGGCCTTGTGATACTCCTTCCACAAAGACTAGATTCAAAATAATATGAGAGCTCAGGGAACCAAGGTACCCCAAATTAAGATACCTTAAGAAATGCTGTTCAGCTTCACCTTGGCATTAAAAGAGCTCATTTGAACCTCTAGCTGCAGTGGTTCTCACACCATAGGACGCAGGAAAGCAGCCACCGTGACAGCTGGGGGCTGTTAGAGAGGCCGGTCTCAGGCCCCGGACTCAGCCGCCTCGTCTTCGGCGGGGCCCGGGGGCGGCTCTGAGGCTGAACACTGGGAAGCCCTGACTCGGAAGGAAGTGCCCGTCCAGAACTGCTGACGTTGGCCCTCTGGACTCAGGTGTGGACAGGGACGTCCCCTCTCAGCTCACGGGAGGCAATTTTCTAACCCTCTTATTTATTTTGCTCATGTTCTCGAGCAACCAGGGGCTGCTGGTGGTAATTCTGGAAATTGTGCAACGCAGCCTCTTCGAAAAATCACTCTCACATCTACTTTGACCTAAACACCAAAAGATAAGAGCCTGTGCTATCATCAGATCCCAGTTAATAAACATCAATCTCTTAAAAGTGAAGACAGCAGCCTAGGAAAACTGAAGACCGGACAGATAAACACCCTCTCACGGCCCCCATTCCTACAAAACTCACACTCCCCTGTGCTCCAAGGAGGAATCGCTTCCGGTCATGCATGCAGCTCCGAACCTTCCACCTGTACTGCAGGGAGTACTTCCTTCTGCCCCGTCCTCTCCTGCCAACCAATGTTTCAATGACTCATCCCTCCCACGAACTGTGATTTGCCGAGAGGGCCTTCTATGGTCTCTCTCTATCAGAATCCAACCTGCTCTTACAGTTTCAGATGCCAATGGAAGAAAACAACCAAAGCGCACCTGGCTGGCCTAGATTCTGATTTATTCCTGAGTCTCTGGTCCACTCAGGAGCATGACGACCCGTCTTCAGGGGTCCGGCGATTCCTGAACAGGACGCCTACGTGGAGCTCTGCCTCCTGGGCACGCCATCCTCCGGGCCCTTCCCAGTAACACTGACGTCGCCATCCTGATGCCCGAGGAAGCTGACCGCCTACCGCGTCCGGACAGACCCCCGTCCCCATTCCTCCCGGGCGCCTCACACCTCCTTGCCGGCTCCCTCTCCCTTGGGGCCAGCCACGTCCGCATCTGATGCCTCAGTGCCCCGCGTCCACTTCAGAAATGCATCTCGGGACCCACACAGCTCGAGCACTCCTGCTGACACACCGCCTCTCTCTTCCCAAGCTGCGGGGACTGTGGGGGGCTCAGGATGCACCACCCAGGGCATGGTGTCTGGGCACACTGCATATTTTAAGCTGAACGAGTCTGCGAAAATGACAGAAGCACGAAGGTCATCCTGACTTTCCCCCCGCCCTTCTCCCCTGAAGCAGCCAGGTGGGAGGTGCCCTCCCCACACCTGGAGGAAAGGAGCATCTTCATGTCCCAAGACAAGGGGATGCTGGGAAGAATCCCACCCAACAGACCTGGCTGAGCCACCCCTAGTCCTACACTTACTGCAGACCCCTGGACCTCATTTCTCCACCACTGTCCCTCCTCACCTAACCTAACACACAAGTACTCAGGCTTACCCACCTCTTCGGATCCTCATTTTCTCAGGAAGGCTCCCACGTCACAGAAAACTTACATTAAATACACCTGTATGCTTTTCGGTTTAATTTTCAGACCCAGCCAGGGACCCCTAAGAGGATCGAGGAGAATGTTCTCCTTCTCTACACTGAACTGACCAAGACAAATAAACAGGAGAAGCTCCTGCTATTTCTGCAAACTCCGTCAGCTTAAAATATTCACATGCCAAGGGGCCATGTTTGGGGGTAAGGTGTCCTGACCCATCACCATTACTCAGGTAGCTCCTTCTCTTGGCCCACTCGGTACACAGCCAAATCACTCCCCCCGCTCCAGCCACCAAACGACTCTTAGCCTGTCCCAACATCTGAAACAAGGTAAGTACGTCTCTCTCACAAACCTTTCCTTTCAGAACTGTTAAAGCATCAAGTCAGTCCAGCCTGAATAAATATCAGTCTTCACCTAAAACCAATACTTCTACCCTACATAAAACTCCAAAATCCTCTGCTCTGCAGAATACGAATTGATTGCTCAATTATTATAGGAATCTATGTATGTGAACACATGTGTACATGCCTATTTCCACAGTTACGTTTGCCTTTTTTTGATCTCATTACAGGATGCAGAAGTAGCCATTATTAGATAAAGGCACAGAAGCTCTAGTCATATTTGCTATTAATCAAAGTCTAAAAGTCAAAGTTCACAGAAAAGAGTATGCATTACAGTAAGAAAACTAGGCTCCTTTCCTTCAAATCCTGTTGGTGCTTAAATGCCAAATTCCTTGCTATTGTTTCTGCATTTGTCCACGGTGCGCATTTTTTAAACAATGTACCTGCGACTGGAAAAAACATGGCGTCCAAAATTATTAAGGTAAACACCCCCCAAATCAGGCCAGAGAACATGTGCCACTGCGTAGGCTTCTGTCTTCTGAGGAGCACAGAGATTTCTAGAGATGTGCACATCCAAAAACAGCTCTTATAAAGTGTAAGATGTACATGCTAAGATACATCCATTTAACATGTAAAACCCTTGTTTCTTTCAAGGAAAGCAGAAAACGTGTAAGGAGGAGGACAAGAAGGAGAAAAGGACGACAAGGGCAAGAGCAGCAAACGCAGAAGCTCCAGCTTCCACCAAGTACTGGCTGCCAACTGGAAAACAAGCATCTCCAAGTGTCAACTTTGCACTCAGGCTTGCCAGGGATCAGCTTAGTTTTTACTGCTCTGCGCAATTTCCGAATTAAGTGACTTCGCTGTGAGTGGGACTTTTTTATGTAACACATGACATCATAAATTAACCCTAAGGACGGTACAGCATTCAGCCCACCTGGTTGCTGGTTTAGCTGAGAACGCGGGAAGCGTGCAAAGCAGGGAAACAGCAAGAATGGGGGGCGGGGGGCTGCCAGCGCGCCAGCAGATAAACAGCACAATGAGCTGGCGCTGTGACCAGCCAAGAGGCACATTCTTCCCCTGATTTGTACTTGTTATCAGAGCTTCCGTGGAAACACACACAGAAGGACAGCAGAGAGGAAGCGGGAGGCCACGGTGTCCGCGGTATCCCGTCGGCCTGTGCCGGCTCATAGGGGACTCACCTCGTAGCCCTTCTCCAGCAGGAACTCGGCCAAGTAGGAGCCGTCCTGGAAGACAAGGAACATCAACAACGGTCAGACCCATGGTGGCCAAGACCAAGGGTTTTGAAAACAGCATTTCAGTGGCTCTAGGAACTTAAATAAGGTTCATGGCAACCGACATGAAAATAATACAGACAACATCCGACATAAACACGGAGTGGTGCTCTGCTGTCCACTAAGCCTTCCATAGACGGGCGTTCATCTGTGCCCACGGGAGCGTGGGAAGGCGTTGGCATCACCACGTGCACAGGGAAAGAAACTGAAATCCAGGGACACATGGGGGCAACAGGGAGAACATGAAGCTTCAAAAGCTGATGGATCTGCTTTAGGTTTTGCCGCTTACTAGCCCTGTGAAACACGCAACACGTGTGCGGCCAAGCAGAAGGGCTTGGTGCTCCTGGGACATAAAACAGGAATCTATTTCTGGGGGTGCTGTACGGAAGGAGACGCTGGAGCAGGGATGAGACAGGAGCTGCGGGGCCTGGGGAGAGGGCAGGGCGAGTGCGGGGAGGAGGCTGAGAGCACAGCGGTGTTGACACCACTGGAAAGAGCTGCCACGGGGAGAGGAGGAGGTGTGGGCCCTCAGGGGAGCCCCTCCAGGCACTGGTGGCCTTGGCTTCGAGCCCAAGGGTCTGGAAAGTCACCGCAGAAAGGGTTTGGGGTTTGAAGGTGGGGTGGGGGCGGGCCATAGACATGATGGCGTTGGTGTTTAGCCCTGAATACACGTGCAGGCGCACGCGGAGTTCAGTAAAGCGAGGTGCTTACCTTTTATGAAATAATGGGGACTTCATTTGTATGCATCTTAAATCATGCAGTTAATCTCTACGTTAAGATGACGGTGTTGGACTAAACAGAGATTCTCAGCTCGTTTTTTTTAATTCTTTAAAAATGTCTAGGTGAGGGTGGAGGTTCTAGGTAAAATACCTCATGCGCCACTTTTAGGGA
>NW_006779033.1:1740973-1804341 GCF_000442215.2 Lipotes vexillifer | reverse complement strand
AGGGAAAGAAAGTATGAGAGCCATCTAATTAAACTGTTAAGAGGCCACAAGGCACAAAATCAGGGTTCTAGAGATATGGGAGAACATCACCAGCCCTGCTCAGAAAATAAGCTGGGTGGATATTTCACAATCAATCCTGTAACTGCCCTTCTGCTTTCAGCCTGGGCAAGTCCCCTCCATCCCATCCAGACTTGACATAAAAATGAGAGGCTCCAACTACTGGAAACTTGTGTGCTCAAAACTGGTTGGGAATATTTGGATTTCCTTGGGTTTCCTCAGTTTGTAAAAGCTTAAAATATCCCTTTGAGCTTCAGAAGTTCCTACCAGATATTCCAGAAAAAAGAAAAGTAAAGCAGCTTTTATTCCTATCATTGCTTGACTTAGAGCTGGAGCTGGGGACACCCTATGGGTCCTGAAAATGAGGGGCTGCCGCGAGGGTGCTTGCTGCATGAACACAGAAGTCATGCGTGAATTCAGGCAGGACGACAGGGCGAGGGCGACGAGGGGCATATTCTGTGGTTCATTAAAGCCCCCGTCAAATGTTCTTCTGACTTGTTGACATAAATATTCTGGTTTATAGACTCATGTGGAGAGGAGGAGAAATGGTCTGGCACATGCCTTTTCCTCTCAATCTTAGGATAGACGCACAATTGTGTGGTTTTACACACCCAACATGCAAAGTAAACCAGATAAGAGAGCTGAACAATTCACACCCCGACAAGCCAGGTCGATCTACAGGACCATCAGAAACTTGAGGATAATCAACAGTCTTATAATTAATTCTGAAAACAGCTTAACAGAAAAAGCATTTACAACAATAATAATAATTTTACAGTAGGTCGGACAGCCCTAGAACGTACATTTTGTTTTGCTCTTGGTGGTGGTGGTGTCATTTTGAAGCAGGCAACACTGCACTTTTCACAGTTTTACTTTTTCTCTTGGAATAAAAAGTTAAAATGCTCTGTGCTCCACCACGGTTGCTGAGAATGTTTAAAAACAAAAAGGCAGAGGTGAGACCGTGGGGAGGGGCTGTGACTATTCAGAGGCTGATGTGAAACAGGCCTGCCCAGGGCTGAGCCCTGTCAATAGGTCTTGCTCTTCTCACCCAGGCCCTCCTCAAACTTTCCAGCCAGGCTGGAACATTCTGCCCCAGCAGTGGCACCTGCTTCCTGCTCACTTCCTTGCCAGGTCTCCCAAGTGATAGGGCCGGCCGCACAATGTGGGAAACGCGGCAGCGCGCGGCCCCTGGTCCCCCATCCCCCGGCCCCCAGACCCCTGCACCGAAGCCCCTCTAGGAGAACGGGCCGGTCGCACAGCACCTCCCCCAGACGGAAAACCACAACGTCACGGCAACTGAGAGCCACAGCCAACACGACATCTGACTCTCGACTCCTGGAACCCGAGGAGCTGACGGCCTAACAGTCCGACTCACGACGAACACAACTCATCTGGGACCGACTCCAGCCTGGGCTCACGCCTCGTGACAGGAGATGCTTTCACTGGAGAGCCAGCACCCCAACCGGGACTCTTTTCAATTCGGTTTTGCACATGGTTATGAAGACAGTCTCCATTTCACATTAAATGTTGTACAGTTGGAAGTAAGCACCACAGCTTTAACATTTTCAAGACACAGAAATATTTTCTGCCTTATTCTTCCAGGAACTCACTGGGAAGGCAGGCAGCCCCTTGGCACGGGAGTTAGGGAGGCGCGTGGAGGTTAGGGGCCCGCCTGGTGGCACCCATGAGAGGGGAAGCCAGGACTAGAACCCAGGGCTCCCACGCCTGTGCCCTGGGAAACCACTTCCTCCACCTGGGGCCCACCAGTGCATGTCAGAGCCCAACAAAGCCATAAAAAGACCATAACAGACTCATTTTTAAACCAAATTGATTTAGTCGCTTGGCATGACAGGGTATCTTACAGATTAAACAGTCCTTCTAGTTTTAACCAAGTGACCCAAATGCAGAAGGCCCTGTAACCTTAGGACAGCCCAGAGCTCAGGCGGGGAGGCAGGACACAGGGCCGGGGCCTTCTCCAGCCTCATGTGGGCACCGCTGCCTCTTGGAAGCAGTGTCTGGAGGTGGGCTTGGGATGTAGGTTTCAGGCTGTCGAGCCAGGCGGCAGGGCCACTGCCAAGTGTCCAAAACGGGAGGATTCCGGCGTGCCTGGTGCCTGCAGCCCCCGTCCTTGTGCTTCACCTTTCATGTGATGTTCCAGTTACACACCTATACAATTCACAGTAATTCCAGAAGTTGAATCCTATCTTAGCTATAAGATAAAAATTACCTAAAATTTCACATCTATAAAAAGCTGAAGGGAGCGCAGAAAGTTTCCCCCTTCTCCCGAAGGCCACAGAAGGCTGAGACAGCCCTGACCGAGCCTCATACCCACCCATGTCCACACACGTATGGCCTCAAACCCGCCCATGTCCTCAAACGTATGGCCACCTACCTTCCTGCAGAGAGGAGAGAGCATTCCTCTTCTCTCTCCAAACATGGATTCACTTCTAGCCCACCGGACAAGTGAAAAGGACAGCTTCTCAGATGCAACTTGAGAACCCGGCCCCTCTGAGCTGCGCCTAAATCAGACTATGTTTCTGCCGAAGCACCGTTGGGCAGCTTCTTTGAAGAGGGTAAGATAATGAGCAGTGCTGGGCTGAAGAAACCAGGCCTCTAGTAAAATGAATTCCCTTGTTTAGATCACCTCAAGCACTGGGAAGTAAAATACCCCTCCTGTAAGGAGAGAAAGCACTCGTCCACACTGCCTGCCACACGCTTTAAGTCTATGTGCCCTAATTACTCTAAAATAAGCATTTTCAGCTAATTGCAATTACAGTATCAAAGTGATCTATACCTCCAATGAGAGAAGTACAGACACCTCAAAGATTAACAGAAGATGCTGCTTTGAATTAGAATGAAGACTTCAGATGGGAAGATTAGCCACTGCAGTGCCAAGATTCCAGAGGCAGAATGCACGGGAAAAGTATTTTCACCTGGCTCACACTTGTAGCACAAAGCACTGGATAAAATCTCTGTCACACTCACAGAACTCAAAAGACCACAGGGATTATTAATCCCACTGTCTCATTTTGCAGCTCAGGAAACTGAGACTGAAAACATTAAATGTTTAGTGTCCAGTCACACAGTTAGGAGGTAGCAGAACATGGGGAAACAAAAAAAAAAAAAGGAAAGAAAGTAAGAAAAGTGAAAACAGATCTCTCGGGTTTCCCTGGTGGCGCAGTCGTTGAGAGTCCGCCTGCTGATGCAAGGGACACGGGTTCGTGCCCCGGTCCGGGAAGATCCCACATGCCGCAGAGTGGCTAGGCCCGTGAGCCATGGCCGCTGAGCCTGCGAGTCCGGAGCCTGTGCTCCGCAATGGGAGAGGCCACAACAGTGAGAGGCCCGCATAACGCAAAACAAACAAACAAACAAAAAAAACCCCAGATCTCTCAGACCTCAGAATTTTTAACTGAAAACTACTGTGAAAAGAGCTAAAACGAATAGACTGGACTCATGTGTACAGTTGCGAACCAGAGGGAAGAACGAGAACAGAGCCAGCAAGAGTCAGGAGAGGGAGCAGCAACCGGCTGGCTGGACACAAGGACGCCATCCATGTGCAAAACATATAAATAACCTCACCTCCTGTAGTCTTTAAAGCTGAAGATTATTTCCCCATAAAAGTTGAGGTCGCCCCCAACCCCCAAGAACTGCCTTTCACTCCCTTTGATTTACCTCCCGGTAGAAGGAGTGATCAACAGCCCCTGCATAGCAAAGACTGATGGATACTCCTTTCTAACCACCCCTTCCTGCAGACCCCCTGCTAAGGAAACAGCCCCCAAGGAGGTGCTCAGTGGCTGCACACACACCTCACACGCGCACATGGATAAGTGGCACTGGCTCTGCTGCAAACCAGGACCTCCCAGGAAATTGTGATGAGCTGAAGCTTAAAGGCAACATTTTAGAAACAGGCTGGATACCCCCCATCAGACTACACATTGCTCTACCATTGCCCTGATATCTTTCCCCAAAGTATTTTCAAAATGTTTCTAATGTTAATTTCAAATTAACATTCAATTTCAAAAGATTTTAATGTTAAGTCTTATGGCCAACTGTAAACTAAAAATAAAATATCATAGAGGGAAGAAATGAACTAAAAGGTTAATTTTAGAAAATATTTTTTTTCAGTTTGCTAAGTTAAAAAATGCTGTTTTTCTTTTCATTTTTTGATTAGTATAAAGACTGAAAAGGTTCCTGTGTTTATGACTGTGTGTATTATTTCTTCTGGGAATTATTTATTCTTATCTTTTATATTCCTTATACATTTTTCTAGTAGGCTGTATTTCTCCAATTGGTTTTTTCTTCTCAGCATCTAGAACATATATAAAATTGACTCATTTTTATCTCCTAAAAGCCACTCAGAAACTATTTGGAAACAGGTTAGCAGATTTTTAGTGGTAGAACTCCCATGATAACCCGGTTTAAAATCCACGTTCCTTTCAAACTGCAAATGATTATTGTAAACTCTTAGTTTAATGAGCAAAGAAGAACAAAAACAGGGCTTCCCTGGTGGCGCAGTGCTTGAGAGTCCGCCTGCCGATGCAGGAGACGCGGGTTCGTGCCCCGTTTCGGGAGGATCCCGCATGCCGCGGAGTGGCTGGGCCCGTGAGCCATGGCCGCTGGGCCTGCGCGTCCGGAGCCTGTGCTCCGCAAATGGGAGAGGCCACGACAGTGAGAGGCCCGCATAACGCAAGAAAAAAAAAAAAAAAGAAGAACAAAAACACCAAAACCTGAACTCCAGGGACATCTGCACAACCCAGCACTTGTAGCACCACCGACCTCATCACAGCAATTTAGGCAAGTGCTGTAAGAAAAGTGGGATTAGAGGGAAGAGCTGCTAATAAGGCATACAAAGATAATTTCTAATTACACTCTTAGAAGGACAACACACACATTCCAACACCGTCCCAGAGATGTTTAAAAACCCTCAAAAGTAAATCCTAAGGCATTCATCAAGTGTATACGCGTGTGCTGGGTGTACGTAATGCAGCTGCGTCAAGCGTGAGCTAGCCTGTCCATCTCCACACGAATACAAGTGCCCCCAGAGAACGGCCTCCTGCCCACATTCTCGCCTCTTTGAAATGTAAGCTCCTTCAGTTTGAACCCCTGTGCTTTTTCTCTCTCCCACTCTCCCTTTCTTGACACTCATGCTAAAATTTCTACCCTTCAGAGAGAAACAGAAGTCCTCACGTGACCTGGAATTACTACAAATGATGATGATAATAGTATTAAAAACAAGAGTAAGCACTTATTTAGTGCTTAGGCTATGTCAGCCATGCTCTCAGTGCTTTACGATCATTGACTTTTCAGTCTTCACAGTAACCCTATGTAGTTATAGCACTATTATCTCTATTTCACAAAAGAGCCAACTGAAGTGAACTGAGACCAAGTAACCGGCCCGATATCCCAGCTAGTAAACAGAGCAAGGATCCGCACCACATATATATTTCTAATGACTTCTATGGCAATCTGCTCCACTAATAGGATCAATCACTCCATAATGATGGGCCTACAGATGTTTTAACATAAAATTTGGTCTCTATAGAATTAACAAAGCAAAGTGTCCCAGATTAGTGAGTTTCAAACATTCCCTTGGCCATAGGTGTCAGGGAATAGAGGGCAGAAAGGAAGGAAGAGATTTAGCCCCTGCACTCTTGCTCTGAGAATATCTGGGAAGCCAGGCACTTCCTGGCCGAGATAGGATTAGACTTCGATGCTGGTTTCACACGGATCAGCATATGGACATGTGGACAGGATGAGAAGAGCAGCCAGGTAACCTGCACAGCTAAGCAAAGTGCTCTGCTATCAGGGAGCACCGACAGAGGCATGAGCCACGGACAGAGGCAGGGCTGGGGGAGCAAAGGAAAGCAATGAACTACGTCCCCAGTGACCTCGTCCATACTGGGTGGCACAGTGCCCTGGGGAAATCAATCACCACCCTCGCGCATGAAATCAAGGTGGGAAAAACAGAGGAAACACAAGAAGCATATCCCTGTCAAAACCCTTTTAAAGATCTGCTAACTGACCAGTCCAGTGCTGCTGTGAATGACTCCTTTCACGTTTAGAACAATATACTCACTGAAAGTTTGTATAACTCAGGGCTCCAAATACACTGATAAAGACTTGTTCAGATCTAGAGAGAAGTTAATAA
This sequence comes from Lipotes vexillifer, assembly GCF_000442215.2. Taxonomy (NCBI): domain Eukaryota; kingdom Metazoa; phylum Chordata; class Mammalia; order Artiodactyla; family Lipotidae; genus Lipotes; species Lipotes vexillifer. Next base: position 1,798,136 of record NW_006779033.1, on the reverse strand, counting down.
TAAATTACCAGTAAACTTCGTGCTTAAAATAATCTCTTTGTAGTAAACACATACATGAATTAAAACTGTCCAAAAATGGAAAATAGAGCTTCTCTTTCTTTTTCCCTTTCCCATTATCTCTCAAAGTGACAGTCCACACAATTAATTAAAAGCTGTTTCTTTGCAAAGTACATACTTGCATAGTTCTAATCGTCCAAATGATGCATAGAGGAAATGATTTTTTGCAGGTACTCTAAAACAGAGCTGCACTTTCTCCAGGGTTCAAGGCCATGCTTAATGAAAAAGTTTAAACCTGGAAGAAAACAATGCAGTACTGAAAAGAGAAGAAATATTAAATTTTAGTATTTACCTGATTTACTAGCATTTCCTTGTGCCTTTCTTTGTAGAGTTTGTGCCCTGGCTAATGGAGAAAGACAAAGCAAATGCTCTTTTGTTGACCGACTTTAAAAAGGTCCTAAGAATAACAAAAAGACACACAGATACTGATGACTATATCTTTCTCCATTCTACTGCACATTCGGTTGTTACTTCAGTTCACTGTTGGTGACAAGTAGAGCCTAACTATTTGCAAATATTCTTGCTCTTTTTAACCCCATTTTTTTCAGGGATATAAACAGTTAAGACCATTCCTATCACAGGGACACGCCATGACAGAAATGTCAGTTATGGGCACCCTGAGCCATTTCAGACCTGATCTGCAACAATGGAGTCCCCACCAAGCTGGAGACATTGTAAATCACAGAAGAAAGATACAAAATGAGAGCTGTGATTTGTATAAGTTAAAGTCACTGAAAGACAGATGAAATTCAAGCATGTGCACACAGGTGTCCATGGAGAAGTCTGTAATCATCTACCCAGAAAGCTGCGTATCATCAAACTAATAAAGCTGATGCTCAGAGCAGAGGACAGGTAAAGAATGGAGTTTCTGCAGGCAGGTTCACCCGTAAAACACGATTCTGGGGACCAGGGAATCTCCGTGTTTATTGTTGGGTTGTGCTGTATTATGCACGAAGGTTTTGCCACTCGGAGAAGGTATCGAAAAACACTTTGGGGGAAAATCCCACATCGAAGAGCACGGGCCTCCACCTTGCTGACCGCAGTCTCTCCAGTCCCTGCCTCACAGGCCGTACAGCCTGGGCGCGTTCCCACCAGCTTAGCGCAGCACAGCGCCTATGCCAGTGGAACTTCTGCAGGCTAACCCTTTCGGTTGTTTTCATCTTGTCATTGTGCCCTCTTCCACCAACAGCAACGCGGCTTAGCTCCTACTCAACCATGACCTTTTGTTTTCAAGGAGCTTCAAAGTCCTATTTTTTAATGTGTATCCACTATAAGGACATGTCAACCATGTACTTCTTAAATCTCGACTTAATAGGACAGCAGGAAAACAGGATCCAGACTCGACTCTACTGAAGACCAGAGTCTTGTAAGGGTGTTGAGGGGTGGGTGTGGTCCTTCAGGTGAGAAATAATGTCCACGTCAATAGGGACCGTATACGACTCCCCATCCTGGTCTCAGGAGCACCCAGCTCCAAATTCCCAACCTTGCCAGGGGCTCAGACTGAAAGTCTGGTGTCCCTAATTCTGTCCAACCAGATCCATCCACCTGTGGTCTAGGCTTGTAATACTGACATGCCACACAGTGGTTTGCTTCTCAGCTATTCCCTCCCCCTAATACGTATGACTTATTCAGGATACTTGACTACGTTTGGTAGATCTGGATCATCCATTTAGAAAAACTGAGTATTTTTTTTTTTCTAGCAAAACACCAGGCTTAAAATTCAGGTAAGTTATCACCTTACACTACACCTTTTAGTAGATATAGCTAACGCAATCTTACTTACTGCACATGTGTTCCTCCAGGTATTTAGTATTTCTATCAAATTAATAACATCTTACGTTTCTCTAATTCTTTATGGTTGCTAAGTTCTCTAAGATATTTCTCCCATTTATATCCCACAACATCCTGGTGAGATAGCTGATATTATCCCCATTTTTCCAGATCAGATCACAGATTAGAAAGCTTAAATCCTTTACTCAAGGTCATAGAGCTAGTGAGAGAACTTGGCAGAAGATGAAACCAATTTGTCTAGTCCTAACTACAGTGTTATTTCCATATTACTTCTCCTTCAATCAAAATAAAAATGTTTCAATCAAAACAAGATGCCACAGAAGTTTTTTAAAGCTTTTCAATTAACTAATAAATGTATATAAAAACTCATATAAAGTTTAGTAAAAAAAATTTTTAAATAAGTATCATCAATTACTTTTGTAATAATCCATTATTAAGAATGATTGCGGGCTTCCCTAGTGGCGCAGTGGTTGAGAGTCCGCCTGCCGATGCAGGGGACACGGGTTCATGCCCCGGTCCGGGAAGATCCCACATGCCGCGGAGCGGCTGGGCCCGTGAGCCATGGCCGCTGAGCCTGCGCGTCCGGGGCCTGTGCTCCGCAACGGGAGAGGCCACAGCAGTGAGAGGCCCGCGTACCGCAAAAAAAAAAAACAACAAAAACAAAAACACTGCTCTTGATATATAGGACAGTTGTTAAAGAGAACAGAACCTAAGAGTTCTCACCACAAAGGAAAAAAAAAATTTTTTGTATGTATATGAAATGATGGATGTTCACTAAACTTACTCTGGCAATCATTTCACAACATACATGAGTCAAGCCATTCTGCTGCACACCTTAAACTTACACAGTGCTGTGTGTCAATTATATCTCAATAAAACTGGAAAAAAATCAGATGTTTTGTAATCTTTTATCTCATAAAAGTCTGTTAGGTGCGGGCACAATACACACTATGACATGGTTTTTATAAACTAAAAAACTACACAGCATAGTGTTTAGTAACTATTCGTGTATGATGACACTATACAGAAAAGCAAGAGAACATGCAAATGTCATGATGCTGGTCACCTCTGGACTTTGGCAGGTAGCACACTCAGAGAGCTTTCGCCATGATTCTACTGTTTTTTTAAGTTGGTGGTAGATTAACCCAAGTTTTCATTTTATCATTATGCTCCATAAATTACACAGATATCCCATATTAACGTTCATATATCAAATATTTTCTAATTAAAAATAAAGTACATGGCATGAAACAGGCCCTTAATAAATGGTGAAAATTATTCCTCAAAGTGGAAGGGATTAGAGCATGTCAACAGGCTGGGGAGGGGAGCCAAGGGAAGAGCTGGACGGACAGGCAGACAGGAAGAGTAGCTGCCGCGACCGGGAAGGGAACGGGCTCAAGAGAAAAGGGAAAAGGCCTGGTCTGAGCAGGACGGGCCAGGTCTCCCTGGAGCCGGCAGAAGGACGAGTGTAGATGGAGACAGCTTGGCAGTGGGAAGAGAGGAGGGGGTATGTTTCAAGAACTGAAACGCAAGATTATTTGCTCAGGACCAGAAGCTCAAGACTGGCTAGGGAGCCTGAGGAAAGAGGCTGACTTAGAATATTTACCGTCAGGAAAGTGGAAGGAGACCCACCACGTAAGGTGACCACTGGGAACCCAAAGAGACTGGAAACTATGAGTAAAAAGGGGACCATATATGTATTTGCGTGATTTTTTTCATTTCAGCACAAGCACAGGTTAAAAAAAAGAAGAAAAAGAAAAAAAAAAGAATACTCCAAGACTGACGTAGGGTTGGGAGTTTGCAGAGACGTAAAAAAGAAAGACCAGGACCAAGGAGTTAAGAGTTCTATTCCAAGAATAATTCAAGTCCTTGGCCATTGGATGCAGACCTGGGGAGGGCAGAATAGAGCCCAGACAGGATGGTGACCAAGGAGAAAACGGAGCACGTGGAGGCGCAGCCACTTCCGAACCTCGAGAACAGTTACAGGAGGAAATAGTGCAGATGAGCCCAGGGTGCCCAAGCTGTTCACGGGCAAGGAAGAAGGGTCCCCAGTGATTAGGTCGGAGGTGCCAGCATCTGTGCACACATCACCATGCCACCTCCCACCACCCGGAGGTGCCCCCTGGGCACACAACCTCTCTCCACAAAGCTCTCGGTGGTCACCGCCAATCCAGAGGTGCTGTCACCTGACCTGAAACTGGCCTTTAGTCCCTGCAGCAATCACTAAGATACTCCCCCAACTTTTAATCCTGAAAAGTTTTAGATCTACATGATAGTTGATGGAACACCATTAATCTTACACCTAGATTCACCGGTTAAGAGTCTTTCACGTCTGCCTCGTCTCTCTCCATGTTTACACACACCCGCACTCACTTTTGCTGTGGCTGTTACTGTCATTGGCTGGAGAACCATATGCAAGTAAGCTGCAGACATGATGATACCTCACCCTTAAGGACGCTTCCTTGGCATGCAGTTTCTCAGGATCTGGAAATTCTCCTGTGACCGCAGTACCGTTAATATAGTCAATTTTTAAGTTTCCCAACTTCCCTCAAAGTGTTTTAATAACTGCTTACTTTCTAATCCAAGACCCAGTCGTGGTCGGTACATTGCATGAAATCGTTAAATGAGTAAACTTTACAGCTGTGCAAAACCAGTGCTTCAGCGTCTGCAGTGGTGGGCAGGACCGACCGGAAGCCAGAGGAGCAGAAAAGGAGGGACACGGAGCAGCAAACTCCCTCGGGAGTCCAGAAAAGGTGGGGGGAGCGTGAGTTCCCACCCAAATGAGGGTGGTGATAATGAACATGCAAAAGATGGGCAAGGTCAGCAGTTACAGGGCAGAAGAAAGGAAGGGTCAACTGGGAGAACGGTACATATTGGGTGGGGTGGGGTGGTGGGAAAAGATGATTTCGTTTTAGGCATTTTGAGTTTCAGGCAATAACAAAATATTCAAATGGACACATCCAGCAGGCAACCTATGGTTATGTAATACTGGAATTTAATTAAATTATATAATCTCTAATAGTCCTTGTAGCTCTTAAAGAGCTAGGATTCTATGACAGTATCAGAAAAAGCCAGGCTTCATGGCTCCTTCAGGCATTCGAGTGTAAGTAACTTCTCGCGCTCTGGCATTCTTGCACACTCAAACCTGCTGCTTAACCACCCCCTGCAAGAGGGGAAAAAACTCTCTTTACGACATGGATGTGTCCAATTTTTTTTTTCTTGCTTCTTCAACTAGACAGTAGGTTCCTACAAGGGAGCCGAAGCTGCAGGACCAAAAGGCAAAAGCAAATAGGGTTCTGTTTTGACTGACGCTTATCCAGTTCATTCTTAAATTTAGAATGCCTACATTCTTTTGATGTTAGTCAAAGACAGTATTTTGGAGCAAAAAGAAAAATACAACATTCAGAAAACTATTCAGTTTCGATGAAACCTAAAAAACGTTACAAGTTGGGCAAATTGCAAAAGTGATGCTCTGAAACAAATCACGAGGATAATTGAGACAGAAATCCTTAACTTCTGGCCCAGCACACTCTGCTGAGACTTGAAAACCAACCTCACACACACGTTCAAAGCCCTTCATTTCAGTGCTATGTGACATGGGCTGTTAGCCGAGATGCATGCATGAGATTCTGAATCTAAACTTTCCAGCAACTTACTCCAAGAGCATAGGATATTTTGATAACATTCCAAAGGGGGAGTAAAGACCTAGACTCAGATTGCTATAACTTTGAAGCCCTGGAATGAAATATCTCTCATCTGGCGTTAGGACACTGGAAACCTCTGCATCATTCTGGGTCCTCGCTCTGGTGTCCCTATGTTTACCAACGTAGCCCAGCCCCGGCCACATCTGTGCGTGCCACCACCACCTACCACGGAGAATAGCAACAGTCTCGCACTTTTCACAGAGATTCAGTTCTTAATGAGATGCTTACAAAGCAGATCATGCTACAAATCAGGACTTTTTCTAAGATTCTCAAAAAAATATAAAGATGTCTCCAAGCCTAGAAAAATGCTTTAGAGAAATGCCCCTGAGCATACTAGATAATTCAGCAGCTTAGAAACTAAAAGTAGTTAGATTTTATGCATAACGAAATAGATGTGTTGCTGACAAGATGTCTCAAAATATTTATATATTGACTCACATTTAAAATATGCTAGAAGTATCCCTATTTAAAGGACTCCTGTGTAAAAGCCTCTCTAAAGGTGGCATATTAGACATTCTCAAAGTGGGGCACCCACACCCTAGAACTAAGCCCCCTGTTTCAGTCCAGTGTTTTGAAACACATTTTTACTATTCCTGGAAGCACTTTCACATTTTTGTCAGACGTTGAGTGAGCAACAGGGTAAATAACATTTCAAAAGCATTTTTAGGGCAGTAAAACCTTAAGTTCCCTGCTAAAGGGGCTGATCCAAAATAAATTAAATGCTGGTGTGACTCAGCCAAGTGTGGTCGGTTCTGATGCGCAGTGTGAAAACCTCCAGTTAATAGATCTATTCAGGGACTCAACACGCACTTGGGAGCCATAAACTGGACAGCCGAGCGTAGACACCAGCCTGGGCGCCTGCCCACATCTAAAGCATTGGCAGTGGAGAGCAGGGATCCTCAGAGACCTGCTGTCACCCTGTGCCGTGTCCTATCAGTTCTGTGAAAGCGGTGGAGTCGAGGGGGCGGGGCCTCATGAAAAACCCAAGGGAGAGGGTGTCCGAGGCGTGGAAACCAGGAAGGAGAGAGGAGAAGAAACTGCTCCTGTGGATCCTACTGGAAGGTCCTCAGATGCAGCCCAAAGGTACTGCTGGCTTGCTGGGCTCCCAAAGCACCATCGAAACAGCTATCAATCACAACTTAGACTTGGAGAGGGCCTCAGAGGTCAGTTAAGTCTAATTACTCCACCAGGGAGGAAACCAAGACCTTGACAATAAAAACTACAGAAAGAGTAAAAAAACCAGAAACTGTTTTTTTGCTTGCCCAAGGTTGCCTCAGACAGCTTAAGGAGGTTACAGGTTTTATCTTAGAGTAATTAACTAACAGGGAAAAGGTAGACAATGATTTTTTTTATTAATTGGGAAAGATCATTGAAGAGCCAGGAGTCAGGTTTGAAAAGAAACTCAGTTCAGTGGACGCCATTAAAAGGGATGTAAGGACAACAAGATGGGTTACCTTCTGATTCATTAACCAGACTGCTACTGATACGGGGTCATTTATGTGTTTCCTCCTCTTTGGAAACCTAACAGGTGGACAACATAAAACTCTGACGAACAGGCATATTCGATGAACGTGCACGTAAGGATTATACAAGGTGTGTATCAAAGATTGGCTTTTCAGGCACTTGAATGCAGGTCCATTAAAAAAAAATTAAAAATGTGCCGAGCAGAGTAGAGCAGCTGTCCCAACACAAGCAGCCCCAGAGCTGAAAACATTCCCACGCCAGTTCCCCTGAATCCAGTCTGTTTTATGGTCTTGCGTGGATTCAAGGAAACAGAACTACTATTTAAAAGTGCCTTGACAAAGAAGCCTTTAAGAAGTGTCAAAATAAGTTACTTTGAAGTGTTTTTCACCAACACGCCTCCAGCTTTCCCTTCTTTTCCTATTTGCTGTTCCACAGAACCCAACTGTGGCTATATTTAACTGACTTTACAAGCTGTGGGCAGACTGAGCTCAAGCACATCCCAACCCAAGCTGTGTGCATTCACTGAGCCCCAGGCTCTTCGGTTTAGGAGCTTTCTTTTTCTTTTCTTCCTTCTTTTTTTTTTTTTTTTTTAAAGTGTCTTAAAAGTACCTTACATATCCTGGAAACAAGAAAAAATACTTAGAAGACCCTCCATGTCAGTTTGCTATGTAGGTTGGCCCTGAAATTTATTTTTCATCAATAACAACACGGTCTCAAGGCTAATACTGCCATGATACAGGATTCTTGGTTACAGTTTGTACTTTATTATTTCTGCTAGAAAATGCTCATTCCACCTAGGACATATTACTGGGGAAGAATCAACACTTGTCAATGATTTTCTTTCAGGGATAGGTATATAGAGGTTAACAGTATTAGGAAATGACTACGATGGCAACAAAATCAAAACTTCCTACAGAGGTGAAATAAATTCCTGACCTCACTGAGTGGGACCCATCTGGCTCTGAAGCCTGCTTCTGCCACTAACACAAAACTACCTCCCTGGAATTCTAGGGCATGGAGGCCAACATCCAACTGGCTTTGTCGTTTATTATGTGGTCCTGTGGGAAAATCACTGCTTTGGGCTTTAGTTTTCTCATCTATAAATTAGAACTTGAACTCTAAAATAATCTCTGAAATTATTTCTACCTGTAAGAAGTAATTGTTTCAGATTAATAATGCACAATAATTAAAACAAAATAACATTCAATAGACTGGATGTTTCTGCAAACTCTGATACTGGCCATATATTGACTTCTAATCACTCAATAAATTTAAAAGTATTATGGTTAGCTAATATTTCGAAGTGTATCAATACTTTTAATTGTTATGTGATACCAAATATAAGTTACCTCTTTCCATTCCACAAAAAATTATACAGACCACAGTTAAAGTTCACAGTTTCCAACTAGTTTGAATATTTAGCAATTTTGACTATAAATGATTGAACTGCTTTTACACTGGCAAATTTCCCTTAGAGATGCCTGAATTATTAGTGATATACTAGGATGTACCACAAAATGTATTTTTATGTTTTTTGTCTACAAGGTAAATTCACCTAAAAATATTTAATCTTATTTTTAAGAGTAAATGAAGATTCTTAAATTCAAAGAATCTTAAATTAAAATGGAAGATTCCCCAAAGGGAAGTATAATTTTCAAAAATAATTGCCACATAAATATGAATGAGTCAGAGTGAATTCAGTAAAGTTTACAACAAATGTGTAAGACAGCGATTTGCTAGCTATATAATCTTGTGCAAGTAAGCTGCATCATTTCCTTGAGACTATAAAACTAGGAAGATAAATTCTTATAATCAGTATAGGACAATGTATAAAAGCTCTTAGTGTAATCTCCGGCTCACAATAATATTCAGTATTTTTACCCTTATTATTATTATTTATTAAGCACTGCTACCAACAAAATGCATAGAAAACTGCTCTTGATCTCTAAAAAGGCATGTACAATATTATTAATCTAAAATTCAATTTTCCAAATTTCAACCTCTCTCACCCTTTAAGAGCTTTTTGACATGTATGTACTATTTTACTTTTTCTCTAGATCATTTTGCTTTGTCTTTAACGTCATTCTAAGCAAATGTCAACCATGAAAACACACGTTACAAATGGAGTAAATACTTCTTTCCTAAGATAAAATAATTATCTGATTATTAATTTAAAATGTACTCCTTAAAATATTTCATGTTATCTTACCAACAGTATTCAGAAACACTGATCTAAACTGGCATCTGCTCATCTGTGCTGGTTTCCAAATTAAAGTTTGCATCTTCTGGTACGAAGTCCACCATACTTATAGGCCATACACAAGCTGACAGGTCTATGTCAGAAACACAGACATTTCTCTAATACGAAAATATTAATGTTGTAAACAAATACCTAAGTCCATATTTTTATCTCCTTATAATTTGGCTTTTTTCTTTATAAATAGTATTTAAATTTCCTTTATTAAACAGAAAACTAAATTCAAGAGTATCTTCCTTAAAAGGCTATTCATAAGCAAACTAAATTCACTCCAAGTATTTTATTGGTCAATTTGGAAAGTATTTAAAAGAATAAGAATTTCTTCCTGCTACTAGTGACTGCAATTAGATGAGAAAGAATTTAAAAATTATCATTTTGCAGATGATGCAATTGTATACCTAAAAAACAAGAATCTATTCAATTGGCTGGTTACAAAATTATTCAAAATCAAGAGCCTTCCAATTTATAAACAATAAAGTTATACTGGAGGAAAATATCCTACTTATACTAGCAAGAAAATTTGAATACCTAAAAATGGAGTTAACAAGATATTAACAGGAATCATATAAAGAAAACTTTAAACTCTTCAAAGATGTATAAATAGAGGTATTTAAAAATATTCAAGGACAATCTTTGTTCTTGGATTAGAAGATTCAACATTACAAAGATATACACCGCACCCCAATTAACCTTAAATTTGACTCAATGCCAGATTACACGGTTTGGGACATAAAGTGGCAAAATTATATGCTAGAGGCAAATAAACATGCAAGAATTACCTGGAAATCCTGAAAAAGATTAGTAGGAGGGATAGACTCCTGTTAGTCATGAAAATTATGTATTATGAAAACATAATAAAGGTGACAGCCGTCAATGATGCAATCAAAACCTAGACCCAGTCCCAAGCGCATACAAGAATGTAGTATAAGATACACGTAGCATACTTCAACCAATGGAGAAAAGATGGATGATTAAACAAATGATGCTGGGAAACAGCAGTATTTTAGGAAAAAAATAAAGCTACAGCCCTACCCCAGTCCTTACACTGAACTATATTTCAGGCACAACAAAGCTTAAAAATGAAATCATAAAAATACTAGAATGGATAAATGTATTTATAACCCTAGAGCAAGGAACATGTTAAGCAGGACACAATATCCAGGTCATAAAGGAAAAGACTGATGACTGACTACAGAAAAATTTAAATTTTCTTTAGGGCCAAAAAATACCAAATAGTTAAAAAGCAAATGAGAAAATGGAAGGGAAAATTTATCTTCAATATGATACAAAGAGCTAAAGTCCACATATAGAAAAAGCATGTCTAAGAAGAAAAACAAATAGTTCGGTAGGAAAAGGACATAGCTATGAAGAGGCAGTTAGCAGAAAACATACATATAAATAGACAATAACACATATGCAAAGATATTGATCCCTACTCCAAACGAAACACATATAAACCAAAACGAGATGTCAACAGCATACTTTTTACCCAGTTTTACACATGTACATGAACAAGAATGTTCAGTCCAGCAAGGGGCAGATTTCTATGTAGAATATAACATTTATGCAAATTTTAAAGGATGCGTACTGGTATATGCATCAATATATTTCTGAAAAGATGCGCCAAACCCGGAGTTCTGGGGATGGATGTGACGACAGAGACTTTCTACAGATTGATTTCTGCCTCATCCATATAATACTTCTGTATAAAAGGTAAGAAAAGTATTTATTAAGGCTGCTTTTATGTTCTCATATGTTAAGTGTTCTCTGTTCTTCCCAGTGACACATACAAATCCAAGTCATAATCACATTTACTAAAAATTCAAATAAAAAGATTTGATATTTCATGGTAGATTTTAGACACAAAAGTGGAAATTAAAACATACAGGATATTTAGTCTTTCCTCTTGAGATGTTGGCCCAGTCCACACTTCTCTGGACTTAAAAGGGAAATGGTTGTGAATACATACAATGATCCTATTTGGGAAATCTTTTACTTCTATTTCAGAAATTCTATTCAATATCAAAATGGCATATTAAATAAATTTTCTGTTCTGTTCAGATTTCTGTTAATGATTTTCATTAACTAACACACAAAAACAAGGCTTGAAAAGCACTCTTATACTCAAAATTAAATTAAGATACTAGGAAGTGGTTAGAATCTATAATTCTGATTTTGGCACATAAAATAGGAAAGAAAGTCAAGGACCACAAGTATGTACCAACTCTTTTCCAACTGAAATTCAGTAAAAGATTTTTTTCCACCTAAACTTAGGCCACTCAACATCCATGCCACTTAAAACTTGTTCTTTCAACTAGTTTATAGTATTAGACAAATAGCATATCAATAAATGCATGCGTTAACATGTAATTACATGAATGAAGAGGGTAAACACTGAGTTTTTCAAACTATTTATCACTAAGGACCTGAACTTCTGGCCATACCCAACCCTGAGTTGCATTTTATCTGGCTAAAGGCAAGTTCAATAAAAGCCTCTTATTGAGGAGATGCAAAAAACAAAAAAAATTTTTTTAATTCTCTTTAAAGTTTAGCTTCGACCAAACCAGGCAATTCCAAAGAGCACTGTAATAAGCTGAACCGTATGAAATGTATTCAACAGTTTACCTACAGTTTTTTACCTACCTCATGTGGCTCAACCTCATAGTAAACCTTAAAGAGACTGATTATTTTAATCGATTCTCATAACATTTTTTCTTTATTTTTTTTCAACTCATCATGTATGTAACCATACTTCCTTTTTTAAATACTTTCCCAAACCAGAGGGGAGGCTCTTCCTCAGGAGATGCTCATTCTCTGGTCCTCCCACGATGCTGGCAGAAGCGCTCCATAAATGCTGACAAAGAAACAAACTTCTTTAAATGAGGCTTTATGTGCCCAACATGATATAATGCAGATGATTCAAATCACAGGGATATGTTATCACCCATTAAAAGTTTATGTATAACCAGGTTTACCTCTACTATTTCTTAGTAATTATACTTAACAGACAAAACACAAAAGGAGACGAGAAAGTACAAAAAACACGTCTTTTTTCTCTTAGTTTTGACAATTGAGAAATCAAAAACTTGGACAGGTTCCAAAAAGTAAGTAGATTCATAGACTGACTTGAAAGGTAATTACCCTCTGGGTATATATCTTTTGTGGCCAAACCTTGTGACCAAATGCCCCAAATTGATTCTGGACATCTCTCACGTAAAAGGAAGCATTTCACTTCCTTACCACCAAGAGATGACAGCTCAGCATTTCAGCCTAATTGCATCTGACCGACAGGAGAAGACTAGTGTGTCCCAAGCAGAAGATAAGAAGAACATAATTGCTTTAAATTTTTCAAATTCAGGCACCATGTGCACAGGAGTTTCTATTAATGGAGCACTTGGGAAACCCATATCCTTAAGAAAAATGAAGTGTGAGGAAGAGCCCTGATGCCAGTTTCCTCCTAAGCGACAGCTCCATCCAACGGCTCTCTCCCACGGTGGAGGGTGAGGATCTATTTCTGCTGAAAGGTGTTTTCGTGAAGATTTTACAAATATGAGTTGAAACTGAGGTATACGAAACCAAATACAACAGACCAACCTACTTACAAAATCGAAGAGCTATAAAGAAAAAACCAATCACAAAAGAAAATTTAAAGTTTTTTGGCATTTATTAGAAGTGACTATTAGGATTACTTTTCTTTAAGATTCAAGGGAGGTAAGATACTTACAAGTTGTTGCTAAATGTTAAGAAAAAGCTAAATAGATGGTATAGTGTTTTGTTCTTTAAATCTTCTCAGTTGCTACTTCTAAGCCAGAGGGCTTTAGAAAATCAAATATATGGTTCAGTACCTTAAAAACTGCTTACCCCATAACACAACATATAGTTGTTACAACTTACAACTCACAGTTTCAAGGCAAAGTGTGAAAGATAAATACTAGGGGCAGAGAAATCACTCAAAATGAATTCTGAGGTAATTTATTTATATGTATGTTCCTATTACTGCAACCTGAAAAAATGCTCTTACTAATAAAATGGCATTGATCTTTTTTTACTAAGAAACTGTGATGAAGACTTCGAAGTCCTAGAAGAGAGAGGGCCATGCCTCGCAGCGTTATCCCACGGCATATGCCCAATAAATAAATGATGAAATAAACATATGAACTAATAAGAATTAGGCACACAACCAAAACTCATCTTCACAATCAAATAAAGTCTTTGGCTTTTTAAAACATACTCTTAGAATATGTCTTTGATAACTATTAAAATAGGTTGTATTGATACTTTGGCTTTTTCTTAATCAAAAAATTATAAGTTTCATAATGTGACCAGCAAAATAAATTACCTTCTTCTTATCCTAAAGTCAGGTAAGGAACAGAGAATATGAGTCAAAACATCACTGTTGAAAAAAAAAAAAAAAAAAGATACACAGATTTAGGAGTAGATATTATTTTGTCTCTCTGCATGAGAGCTTTCTAATTTCTACACCGAATATGCTTCTGTTTTCCTTTCACACACCAAATAGCAACCCATACCTTCTTCAATGTCCTATTAAAATGAGAAGAAAGCAAAAAGCACTCAGAGTTTTAAATAAGAGCCAAACGCCAGAGCTTTGCCCATGTTGCTAAACTTGCCAAAGAGAACATAAAAGTATCCCCGAATTGTTATTATTAAAGAAAAACACAGAACTAATTCAGATTTTTTCCCTACCTATGCACACAATAACTCTTTATTCCTTTGTATTTCAGAGGGATTTTGCTGTTGTGTAAAGTGCAGAAATGAGTGATGAACCACTAACAACTCTATCTGTAAGAGCAGTAGAGCACAGGTTGTCTTCAGAGCCTCAAGACGTTCCAGAGCAGAGCTTCTCAAACTTTACTGTGCATCCAAATAATATGACATCTTGTTCAAAAGCCAGTTCTGATCCCAGGGGCTGGGCGGGGCCGAGACTCTGCACAGCTGTGAACCAGCCTTCGGGCAGCAAGGTTCTGGAGAGAACTCCCCTAAGACAACGTGCTCAGGGGCGCAAGCATGTTTACATTCTTTGCCTTCTTTCTGAACAAGGACACTATGGTACGGTCATTTCTGTGGTGGAATGGGAGCTGTCAGTCTCAGGTTCGTTTCAAGTGAGCCAAGAAACAAGCACGTGGTCAAACTTCACGTCTCAGCCCACTGACCGAAGACAGCTGATCCGGTGCCCTGGATACAAAAGATCACCCGTCCCACGGTGAATCTCAGCACACAAATGCTGGCTCGACCAAAGGTGCCAGCGCTCATCGTGTCATGTGAGCAAATCTTTTTGCTGCCAAAAGGAAATCTACAGACAGAGGACAGACTTGCCAAAGAAATTAGGGCTTCAGTAATTAGGAAACCACAAGCCACTACGCATCTTGCTTCAGTCAGAGATGAACGGGAACGCTTGCAAAAGTATTTCACCACTAGCCTGCTTTGTGAAAGAGAGCCACAGGGGGGAAAAAAAAAAAAGGAATTTTTAAATTCCTCTATTACCCAATACAATTATGTGTTTCAGCCTAAACCGATGCTGGCACCGATCGGCAGGATTCCTTCGTTCGGCAAGGGTAAAATGAGAAGCAGAACAAACAGACCGCCTGTGTTGGCCTGGCCCTGTGTATCTAGGAGAGACATCTCTTTTTGGAAATGCACATTGAAACCTGCCTGCCTCATACAGTTCTGATTCACTATTGTCTTTAAAATGATCACTGAAACGAAAACGAACCTCAGCCCCCAAACCACATCCACGCCTCCCTCCTCCTGAAAGCACCTTCTTTCAAGTTCAGCTCCCACAGTGGCCTCTTCATCACCTTGCTGGTTCTAAATCCTTTTTTCCCTTCATAGTACTAGGAATGTTAAAAAACAAACAAAAAGCATACATGACTTAGATGGAAACAGAAACCAAAAGGCTGTCTCAGTTCACATTCAAATAACTCCTGAGAGGGAGCCTTAATTGATACGAAGGAAACATTTTCCAGGGTCTGGTGAGAACAGAACACAAAAGTAAAGCATAAATGTCCTTGTGACAATTGTTTGGGTTTTTTTCTTCCCCTGAAAAATGAAGAAGAAATATGAGGCAAAATTTCCAACCAACCTCAAAATCCATACCACCTTGATGCCAAAATAAAATGGTGCTGCCCATGTGATAATGCCTCAGAGGACCTCGACGTAGGAAACTGCAGCGTCGGGTAAAATCACAGATCACAGCTGGTCACTCTTTAGCAAAAAATCCCCATTGGCCACCTGCTGACCACTTGACTGTACTAAGACCACTGCCCTGCCTTTCCTTCACTGGGAGGGGAAAACAGCGGGGCTGAGGGCTTAGCAGGATCCCTTCCGATGACTCCCTAACCTTCCCTCAAACCAGTGCATCCAGATTCGGTCACTGCGGCTCTCCCTTCTCCAACTGGCACAAATGGAGATGTCTTTCCCTCAGTGTGTCCACCTTAATCAATTCCCTAGACTGCCCAGGGAGTGAGGTGGTCCTTCCCAAGTCCTTAGTGATTTATGACAAACCCAGCCACTTATATCAAGAATCTTCTAAGTTAACCCTACAGGAAAAGAAGTCATCGAAAACAAGAGTAGGGACAGAGAGAGGCTCAATAATTAAATGCTCTGGATAAGCAATCACAAACAAAGGTACCTGGCCATATACTAAAATAAACTGGTTGCACTTTCCCTCAATATTTTAGAATTTTGACACTTTACAAAATACAACCAAGTTCTCTCTACCATCTGTTAAGTTAAACAAAGCCCAACTTTGAGGATATATATATTAAATGTAGGCCAAAAAGTTATTTTTTAAAAGTCTTTGTAAGTAATATGTACAAACATGCAGTTTTACCGTCACAGTTTATTAGCACCACACATAGGAGTGTAAATGAACAAGGAAGCCAACAAAAAATGATTTAACCACAAATATAATTCAATCCTTTTAAAGTTAATAGGAGGCAACTATGATCTATTTAAGCCTAAAATTAACATATTTTAAAATAAATTTTTTAAAAATGTAAATTTCTCTACCTATTAAAAAACAGGTAGTACTGTATTTTCTGAAAGATTTTTACAGTGGTTTCTAATCCTTATAAATTGCAACTTGTGCCACATACCACAGCTGAACTATGAGAAGGGTGAATTTTGGACAGTGACTTCACCAGGAGGAGAATGATGCCAGTGGCTGACACTGATGGCCAGCGTCCAGCTGCTGCTCGTGTGTCACCACAGTTTCCCTCCTTAACCTTCAGGAAGCCCTGAGGGTGACCACCATGGTGACCCCACTTGATTTACATGGAAACCATCTCAGATAGAAGGAGCCCAACTCCAAATTAACTAATTTAGATACTATGTATTTTTAAATGAATTCTGTCAAGACAACTCAGTTTACTAGGCCAACACAGGTAACAAATATTCTAATAAATGTCACTTCCCTAAATCTCTACTGTGACTCTTGCAAAACACACTCTACACCTCTTTGAGACATTTTTAATGAACTTTGTCCAAAACATTATGCTAAGATAATTTTAGAGTACAGTCTCGAATTCTACGTATGAGTTTCACTCATCGACTGAAGCAAGCTATTTACACAGCGATGAACCACATGAGTGACGGCAGGTGTTCACAGAGCACCTACTGCGGCCACCAGCCTGACCGTTTCCAGCACTGGGACAGGATTTACCAACCGGGCAGAGGACAGGATCCAGGAAAGCTGCAGGGAGCTTCCACATGTTTCTTTGAGGATTTTGTTTCCATTTAGGTGTACTTGAGGATCTGGAACTTCATTTTCAACATCATAACAAAGCTGTGCCGTGAAGTGCTGACCCAGAGGAGGCTGGGGAGACCCCGGGTCCCCCCCATGCCCTGTGGACAACTTCTCTTGGACAGAACAAGATCTCACATCAGGCGAGTGAAAAAATGAAGGACCTCGACTGAGAAACCAAAGCACCCTTTTAAGCAGAGTTACCATTTCCCGAACTCTCCCTGAAACACAAATAAGGGTTTGGTTTCAAAGGACTTCCTGGCTGTGACTCAGGCTGCAAAAAAAGGCAGAATAAAAAGAAAGCCAAGACCTCAACCAAGCAAGTCACTAATGACAGGAGTCACTGTCAATAAACTTAAAAGCGAGATCTGCCACAGATAAGCTACAATACCGCTAATTCACTCAGGAAAACAGAGAGCTGGCTCTGTGTGCGTGTTTTACACCACAATATATTCACCAAGAAAAATAATATACTGCCAAGGAACATCTTAATGACACAGGAAATTGTCTATGCCTGATAAGGTCACTGCTTTCAGAGGCAAAACCTCTTGAGACTATACTGGCCCCAGAGCCACACCAGGATATATATTCTAGTGCTGATTTTAAAAAGAAAAAAGAAAAAAAGAAGCCCGTTTTCCAAAGATGGAAAGCACACCTGACAGTGTGGGCATCTGAGCTCTAGCCATGGTTCTGCCTGCAGCTACGTGACCTTGAAATCTTGAGTAAGACACCGCTGTAGAGGCCAAGCTTTGCTCTGGTGAAAAGGAACCGATCAGACAAGTTTTTAGCGGTTCTCAAATTCTCCGCCCACGGAACACCAGTGTTCCACAAATTAAGACTGTGGTTTTCTGCGGCCAAAATCAAATAATAGACATCTGTTCACAAAGTTCTTTCCCATAATTGTTTTTCTTATACCTCTGGGGCTTAAAACTATGTGTCTTCCATGAGCAAGCAGAAACGAATTGCTTCACAGAAAAGAGTAAATTTGTTTTTGTGTTTCTGTGTTAGAAGAGCTTTAAACTTCATACTTCAAATAGTCACATGTATTGCTAGTAAAATTATTCCTGGTACAACTGACAGAATCAAAGGTACTAGGTTTTCATGTTACACACACACACACACACACACACACACACACACACACACACACAGAGCCCTTCCAGGTGCCTTGCGACATGACCAGATTTGAGACCCACTGGATCAGTTACGTCTAAAACGTGGCCCTGGGCTGAGGAGGCAATGCACACGCCCCCCCTCGCTTCCCAGGAGCACGGAACTCCGCCCTGGTATCTGGGTTCTGGGGCCACTGCAGTCTCACTCCATCCCTGCCACTCCGTGTGCCCAGGGCCACCTTCTCTACCACCCTACCTGCTCTGTGACCATCTAAGAAGAAAGATTAGATGAGCAACAGCCCGTCGACTGAGAAAACGCTCTTTCTCACGTGTCTCCAGCACTACAGCGCTGATGTGAAGCTGTCATAAGGAGAATTTGGGAAAGCCCTTAAGATGTCCAGTCAAGACTGATGTCGTGCCTCGGAGGCTCGGGTGGTGATACTGAATGATGGTGATACTGATGTGTGGCTCACAGGACAATAAGAAACTCTCCCAACAATGAACAGGGACTAGAAAGACGCCAGGGGAAGGGTGTAAAGTCATGTATCTGCCTTCTCAGATGATACCTGAGAAAACATCTGATGCCTGACATTTCAGGCAGAAAAAGAATCACCAATGAAAAGTCAGAGGCCCAAACCAAGTCACGTCAGACAGGATTCTCCGTAGGACAGGCAAGAACTAGACAGCCTGTAACAGCCAGAGCACTCCAGAGAAACGGAACCAGCTGGAGGGGTGTGTGAGTGTGAGTGTGTGTGTGTGTGTGTGTGTGTGTGTGTGTGTGTGTGTGTGAATGGAGAGATTTATTACAAGGAAACAGCTCATATAATTAAGGAGGTTGAGAAGTTCCAAGGTGGGCAGCCCGAAAGCTGGAGGCCCAGGAGGGCCGATGGGTAGTTCCAGTCCAAGAGCCACTAGGCTTGAGACCCAGGAAGAGCCCATGCTTCAGGCTGAGTCTGAAGTTAGGAAAAGACTGCTGTCCCAGCTCAAGGCCACCTGACAGGAGGGGTTCCCTCTGATTTGCAGGAGGGTCAGCCTTTCTGTTCTACTCAGTCCTTCCACTGATGGGACGGGACCCACCACATTGGGGAGGGTCACCTGCTTTCCTCAGCCTACACGGTCCATGTTCACCTCATCCAGAAACACCCAGAATCACGTTGGACCAAATGTCGGAGCACCCTTGGTCCGGTCAAGTTGACACATAGGATTCATCATCACAAGTGCAGGCTTTGTGAAGATGGTGCCCATAGGCATCACGTCTCCTTAAACCAGAATTAATCTCCTAATACAGATAATAATACAGTCATAATCCAGCCTAACGTGATACAACTATCCTACGTACAACTGAAAATGATCTAGTCCTTCCCCGGGAGGGGAGGAAAGTACTCGAGTGACGGTCTCCTCCTTGATGCCCCGTAAGCTAAATACTGTGATAGAAAACTAATAACCCTTAAGTACCATGACATCAAGTCAGCACATCTTAAGCTACAAGATAAGGGAATCAGAAAGGGAAGGAAAGACAGACAGACAATAGTAAGGAGGAAACGTTCATGACAGTTACAGCCCTTGTCCTGTGACTGGTCACAGGGCTGCAGCTGGTACTTTTAACTATCTTCTCTCACTGCCCATCCGTATTCCTTTGTCTTCAACAAGCACCTCAGCCTGTCGTGGTCCTTCACCTGGGGGGGTGACCCAAACCTTCACTCCTGAAGGGTCTGGGACGTGAACAGTCCTGCCTGCGTGGCTTTGCTGTGGCTTTCCACTGTTTTCCTCCCTTCCACTGCGGAGCAGCTGTCCAGCCCGGTGGTCAGGATCAATCACTCCGCCAACCCCGTGACTCCCTTCTTGGCCTGTTGACTCAGAGGCCTGAGGAGCCCAAAGCGGCCGGTGAGTCTTAACTTCAGTTCAGTGGGGTCACTGCTGTGTCTCCTGCTGGAAGCATCCCTCTCTCTGGAACTGAGACCTCTAGGCTGCAAAGCATAAGGTCACAGGAAGAGAAAAATAAATTTTGCTGATGGGTCACCAGGGGTAACAGTGAGGGGTGCCACTGCCATTTCTACCCCTTGATTCCTGGACCCATGAATCCTCACCATGGAATAAACAGCACCACAAGGTGGAGCGGATTCAGGGCAGACAGGGCGTCCTGGGGAACCGAGCCCCAGCTCTGCAGGGGACAGCCGGCTCCGTGACCAAGCCTCGGACAGGCCGTTCCACTGTTCTGTCACGTCGGCTGCTCAGGAGGGTGGGGAACATGGTGAGACCAGTGGTGTCCATGAGCCTGGCCACCGCGGCACCTCATGTGCTGTGAAGGGGCTGCCCCGAGCAGAAGCGATGCTGCAGGGAAAGCCGTGACAGGAGAGAGGAACTCTGTACGTCCATGGACAGCGGTGCGGGCTCGGAGGGAAGGCAAATCTGTATCCCGAGCAAGCGTCTAGTGCAGTAAACGCTGCCCTGCCATGAGGGAAGTGGTCCAGAGCAATCACAGTGCCGCCAGGGAGCTGCCTGATCATCCGGGGGACGGTGCCGTATCAGGGGCCCAGTATGGTCCCTGCTGCCGGCAGGCCGGGCTCTCAGCCTTAGTGAGCACAGACCCATGTTGCTAGGCCCACACATCTCTCCCATCCCTGCCACCACGGCCACTTCGCTCATGAGCCCGTCGGGCGAGGACAGGGTGCCTGGGAAAGAGGCTGACCAGGAGCCACAGGACGGATCACGTGTCCACTTGATCGTGAAAATCCTCCTCTGCTGAGATCGCCCTTTGGTGGGCACTCAGATGGACATAATGCCTTCCTGGTTTTGCCCATTCAGAGAGGTCCATCCACATACCTCTTCCTCACATTGCCTTGTCACCAACTTTCCAATCGTGTTCCTTCCAAGTCCCTGACCGTCAGGCCAAACCACTGGCCACAGAGGTAGGTCAGCACGTAACTGCACACCTGGCCGTTCCTCCTTCCAAGCACAGGGAACCGCCAGGTGCACAGCTCAAAGCTCTGCCAACCAGGAGGGATGCCTTTCATCACTGCCCCTCCCAGGAAGGGCCAGAGTGCCCGCGGCGCCCGCTGGTGGGCTCTCGGGCCCAAGTCTTCTCCGCTTCCACCAACTGCCATCGGGGGCTCCTCAGGAGGCCACAGACGGAAGACGGTGAGGGGGCAGCGCAAGGAGGTGGCCCTGGGGACCCGGGCTCCTTCTTCCCGGGACCTCTCTGTGCCCCCCAGGCCTGCTCGAGCCCACCTGCACCTGAGGACGGGGTGCTGTCGTGCACAGCCAGCCTCACGGCCGATGGAGCAGATGACACCTGGCCTGGGCCGCACGGTTACCTGGTGGGCTGTGGTGAAGTGCTCAGCCTCGACTGAGGGCCGGGAGCAGACCGAGAGCTGCTCCGCATGCTTCTCAAGCGGAGAGGAGCTTTCGGTGGGGCGTGGCGAGGCTCTGCCTGTCAGGCGCTCTGCTTGTGCTGCGACGCAGCTGCAGTGCCCACCAACAGCTCCAGGAGCGTGCGGCGAAGCCTGGACCCTCTGCAGAGCCTTCTCCTGTTCTGGACCCTGCTCAAAATCAGCAACTTTCCCAGTCGCTCAGGAACTGGGCCAGAGTGACACACACAGATGAAGAATACATCACCTCCAAAGGCCAAAGGGGCTGCTAGGTGTTGTGTCTCTGCTGTGGCTGTAAGAGGGGTCAGACGCAACAGTCTACCCTTCACCTTAGGAGGGTATCCTGACACGCCCACGCCGCGGGACCCTAGGGATTTCACTGCGGTAGAAGGCCTCCAAATTGTAGTCAGATTTCTCTCCCTCCCTGTGACGTGCAAACGTCTCACCACTTAAGTCCAGAGCACTGGACGGGCCCAGCAGCAGCTCATTCACGTAACAGACCAGCGTGGTGTCGCGTGAAGGGAACGGGGATCAAGACCCCGGCCCACTGAGTTGCGCCCCGGGGCTGGAGAGCGGATACTCCCCCGCAGCGGGACCGCGGCAGGGGGCCACTGGCCTTGGCCCTGCCTTACGCTGCTTCTGGCGGTCCTCACGGACAGGTGTAAAGGAAAAGCCCTGCCAGGGTCAGGGCTGAATCGCAGGGAAGGCGCTTATGAGCTCACGCCTTGTGCGGCAGCTGCGACCAGCCCCACTCGGCTGGGCTCACAGTAACGCCCTGGCGCCCCCAAGACCCTGCGGCTCTCTCCGCGCAGGCTGAGCAGGTGCGGTGAACGGGGACTGACCGGAGTCACCTCCTCTGGTAGAGGCGCGAACTTCCACGGTCCCCCCAGGAAGGTGGTGTCCTCTTGGGTCACCATTTTCCTCAGGAGAGGTGGTTCTACTAGTTTCCACTTGGCCTTTCCCCCCATCACAGCCCTCACTCTGCAGGTCAGGGAACCAACGTGGGGATTGTCTCAGCTGCTATGTCTGTTCAATCAGGCATTCCAAAACGGGGGAAATAACCCCAGGATGGGCTCAGGGATCCACTGGGCCCACCGGGAGGGGACCTAAGGTAAAATTCCATGATCATTTGGCCTCCGTAAGCCCCTACTCTGACCAGTGACATTTTGGGTCTCCTGGACTTAGTGTCAGTTCAGGGCCAGGGTCTCCTGGAATTAGGATCAACTTAGAGCCTGAAAAATCCAACTGTTTCCTTTTCCCCAATACACGGTTACCCTAGTGAAAGGCCGCAGGTCCCTCTGGCAAAGTCTAGGGGAAAGACTAATGGCACCAATTTCGGGCAGAGTGCTGGGGTCCTTCCTCGAGAGGAGCTGGCCTCCCCTTCATTGGAGGGCTCTGGGTCCATAAACTGGCTCCAGTCTGCGACCTGATTGAGGGATGGGACGCTGTTTTTAGGATTCAGGTCAGACTTCTGTCACCTGGCCTAGAACATTTCTGCTCACACAGTGGCAGCCGAGGCTGGGCAGGAGGGTCCACGACAACAGGCAGCTCCCCTCCCCGGGCACTGCTTCAGGCCTCGGCGCCTCCTGGAGGGCCTCTCTCCCATTTTTGTGTTTTCTGTGTTCCTCCTCCTCCCATCCGTCCTCCGAAGAGCAGGTGTAGTGGCAACCCTGATGCTGCAGCTCTTCCCATGTCCCCTCTTCGGCCCCCGGGGCCTGTGCAAACAGCAGGGAGGGAAGAGGACGATCGGTTCTGCCCGCCACAGAAGGCCCACAGCCCCAAACAACCTCCACTCCCGAGAGCAGCACCTGCACACATCAAGCCCTGAGGTTTGTGAGCAGAAGAAATAAAGGGCAGCAGAGGGTCACTCACTGCTAACAGAGTGCGAGCCTCGGCACACGGGGCCTAAGGTCTCATCACTCTAAATGTGAAAGAGCCAGCACCCTATATTTGTTCATTGTTCAGAGAGAGGATTCTCTGTAGAGAAAGCCCCAACTATGCTTTCAGTTCATGTGCCACAGACTGAGACTCTGCGATGCTTTCTCTCCTCTTAGCTATACTTCCTGAAGTTGAATGAATCAGTTACTCTCTTCAAACACTAGCCAGAGCACATCAACTGCTTCTTTTAAAACAAACTCTCAAAATGGGGCAAAGCAGATGCCACATAAGGACTCTGTTTCTAAATATAAATTTAACACAACCACTGTAGGCAAGATCAAAATTATTAAAGGAACTCCCCTTCTGAATATTTACAGAAAAAAAAGTACTCTCAATTTCCATGGATTTCTAAGTCTTCATAGTCAATAACAGAACAAAAATAATAATTTATATTATAAATTCCATCTGAATATATTCAACTGACAAGACACAATGTAGAGATTAGGAACCACATCACGTGAATGCTGAGAGCTTAAGTAGTAGATAGAAAGAGTCTGAAAAAGACACTGAGAGTCAGAGAGAATTTGAGGATTTCATTTTAGATCCCACCATCAACTTTATAGGGGAAAAACTAAAAATCATTCACTTTCTTAATATCTGGGATAACGTCAAACACAGGCAGTGTTACAGTCACCAGACATAAGTCGGGGACAAGTTAGGAACTGCAAGGCACTCTGAGGAACTGAAGAGTAAACCACATTTCTATAAAGGTGGCTCCAGCCAAGGTCCAGCTGATAGAAAAGCGGCTTAAAAATCCTCACAAGAGGGGCTTCCCTAGTGGTGCAGTGGTCAAGAATCCGCCTGCCAATGCAGGGGACACGGGTTCAAGCCCTGGGCCGGGATGATCCCACATGCCGCAGAGCAACTAGGCCCGTGAGCCACAACTACTGAGCCTGCGCGTCTGGAGCCTGCGCTCCGCAACAAGAGAGGCCGCGACAGTGAGAGGCCCGCGCACCGCGATGAAGAGTGGCCCCCGCTCGCCGCAACTAGAGAAAGCCCTCGCACAGAGACGAAGACCCAACACAGCCATAAATAAATAAATAAATTTACTAAAAAAAAAAAAATATGCCTGCAGAATAGTTCACATTTTTCTAGATGAAGCTTCTGTTTTAAGGGTACGATCGTCCTACTTTTTTTTTATTTCATTTTCATCTCAAATACTGTTCACATGGTCAAAGAACAGTATAACAATTGGGAATAGAATTGAAAGGCACCCACTTTTTAAAGGCTCCACAACATATTCAAAATACAGGAAACAGAAAAGACCTGCAGCTGGGGAGCAAGAACCCTGTGTGCATCCCACCCATCCTTCCTTGCAGAACAGGGAAGAGTCTCTGCCCACCCAACCACACCCCCCAGAGAACCCGATTCGTGGTCACAGTCACCTGGGACTGGCAACGGGAACCACAGCAGAATATAATCATTTCAAAGCCTCCCTCCCCACCGCTTAGGATTCTCATGGTTGGCCAGATTTGGAAACCTAATAAATCATTACATTTTTGCTTCTTGAAAAAGATGTTTTAGTTATTAACATTAGTTAACTTAAAAAGCACTAATTCAAAAAGAGAACAACACATCTTCAGCAGTGTAAGAATAGCAATACCTTTACATACTCAATTTTATTATGAATTTCTTCTCTGAGTTAAAAAAATAAGTTAAAATCAATTCCATAACAAAATATAGAAATGGCTCAACTGAATGGGTACAAGCTAGGGAGCAAACTAGGCACAAGTCTGTATTATACGTTACTCAGTGAAATAGAAATGGACAATAAACTGAATAAAAGAAACATACAAGCAAAGACGGACTACAGCCAAAGAGCTGGTAAAGGAGTGGCACGTTTCAGGTGTGACTAGAATGTCATTAGCCTTTGAGAAGGCTCAGCCAATTTAAGCACTTTAAGAATAACAAAAACATGGTTCCTGGGCTTGACAGAACTAAATCGGAGTATTATAGAACTCCAGGAGGAAATTCACTGCCAAGCATGTCCGCCACCTTGGCCTTGAGGAAGATCCGTCAGTTCCATGGCCCTGCAGATCTTCCTGAGGGAACCAAGGTGGGTCGAAAAGGAGGGCAGCCCAGCACCCTCAGGCTCCACGAAATACAGCGGCAGCAGCTACATCACTGCACCAAACTCGACCCCCCATCACACTCCCACCGTGACACCCAAGCCTCGAGGAGCAGAGCTGCTGAGAAACGAACCTGTTGTGTTTCAACACACACACACAAGAACAGGCACACGCCCTCTCAATCTGCCATAAATCGAGTATCCATTGGGTCTCTATTAACAATAACAGTAATGAATTTTTAAATCCAACACTTACACGGCCCTTGAAACATTCTCTAAGCACTGTATACTCATTAACTCAGAGGCCACGTGCACAAGCTGTACCGTCTCCACCTGATACGGCAGTGCTGTTTCTACCCCCACCTTACAGATGAGGAAACAGGGGCAACAACAGAGCGATGTTCCCACCAAGCCGCCCATGGACATAACCTCATCAACACAGAAGTTCCTCAGAGTAAAGATGCCCCGATTTGTCCTCAAGCAGCTGATGACATCAGACGTGGCCTCCAGGCAAAAGCTGACCCTGGCAACCTTTGACCCTGAGGTCCCAGGCTTCCCCATCTACATCCAGAGCTGATGGCCTCCCCCCATCAGCCAACCAGGATACCAAGTCCATTTCTGCTCATTAAAAAACAGTATCAGAACAGATTCTGCTTCACTGTATCTGATGAATTACATATTAGCAGTGTTCTTAAACATGTTATCCAAATTTTTTGTCTAAAAATTTTATCTCACTGTTCAAAGAATTTTAAGTGCTAGGAAGCTACAATAGGGCAATGCAACAATGTTTAAAAACACAGATTTTTGAGGTCAAAGGCTTGGGCTTTTACCAGCTGTGTGACTTCAGCTAAATCAGTTCATTTCTGCCCCTCATCTGTGAAGTGGGTACAAGTCCTCATGAAGTGGGGCATGAAGCTCCTAACAGCAGCTGGTGAACAAGCTAGTCTGGAGGGGACGATGGTGGGCGGGGAACAGACCAGCGAAGAAGCAGAGGATGTCCGCAGAAACCAAAGGGCAATGGATCACCTCGGGACCAGGCGCAGAGGCAGCCCAGATCTGCCAGTTCCGGGTGGGGAGAGGGGACCATAAGAGCCCCAACGGATTCAAGAGACCGGGGGGCAGGGGGGGGACAACATATCAATCTAAGGAGAGATCTTTCTCTCACCGCCCTCCTCAGAAGCCCACCCCTGCAAGCCCAGGGAATGAAGCAGGGGATTCGTCTAGAAGCGATGGATGAAGCCCCTCCCCCAGGGATGGCCCCCCCACCAGGCTCCACACAGCCCTGCACACAGGCCAGGAGTGGGCGTCAGGCCGAAGGCCAGGCATGGAGGGGAGGCTCTGAAAAGCTGTGGCCATCGAGGCACACAGAGGAGTAGGAAAGCAACCTAAGCAGCTAGAGGGCCAAAGGAAGAGATCTCTTATTTCAGAAAGTTTGTGGGCAGGTGGCGGCAAGAACAACAGGAGAGGGTACAAAATAAACGGAGCTGGACCCAGAAGGGCAGCTGTGGTAGGAAGGGGCACGTTTTCCTCTTCGGAGACTAAAGAGGGGAGGAACCATCCAAGCACAGTGAGGCTGTGAAGGCAGGAGGTGTGGGATGGGCTTGGTCTCAATAGAGCAGGAAAAGGACATTCTGCTAAAAGGGACAGGCCTGTGTGAAACCCAGAAAGATGAGGAGAGCACAACAGACCTGGAGTGGAGGCTATGAAGACTAAAACAGCTGGACAATGACAGAAGCACAGCTGGCGCTGTAAGTCCGGATTTAATAGAACTTCCCTGTGATTCCCCTTCCAATGTCTGAACATCCATACGCTGACTTTTCCCCACGAACAAAGATGTTCTGATGCCAAAACACACCCTTGGAACCACATTGCAAGGATACAAGAAGAGGGACGTGACTGTCAGAAGAGAGCAAATCTGAAGTCTCTCGGCGTCCTTTCATTGAGCAGCTGCCTTGTGCCGGGCGAGGGAGGGTGGGGGGAGCTGTGCTCTCTTTGTGGGCATAACAATGAGTAACAATGTTGCTTGTCTGCAGGAGCACCGCCGGTTAGCCCAAGAGGGGAGAATAAATGCAAACCACCACAGTGCACACAGAAAAGCATCACAACAGCAAAACACACAGACATATCCTAGAGCAATTCCAGCTTAACTGTAAGATGACTCCTTTATTTTAAAAAGGCAATCGGTCTTCATAATAAAAACTTTAAAAGTATCTTTAAAACTTGATTTCAAGAAATTGTAGTATCAATCCACAGGAGAACAAAAGGGTTATTAAAAAAAAAAATCATTCTAAGGTTCTCCATTTTGAAATTTGGATTGACTGCCAAAGTCAGTAAGATCAATTAAATTCTCACTTAAAAATAGAAATGAAATTTCAGATGGTACACCCATCCGATTACACTAAAGATGAAAAAAATCCTACACAGGAGTGGCACAATTTCTTGACAAGGGCCAATCATGAAATACAAGTTCTCTGCAGGTAGATTAACTAAGTAATTCTCAGTCTGTGGTCTGAATGGCAGCACCTGGGCATGTGAGGACCGCTCAGGGGTACGGGCCTGAACCAACGATGGCCAGAGAATGGTCAAAGCTGGCCACCAGCACAGGCAGAGATGCCAGAGGCTAGGCAGCAACAAGGCATATTTCAAAATATCAAAGGCCCTCTCTTTCTGGGGGAAAGAAAAGAAAAAGAGGGTCAGGATCTCTCACCTTACAGAGCCCAAATCAAAGACACCTGGGTCCTTCTGCAGAGACTCTAAGGCTGCAGAGAGAGGTACACACCAGAACTAATGGGTTTTCTCAGCTGTCCTCCGGACTGGGGATACAGCCAGAGTGGTAATCACAAATTTCATAATGAATCTTGATCTTTTTCCTCATTTGAATTTACTAAGGAAAAACACGGAGGTACAAGCAAACACAAATGGTTTGGAAAATAAAGTTTAGGAGCTAAAAGCTAGTATGAGAGTTGCGTTTTTCCTTTCCTTTTTCTCATTGCCTTAAGGAAAGGACACTGTGTGAGATCCAGCTGGAGGGCTGCCCACACACTACACTTCACCACTTGAGGAACCTGTTCCTTTGTGGGACGAGTTGAGACATAGCACGTGCCGATTAAAATACAGAGCAGGATGCCACTCTGGAATAGATCACAGCTCACGTGGACAAATCCTCCCAGTCATTCCCAAGGATTTTTCCGAGAGTTTCCAAAATATTTCATAAACAAAAAGATTTCTTTCTCCGATGTTCTGAAGGCATGAGAACCAACTGGAGACTCCCAGAAGCCTCCCTCATGCGGTATTTCCTCTCCAAGTCATCTGTAGCAATATTATGTAAGTCAGATCTATGAAATTCCACTTTTAAAAGGATTTATCAAAAGGTTCATAGGAGCAAGGAAGATAGCACTTCTCAATTCTCAATTCCCACCCACCCCTCTCTTCAAACTATGTCTCTCCTGCCCCTAAATGGCATCTGCATTCATCCAAATGATCAAACACACACTCAGGGTTCATCCCTACCTCCCTGCTCTTCACTCCCCACATCCAATCCATCAGCAAACCCTATCGATCCAACTTCAAAACCTCACACACATCAGTCTCTCCACCTCCCGGCCAAGACTCCTGTCCACTCCACCATCTCCTCCCGCCTGGACCACTGCACCAACCTCCTAAGTGGCACCTTCTCTCCCACTCGTGAACCCTCATATCCATGTGGCACCAGTGATCTTCTGCAAACATGAAGGAGATCACACCACTGTCTTGGTCAAGTACATTGGTCAGGAGCACAAGGCAAAACCAGGATTTGAATTCCAGTGCGACTCCAAGGCTTTTCCCAGGTTCTGAAAAGTGCTCATCAGTTAGCTCCTCAGTGAAGTCTACAAGGATACATCCCAGCAAGGGAGGAAAGAATGACCGTCGAGCCATGTTACAGAACAGCCTTAAGTTTTTTAAGTTGATGTCAAGAATAACAATATCCTCCTGCAAAACATGACTGCTGCCAGCGCAGCAGACTGCACACCTCTGTAACAGCACGGTGCTCTCACGTCCACACACATCCCCATTTGTTCCTGAAAATACTGCACTCTTATAATCGCATATTCTTTATATTATACAATAGTCAAACATTTTGATCAAAATCACTACTTCTAAGTGTGTGTCCATTCAGATATCAACTTGGGGGATCCAACAACGTGGAAGAATTAAACTACACCTTCGACCGCTGTCTGGAGCCAACAATAATGATACTCTAACAGCCGTTTTATTCATTTCCACGACTGCACTGCCAAGATTTGTACTATGTCTCTCCTGCTAGCATCAGTCTACCCACCCTACATGCAAGTTCCTTCACCTATTTCCCAGATAAGTAATAAAGACACTCAGAATTTCTCCCAAGACAGAATCAATGCCTCAGCAGAAAACTCCAGCTGCCGCCCTAGGGCCATTTTTAGAGAACTGGGGCCAAGATGATGTTATAGCTATTAAACATATAACTCAGTTCCCTCAAATCTCATCAGCTTGTGATTAAAAATGAAGTCCCACTCAGGTGTGGGCACACTGGCCCACATGGCTCTAACCGGCAGGTCCGGGCCTGCATCCCAGGCCCAGGGGGAGGTCCAGGGGGGTCGCATGCATGCTCACATTCCTTCCTCTCCTGTTCAACCAACTCCCCACCTCCCTCAAGCGCCTCATGTTGTTACCATTCCCATTTTACAGATGAGGAAGTGCAGAACTAGGGATATTTAGTAAATACCTGTCAAAAAATGAATCAATTAACATACATTTGTTAAAATTTTATTCTGTTAAATACAGGATTATATCCTTAGCAATGATTCTCAGACTTGGCTTCAAATCACCAAAGCTGCCATTATTGAAGCCACCAAACTGGCCGCGGAAATCAATAACCTTCACCATGTAAAATCCAAGTGTGCATATAGACAAAAACATGCAGGGAAAGTAGGAAAACGAAACCTGCTCATTTCCAAGATTTACTGGGACTGCTGTGATGTTTTACTGTACGATGTTATTAAAATAATACTTGTACAGCAATTCAAAAATCACTCGTTTATGTTATTGCAATGGAGGCCTGGGCCTATCCCTTAAAAATAGCAAAGGTACCAATTAATGGAACCTGGCATAAATATACCTATTTAGCTTAGCTGATTGCTAAAACAAGGCCCGGGGCACTGTTTAAAGATTTCCACTACAGCATCCCAACGTGTGAAACAAGCGGGATGGAGGGCATCTGTAAGAAGCCCCTGCAGTTACTCCTGCAGAAACAATGTGTTAGCTGGTCTTCCTAGAATAAATTAGACTTGCTACAAGAACTGCAACTCTGTATCTGCTGTCCCCTCCAGGTACCTTCAAGCATTTCGTCTAATACACACTGAAGACCACTGTCTAGTTGTGTTTACTAATTTAAAGGAAAAAAACATCTATTCTGTCAAGCAAGGCCTGCATACCGCATAACCGCCTACACAGATTCACTTATCAAGATCTGAGTAATCAACGTGCAGGATTGAAACTACTGGCAGATACATACTAAGACTCTCTAGGTGCTAGTGTTTTAACCCAAATGGGCACCTAAAAGAAGTTTTTACTTGAGTATTTGCCACATTTCAGAAGTAAATATATGTACAAGGATATTTATTTATATATAATGTTATGTGTACGGTAAATTAGATACTTTCAAGTAAAAGTGAAGTCTACTGTTGAACATCAATGGTACTCTATGTTTAGAAACAATAAATGCTTTACAAACCTTGCCAGATCATTAAAATATCCTACACAATTCCTCCTCTTTGGTTTTACCACTCTTTATATCTTTCTTTACATCAGGTCTGCTTTTACTGATTTTGCAACGGCATCATTTAGGGCCCGAGATATTCTTCATTCCAAGCCGAGTTCATAAAATAAACGGATGAGTAAGTTGGGTTGAGCCAGCCCTTTCTGTGCTGGCGCAGGAGAGGACGTGCCTCCAGCAGGTCAGGCGACTCGGGCCAAGGAGGGAACTGTACACCTCTCCAGATCCCGCTCCAGCGCCACCCTGCTGGTCTGGAACAAAGTCACAGAGCCCAGCCGGATCTACAGCACGCTTGGGAAAGAAGTTCCGTTCTTTGATTCATCGCCCGACAAGCATTCCCAGTTCTCTGGATTTGATCCACCTGTGGCCCCATCAGTTGCAGTCACAGGCCTGACTCTCATCCCAGGAGACCTGAGCCACTCCTTGGAAAGGTACCAAGCTCTTGGAAGAAATGCAAAATGGAAGCACAAAAACGCCTTGCAGTTCCATGGAGAAAACACTCATATCACGAGAGATACACCGTTAAGTGCTTGCCATCCATCAACTCACCTCATTTTACCCACCCACAAGCCTCCAAGGGAGGTACCAACACTATTCCTATTTTTTGGAAGAGAACACTGAGGTTTAAAATGAAATTAACAAAGCTCTGCCTAAGATGACATGCCAAGTAATGAAACAGTAAAGACTAATACCCTGGGCTGTGACTTTACCTGCCTTTCTTTCACTGTAAGAGATCATATAAATTGGCATCACATTACAAGGGAACAGCGATGGTTTTCAAGTGGAAACTGCTTTATTTAAAGGGATGGTTTTTTGGGGGGTTTTGGGTTTTTTGCGGTACGCGGGCCTCTCACTGCTGTGGCCTCTCCCGTTGCGGAGCACAGGCTCCGGACGCACAGGCTCAGCGGCCATGGCTCACGGGCCCAGCCGCTCCGCGGCATGTGGGATCTTCCCGGACCGGGGCACGAACCCGTGTCCCCTGCATCGGCAGGCGGACTCTCAACCACTGTGCCACCAGGGAAGCCCAGGATGGTTATTTTTAAATGCCTTCAATATAGTCAATTACTAAAGAGCAGAAAATTACGAATTTAAACCAGCACTCCTGTTTCAGCATCAATGAATTCAATTCTTGCCTCTAAGCCACTAGAAGGTAGCACCCACAGGTCGTCTCCCCAGAGGCACAGAAGTCGAGGCTCCAGGCTCCCGCAGAGCTGTCAGCTCCGTAAGGACACCAGCAGTACTCACCCAGGCCCCTCGACAGCGGACAAGTTACCTGCCTACGACTCAGGCGGCCAGGAGGCCCCACTCTTGGCAGCAAGATGCCGGTTTTCACCGAGGAGGGAGGATTTAGAGTTAGGGAGTGATGGGGGCACAGGGGCTCCTGCACAAAACGGGACTATGGATTTGACTATTTTACCCAAATGCTCAGAATTCTCTCCTCAGACACAAAGTTCAATTTAGCTAAAACTCATCAGTGGTCAAACAGAAGTAATTTTAGCTTTTCCATATTTAATACTTTACTTCCAAAACCAAAGGTAAAGCTGCCTACAAAAATAGTATCAAGAGCTTTCTTTTAGTCTCTGCAGCTGCCTCACTGAAATGTCTGAAACTGAACAGTCACATAATCAACCTCCTCCTTGAGCTCCCCAAACGCTCTCCTTTGATATGGACCAGGGTCACTGCTGAAGTAGGAAAAGGTAATAAGAGGTTTCCATTCTTATTCTTTGCAGCAATGGAACACTTCCCAGGTAATTTCAACTTTAAAGAATCCAACAAATAGCTATTGCCTCTCCGACAATGTTTAAGATTCTTTACCAAATGCTGCAGGGGTATCAAGATGAGCAAGTCTCGGTTCTCAAGGAGCTTAATGTGCAGAATAAGGGTAAGCTGATAACCCCTTAACTCTAACACACTGCGGAGGCTCAGAGGCAGACGAGGGCGCATCTGGGAAAGGAGGGACCAGGAAGCTGTCCTCAAGTACCTGACACTTGAGCTCCATCAGGACGGATGGCAATAGGGAGAGCAACAGGGAGACACCCCCCGCCCGCTGGGAAGACACCCCACCAGCAACAGTGTGGGCGGTGAGGACGGTGAGGGAGGGTGAGAGAACAGCCCACTATCCACTGTGGCCAAACCTGTGACGACCTTGTGGAAGGGCTAGAATGCCAGGCCTGTGACTCAACTCACAGCATCAGCAGCAACACGCCAAGAAAACAGACCTCAGACTTCTGTGACCTGGGGTAGAGTGACCCCAGGAGAACGAATGGCAGGGCAAATCCCCGGTGAGGGCTAATGAAAACAGACAGGAGCAGTGGTGCTGAGAAGGGACAAGGACAGATCAGAAAAATGAAAGGGACAGAACATATGGTAATAAACTGGTCTGGGAAAAGGGAACAGAAAACCATTCAAAGGGAAGAGATGTTTTGAGCTTGAGTAAAAGGAAGACAAATCAAGATAATAACAGAACTAGGAGCTGGCGGGGCAGGAGGGGCGGTCGGGAGTGTAGATGTTTCTTTTTCCCGTGCTGACTTCAAGGTTTAGGGAGAACAGCCGGTAGAGATGTCAAACGAACAACCATTAACACAGGCTAATGCGATCTCTGGAGCATCCATTTTCCAATCCATAATGGTGACTCCCAAAACTACATGATTCTATTGTCAGAATCAACTGGGGAGCCTATTCCAAGCAAAGACCCTTGGGAGCTCCCTGGTTGCCTAGTGGTTAGGATTCTGGGCTTTCACTGCCATGGTCCCAGGCTCAATCCCTGGTCGGGGAACTGAGATCCCATAAGCAGCGTGGCACGGCCGGGGGCAGGGTGCAGGGGTGGGAAGCAAAGACCCCAGACCGCACCCTGAGAAGCCCTGACTAACTAGATCTGGACAAGGCCGGGGGACCTGTATGACTCAGAAGCCAAGAATGGGGTCCTTGCTCACTCTGCAGTTCATCACCTCCTGCCTCTGTGGTTCTGAGGATACTTCCAGAACATACTCACTTCGATGGCGTGTGCAGAATGAGAAGCTCATCCACCTCTCCAAGGGCTGGAAACACACTTCCACATCTGAAACCATTACTTCTCGGTCTATACTGCGCTGGTCACGGGGATCGGTTCGCTGTTCCACCACAGAACTGACGGTTTAGGGCTACAAGTACCAATCCCTGCAACTCAAAGGTCAATTCTACTCAAACGTTCTGTGACCAAGACACCTCGCGACTCCACGACTACTAGGCTGATGACAACGTCCAGCAAGCCGTCCTCTTTCTCCAGGATGGAGTTCGGTTATATTACGGGATGACCTGCACGATCAACATAAACCTTCCACAAACTTCAGTAAATTTAACACATATTTTTCAATAAACGTCTTTCTACTTCAAACCCTCCCACTCCTACCTCTTCTCCTTTTCGCCTCAGTTTCAAGACAGAGGTGACATCACTAAGTCAAGAAGGCCCCTCAGCCAACTGAACATGAGACAGGAGGGAAGGGGGCAGGGCACAACCCTTAAAGAATGATGTAGCCGTTGAGGACACGACATAAACTGGTGAGAACTGATTAGGTCCAAGATGGCAGAAGATTCAGCTTCCACTAAACCTTGAGCCTTGTATGCTCGCTGTAATACATCAGCTAAATGACACACCCACAGGTGCCATGTCAGTTCTGAGGCTGACCATCAAACACCAAAAAGTGGGCAGTGGTCCAGTTTGTGGAAATCCCCACCCCTTCTCCAAAACAGTTGGAATAATCTTCCCACTCATTAGCCTATGAAATTTCCCAGCCTACAAACACTAACCACTCCACATTTCAGGGCCGCTCTCGCTTTCTGAGATGGCCCACGCTCTGCCCATGGAGTGTATATCTCCCAAAATGAACCTGCTTTCTCACTTAGTTCCTGGAGTAGGGTCCCTTGCCTACCTGCTTGTGTCCCACACAAGCGTCCTAGAGTAATAAATCTACTTCTTGCCTATCACTTTGCCTCTCACTGAATCCCTTCTGTGCTGAGACATAAAGAACCTGAGCTTCAGTAAGTCTTGACGCCAGGCGAGTGATTTTAACTAAAAGACAGTGGGTTCAAGTCCCAGCTCGCAGGTTCGAGTCCCAGTCTGGGTTTTGGCTGGGTTCATGTCCCATCTGAGGTACAACTGGGTTCTAGTTCCATCTGAGGTGTGTGGTTTCAAAAACATTCAACTTGCAACTTTTATGAAAAGCACAAAAGGCTTTTTCTTTTATTTTATATTTTATTTCTAAAGAAAATAATCAGGAAGGGAAAAAAAGACCAAGTGTGGGATGAAAACCTGATATTACAAACCATGGGAATTTTTTTTAGTGTTTGTAGTGAAAGAGCAAACACAGTATTAGAGTAGGCTTAGCCCCATCTACTGCCAGTTTTCTCTTGTTAAAAAAAAAAATTAGTAAAAGACAAGCTTTGACACACTCACTGCACTCTCCTTTTACAACACTTC
Organism: Lipotes vexillifer; assembly: GCF_000442215.2. NCBI lineage: Eukaryota > Metazoa > Chordata > Mammalia > Artiodactyla > Lipotidae > Lipotes > Lipotes vexillifer. The sequence goes on along the minus strand of NW_006779033.1, from coordinate 1,762,368 downwards.
TGTCTTAATTCTTACAGTTATCTTATCTTACTATGCAGCTAATCTCATTATCCTCATTCCTACAAAAGAGGAAGCCAACCCTTGGACAAGTTAAGTTTTGGTTCCAGGTCTCACTTCCTGTACGGGGCAGAGCTGGAATTCCCGCCCAGAGCTTCCTCAGGGCAGTGTCCTTGGCCACGGTCCTAAGGGCATGCCACAATCCAGGAGAGAACGTAAAGGTGGGAGGAAACCAGCTTATCTTGGATCCCACCTATGCCCAAGTTCCCTCACTTTCCCTTACATGGCATCTATTTGTGTTTTCCTGCAGAGACCGGGCTCCTTCAGGAAAGAGACAAGTGTCACTCATCCCTGACGCAGCACCCATCACTGCCTGCCACAAAGATGGCTGTTAACAGTGTTGTGAAGGAACATGGCCAAGCAGTCTGCTAGGGCTTTACCACGGGCCCATGTGCCCACGCCCTAAAGGGGGCTCTGGAAATGAATAGAGGCATTCTGGTTGACACAATCACTGGGGTGCTGCTGGCACTTAGGGGGTGGAGACCAGGAATGCTAGAAGCACTGCAACGCCCACGACAGCCCACACAGCTGAGGGCTGTCCTGTGTCCCTCACAACTTTCAGAAGTCCTGCTGGATGTTCCTGTGCAGAAAAACAAAAATTGTTTATAATTATCTGAACGCAGAACCTAACCGGGTTTTTGCATAAGCACAAAGTATGTGCTACAAAGTATGTTAAGGAAAACTACTACTTTATGCCAAATTTAACCAAATTAGACCATTTCAAAAAAATGGTGACGCCAACATCATGGCCACTAGTGCTTGCTGAGCTGCCACTACCACCCACAGATGTCGCAGTCTGCACCTGTGGCCATCACATCGGGACTCCGCGCTAGGGGCAGGCGGCTGAGTGCCTCCTCGTGTGTTCCCATGCAGCAGCGTCTCACGTTTATACGCAGAAACACAGATTCTCCTGACAGACTACTCACTTCCCTTTTTTTCTCTTGGTTATAGTAAAAACATTGTACGGACTTAAAAAAAACATCATGTGTCGTTAAGATACGTTATCTTATCCATGAATTTCATTTTAAGATTGTAAAGGCGTCAAACATACATGAAATGGCCACAAGAACCCCTGAAATAGTGGAAGCTTAGTGACAGTGTTATTAAAAAAGGCATATAAATATTACCTGTCTTTCTCAATTCAGTGTGATGCAAGTCAAGCCAGGTAGTTCCCACACCGCAGGAAGTCCTGACTTAATCTCAGCTCTGTCAGCAGTTTGGACGGTGTGCATGAGGTGAGGCACCCAGTGATCAATGCACTTTTGTATTCTACACACACCAGAGCTTAATTCTTAAATTCACTGTCATTTCTGAAGCAACGTACAAAATAAAACTATTTTAAAACAATTTTAAAGTAGGAGGAAATGGCATTAAAATACTCACAGTGCAAAATTTTTTTTTAACTTTATAAGGAAATATGAAAAATCAAGTTGGGGAAAATGTGCTTCACGATTCTTGAAGGTCAATTCCTTACGGAATATTTTTTAAACACACACATACACATAAAGTTGTTTACACCCAATAAGTAAACATTGCATCTAAAAGTATTATAACACTAAATTATATCTTTAAGCACGTTCTACCAATTTTCACTTCCTTACTTTTATCAACTTGCTTTATCATCATAACGAAAGACTCCATTTATCATGACAAGAGATTCCATTTTCAAACCAAGCCACCAAAATAAATGAAAGATAAGTAGAATTAAAAAGTGCTACTCACACATACTTTTTTGTTGTTTTATTTTCCTAATCATGGGGGAGGGACAACACCCATACAACTCTGTCTACACTCTTCACACACAGCAATAGTTTTTAAAAGTCACATCAATTTCCTGGACAGAAATTAATACCTCAACAAAGACCCATTGTTGAAGACTCCTGGCTACCACATGGCTACCCGCGTACAGAAGCGGAAAATCAGCACAGTCGACGGAACATATATCAAGACCATCCGACACAGTAACACTGCTCCTGACCAAGCACAGCAGAGCAATGTTCAATAAAGGCTATTCTGTTAGTCACAACCACTCCTTAAACTTTAGTCTTTGGAATTGATCACTGGGTCATGAGGCCTCACCTCATGCACACCGTCCAAACTGCTGACAGAGCCTCTGCTTCACAAAAAAGGACAAGGAAACATTATGTTTAATAATCTCAATTAAGACTTTGGTTTCCTTTCTGAGGTAATTATACTCACATGAAGTTAACAAGAGTAAATAAAACCATGGTAATTTTAAAACATGTTTATAAAAATTTATTTCATCTTTTCTCCAGCAAAAGTTTTAACCAGAATGAGCAGAAAGGAAAAAAACCTGATTTGAATTTCACCTTCTTTTCCCTTTTCCTACTATGTAACAGAAGTGATTCCGTCCAAAAATGACTCTAATGACTCTGCCCAAAAATGCTGAAGGAAGAAGAAAAGGACCCACATAAATAGGAAACTGGACATTAAATTTTTGAATAGGTGTTTTATTTTCTAATATACCTTAAGCTTATCAGAACAAGAATCCTAATTCCAGGAAATCTGTGATTGAAAAACAAAACAAACCAAAATTAAGATGCTCTGTCGTGATCTGCTAAAAAAAAAAAGCAAGTATCCCAAGGGTTAATTTTACTTGAACTTTATTGCACATATATTCCAAAATAAAGCAAATATTTTGGCATTTTAATGCTTTTTGTCTAATGTTAGTGGGAAGCTACAGGGTAAATTCCTTCTCATGGAATAAAGTAGGTTTTTAAATTCTTCTTGGGAAATAATAAGTCCACAAAAATTATGTGTTGATTTTTTAGGTACTGTGTGTCTCTTCATTTTCCAAAGAACAGAAGCATAAAATAAAACAATATGAACCATGCTGACAGTATAAATTTCTGTATCTATTAATTTTATTTGTAACTATGGAAAGCATGTCAAAATAAACATATAAATTATCATAACATTCTAAAATGACAATTTGGGGGGACTTACTTCAGCCAAAATGGTAAACAATGCTCAAGCTTTTATATAAATCTAAACACAGTATACAGGTCCAAAAACTTGTAAATTCTAGTCAGTGACACAATTTAAAAAAGCAATCTTCTGCGTTAACATTCTAAGATTGTGTTAAAAAAAAAATCAATTCTCAGAATGGTTTTTATGAACTGGTCTCTGAAGTGAAAACAGCTGCGAAACAGCGTAATCATCACGGACTGAAAATGCAGATGCTACCAGACTTGAGCCACCTGGTGGCTCGCTCCCCTCACTACACTGGGAAGCACCTGGTGCCTGTGCACACGCCCTTGAACTGCACTCGCCTTCTGTCTCACTGCTGGTGCCAAGACCAAAGAGAACTTACACTCACTAGAAGTCACTCACAGAAGCTCTCCGAGGATGGCTCTGTTCACCGTCCTGCTCAGGTTCTTGGTGGAGGCTAGGCTGCTATAAAAAGACTAGCTTCCTGAGGAAGGTGGATAGTTTTGGGAAAAGAATCTGGCTGGAAGGCGGAGGCTCCTTCGCCAGCTGTTTCTCCAGCTCCTTGTGTGGTCCTGAGTAAGCTGCTAACCTCGAGCACATCAATGGTCAGGTCTATAAAAGTGACCACACTTCCCATCAAACGCCTGCCTGTTTCTGCACCGTCTGCCTTCACAGGGGAGCCCGCGGCTGGAGAGGTCTGGCCTCGCTGTGAACACATCAACAAGGGAGGCTCAGGACATTGTCACAGGACGTCTTCCTCGGCGCAAATCAAAGGGTCTCATTTCCTTGGAAGGCTCTAACAAGATAAAATGGCTTTAATTTTCAAAGCTTCCCAAGTCTAGGCTGCCGTGAGACAAACAGCACTGTGAGTAACAAGGGCCCTACGTCCCTAGGAGGCCGCAGCAAGGCGGGGCGACAAAGGGAAACACTCCCAAAGAAGCCAGCCTTCCTGAGCCTCTCTCAGTCTGCAGGGCCAAAGGGGAGATTCGAGTGCCAGCCCTTCAGTCACTCCTTTAAGAAATCACCACTAGGAAACAACAAGGGTGTCAGTGGGAGGATGTGAGCATTAGTCAGAAGGTCTGGGTTCAGACCCCAGCTCGGTCATTCCCGCCCCATGTGTGGCAAGGGAGCAGTGCACGGCGCCCACGGCAGGTGAGCCTTCTGGCAGAAGGGACAGAGCAGGCAGGCCTTGACCGGGCGCCGGACGGCCATCTCCCTTGACCACAACCAGCAATCGGGCACGTGGACACACACACATGCGTGTACAACTCCACGCGACCCCTAGGACTCCACGTCTCCTCAAGAAGGGGCCACCTTGTCAACAGCTGTCCCCTCACTGCCCGCCTCATAGCAGGAAAAAGTACTTGTTAGGAAATGAAATGTGTCCAAAATACTGAGAGGCTTTGTGGGTCCTGCTCTAAACTGATGTACTTTGTTTCTCCTTCAGTGACACAGCTTTCAATCTGTTTATTTTCCTTTTCCACAATGTGAAAGCACGCTAGGACTCTTCAATGACTGGGAGGTCCAAGGTTATATCAATAATTTTTAATCATGCCCCAGAGATCACTGGATTAGAAACAGAGAACGAGGGAACTGAGCAATAAAGAAAAGTAGAGCTGCAGACAGAACACAGAAAGGGGATTTTTATTTTCCTGAGATAAGGTGTTTTACAGAATCAGAAAGTTATGACTGTGAAACTGGAAAAAGTGAGAAGTGTTGTAACTTCAACACCACATCAGATGTCTCACCAAGTTTGAGAAAAAACAAGCACTGTGCACATCCTTGTGTCTGGAATACAGGCAGCAGAGATCTTACTAGTTTACAAGGTGCCCCCAGCCTACCCCAAAGACCACTCTTCATCAGAATGGGAAGAAACAGAAGTCAACAATTCAGGTGAGGCAAACACCTACCCCTGCTACCCCAGAGAGAGAACGTAGTGCCCTTATTCATAAAGCTGAGTCTCTAATTTCTAACAATCTGTTCATCTGAAATGCAATTTCAATATTGGAAATATTCAAAAATGCAATTTTAAAATGCAATTTCCTATTTCATCATATAAAAGACTTCATAATCTTATATTGTTCATTTTTTATTTGTCATAATGGTATAAATATTTAGCCTAACTTACTTTGTGTTTTTAACTCCCTCTCTGCCTTTGACAGATAAAATTTTCTCTGGCGCTGGTGTGCCTGAATGTCTGATTCCAACTCAAATGTCTCTTTGACGATGTCGTAACTTCTCTCTGTGCCCTTTAACTGGGAGGAGGGGGCTGGCTGCACGTTTGGGAAAGGAGTTGACTCATGAAAACCAGGTAAGGCAGAACAGTCCTGACGGCCCACAGGCTCAGAGACTAGACTGTGACCTGCATCCTGGCAAAGGAAGGGAGGCCCAGAGGAGTGACTGAATTTAACATGGCACCAAGTTTGCTGTGGTTTATCTCGATAGAAGACACTGCTTCTGACCTGAAATTCCTCTCAGTCCAATAAAGATGAGCTGTGCCCTTGGCTCTGGATCACAATGGACAGTGCTTGAAGCAGAGGAGGAAATACAGAAGGTCCCAGATCATGGGCACAGGCCTAGAGAAGCAGTCCTGGTCTTTTCTACTTGACAGGTTCTACAGAAAGTCAGCCTGAGTCATTAGCAAAGGCCCTGGATGGGGGCTCTGCACCCCCTTTGCCTGGATTATTCTGCTGCCTTTTCATCTGAAAGGTTTCTAAGAACTTTTCTTGGTGTGTCTTGAATGGTTCATACTTGTTAGTTTTATAGGAATGTGTGTTCATAGGAAGCCTGTTAATCAAATTGCCAACATAAATTACTTTTCCCCATTTCTGAAGCCCTGTCCAATTAATAAAAGGCTGATGCTTATGTGCTCAAGTTATTTGAGGCCACTGGGGGGCTGGAGGGAGTTCCATTTATTGATCCAATGCAGTCTTTCCTGTCACTTTGAGGACATTTACTCAATTTTGAAATGAAAAATGATGGTAAAATTGGAAAAGAATATGTAAGAAAAGAGATTTCTGAAAAACAATTCCCCAATTTAAAAATAATACAGGCTTCCCTGTCAGGCTTTGCTGCCAGCTGTTATTCAAACGTGTGCTCCTGCCAGCGCAAGGCGGCCGCGGGGACGCCGACACCAGCAGGAAACCAGGGCATTTATGATGGAGTTCCTGTTATTGACCTACTCGTAGACACAATGCCAAGTTTCTTAGACACAGTCCAGTAGTCCCACCATGGAAGCCTGTGTGTGTACCGCTGTGGCACTTAGGCTGCAATTTTTGTTTCATGTGTCAATATTTTTTTAAATGACTTTTAAAACGTCCCTCCAATATTTCCTGTAATGGTTTAGAGAAAGTGATTGACTCTAAAATGAATCCTCTGTGTTTTTTAAATAGTGTCTAACTGGTATACCAAAATAATGTATGTAGTTAAGGTGGATCCCAATGTTTTCTTCCTTGATGGTACATTTTGATAGACAACGTTCAGTGGCCCTTTTAGGTGGAGGACAGAAGGTGGGGGGGGAGAAGGCAGTGGAAACAACTTCACAGCAGTACAAGAAATGCTCACATAATTTTTTAGGAAAACTAATGCATTTTGAACAAATAAAAATTACCAGTAAGATAATATCAGCATGGACCAAACTATCTCAGCATTTAATGTTTTTCGTGCGAAGGGAGGTGGGGCGAGGGTCTGGTTCCACCTGAGGTGAGGCTGAGGTATCTCTGAACAGCCTGACTTTCAAACGTCCTTACTTCGGTGACACGCATCCCTGAAGAAAGCTGTTTTGGGCAGTGACAAGACCAGTGCCTCGGGTTGCCTTTGCTTCAGTGGTGCCAAGTATACATCACGTATGAAGTTCCTATTACCAGGCCACGGACGTTAAATAGCGTCTAACTATTGCAGAGGCCATTACCCCATCACCTTTGTTGGCCTGATGCAGGAGGGGTAATGTCTGTGCTGCCGGTGTGGGACCCAGTGAGAAAACCAGGGCTCATCACATCATCTGTCGTTACGTCACTGAGAACACGTGGCAAAGCACCTGGGTCCACGGCTTGGCCACAGCACTCCTCCTCGGGCCCGCCCCTCGTGGTCACGAGCCGTCTGTCGGCTCTCTCCTACACTCACTTCAAGGCCAAAGGCTAAGATAACCATTGTTTCCATAACAAAAATCAATCTACAGTATGTGTGTCTTGACAAAGTTTTTCCTAACACTGACATCTTTTATGTGAAAAGTTTTACAAAGGAAAATAGTAACGACTGATATGTACTGACCATTTACTATCTGACAGGTGTTATTCTCAACACTTGAACATACATTTTCTCACTTAATTCTCCAAGTAATCTCCAAGGTAGACAGATCTCCACTTTGCAAACGAGGAAGGTGAAGATCCAGCATAAGCTGGCCAGTGTCACACGGATAAGCGGCAGAGCTGATGCATCCAACACCGAGCAGCACGGTCTGTGGTCTAAAACGCTAGATTCCACATCCTCTGCTCAAGACACCATTAGTTGCATACAAAACTTCCTCATTGAAAAGGCCATCTCCTCAAGTCCAATCCTGTAGAAAACTCCACACGTTCTGCCTCCAAAATACATTCCAAATCTGACCTCTTCTCACCATGCCTTCCCACCCGAGTCACGGTTTCCTTGTGTCCAGACCATCCTAAGGGCGTCCAGCTGATCTCCCTCCTCCTGCTGCTGCCCTCTACCGTCCACCCTCCATGCAGCAGCCAGAAAGAGGCTTGTCAACTCAAATCAGCCCGTAATGCTCTTCTGGTTGACACCCTCTGTTTGTTTCCAGTTTCATGAGGATAAAACCCAAACACTCCGCCAAGTTCTAATACGTCCTGAACGATGTGGTCTCTGGACACCTCAGCGGCCTCGCCAGGGAGCTCCGGCATCGGACCCTGAGCTCCGGCATCGGACCCTGAGCACCTGCTGCTTGCGCCTCTCGCGATCTGCTCCCCCAGATCACTACACGGCTGACTCCTTTTCATTGCTCTGTCCAAGCTCTGAGGGCCTTTTGTTTGTTTTGCAGGGCTTCTCCACGTGTATGAGAGAGAGAAGCATTTTGATAATACCATCGATTTCCTTAATAGATATACTACCATGATGTGCTCTGTTTCATCATGCGTCAGTTTTCACAGATAGTTTTTTCCAAGCAATTTGTCCATTTTTCATTGAAATAGTTCGATAGTAGAACAGACAACATAACAAAAAGCACAGACATCCAAATCTCAAATCAGACGTCCCATTGAAAGTGCTGTTTCCTCTGCCCCCAGGTGGCTCTGGGGTCTTTCCGCAGGTGGGCTGCACTGGGTGGCAAACGCCAGGGGTGCCCCTGGGGAGCACCAGAAGGCACCGGAAGCTTGGCTATACTTACCTCTTGCATGAACTCATGCATCCCTTTAAGGGCTCCTTTGTCAATTCCATAGTAAACAAGGGAAAACAACTTGAGCAGAATCCAAATGGCCATTACATCAACTTCAGACCCAACCAGCCCACTGTCGCCCACCCAACCTCATATACATATGCTACTCTGTCTGAGTGACAAGATGCAGATCGTAAAGCAATGATTCTCAAACTTTCATCTGCAACTGAAACACTCATTAAAACACAGATTGCTGGACCCCCTCCCTCCAGAGTTCCATTCAGAAGGTCTAGCGTGTGGCCTGGAGATTTCAAACAAATTCCCAGTTGATGCCACTGCTGTTAATCTGGGAGCATACTTTGAGAACCTCCGTGTAAAGATTTCCAGGCATATTTGTTCAGGAACAGTGCAATTAATATTCCTTAATCTGAGGATTTCCTTACTTGCAATCTAGAATGGCTGCTTCCAGGGGCCATGAAGGTAGGATAAGCACATTGGTGAACCCCCAGAAATCTGCTCTGTGTGATGTTCACAATAATGCCACTGAAGCTGAGGATGACCATGAAAACCTAAGTTACTCAAAATTAGTTGCAGCTGCAAGTAAGTTAAAACCTAACACATGTCACATAAAAAGAGTCTGGCAGCAGTCAGTCCAGGGATGGTGTGGCTGTGGATTACCAGGTCAACGGTAATCGGGGACCTAGGCTCCTTCTACCTTTCTACTGTTGGAGCTCCAGACATCACATCCACAAACCAGGTAGCAGGAAAGAGGAAGGTGAAGGCTAGGGGGCACTTCTCCCAACTCCTTTTAAGCAGCCCTTCCAGAAGCCCCACAAAGCATTTCCACTTACATTCCTTGGCCAGAATTCAGTACAGAGTCAGAGTGACTCTAAGGAAGCTGGAAAATGCCATCTTTTAACTTAGCACAGAGCTCATCCAAATAACACAGGAAATGTGTTTGTAAGGAAGAAGAGAAGAATAGTAACCAACTAACTGGCTGTCTATGCCACAATGAAAACAAAATATTGAGGTTACACAAAGTTTGGAACTGTAATCAAACTTAGAAAATTTGTATCAAATTGCCCATTAGCTTCTTTATCTACATTGCTCCTAGAAGTCTTTTGTTCCTAGAAGATGCTCAATAAATATTTGTTGAAGGTATGAACACCATCCATGAGAGCAACTTACACACCACCATTAAATAAAAATAAACATGGTTCTCCTATTAGACCCCTCCTTCTCTTCCGCTATGGAAGGCCTTCCCATTTGAAGGTTATCCTGGGAAAACCGGGAATATGAACACTGCCAGAGCAATTTTCTTAAGGACTAAGGGGTAACACAAGTGAATTCCTCTGGGTCGGAAAAACTGAGATCATTTCTCTAAAATAGCATCTCGGGAACCAAGAACTTTAGTGCATATATGTATCTATATATATCTATCTATATAGATAGATAGATAGATAGATAGATCCTTATCCCTCCCTCGCCGCTTTGCGGGGCCTCAAAGAGGTCCTTCTCAGCCCACGCATCCTAAATGCTCACAGGGAACTGTCCACGTGGTTGTTCAAAACACTCAGACTGTGGACGAGCTCAGTGCCACTGAAATTCCCAAAGGGAAGTGAAAGCACTTTGGAAAATAACATGCCCAACATGTGGTAATTTGAGAGCCCACATTTTTGAAAGACCATTTTTTACCGTTTTCTTCAAGCAAAACTTGCACATTTTTGTTAAATAACTGAATTCTAAGGCCTGTGGAGTGGACTGTGTTAAGAAAGCTATGAAACCTCCATCTCAACACTGCTCACTACCACCATCCTTAAGGATGCCTCGGGTTAAGGTGCTCTAACCTTCTCAGCGGCACAGACGCTCACCTGACCTGCAGCTCTGTCCAAGCACAGAGCAGGACCTGACTGAACAGACGCCACGCTCAGCTCTAGACACCCCCTCCATCACGCGGAGATCGCCACCTCTTTGGGCTCTCCATCACCGTACCTGTTAACGAGGGTCCTGCCCCCAACGGTGCGGGCCCCTGAGTCAGTGTTCACTGGGCCATTGCAAAGAAAGAAGGATTTAAGATAAGGTCAGAGGAGCCCACAGCTTGACACCCAGACTTCTTACAAAACCTCTACTCGTGAGGTTACTTCCTAACTACTCTGGTGTTAACTACCCTTTATTGTAAATGATGGCAATACTCAGTATTAGTATATGACAGGGTTTGTGTTTGTCTGTGTTATTTTAAATATCCCTAGGAGACAAAATAAGAGCACTGGTAGCCCCGTACGGGACCCAGAATTAACACACAGTGGAGGGCAGACGCTGCTGAAGACTCCTTCCCAGCGGGTCCCTCAGTCAGGCTGGCTTCTGAGAGCCTCCCCTCTAGGGGTGCAGTCCCCACACAACACACACGTGTCCTCAGCCAAGGCCTCCTCTCCAACACACAGGCCCCAACACCTGCCGTCTGCGACTTCGCAAGCGCCGAGTGAAAAAAATAAAAACCACGCTCAAAGCCTGAAGTATGAACCAGCTTGAACACACACACACACAACTGAAGAAATGAATCTGAGGAGAACTTCTACTGCTTATATTCCTTATACTTAGCATTAGCAAACATATGCAATTACTAAAACCTCTGAAAATCGGGTAAGTGGTCCTAAAAAAGGACAAAGTAGGATACATTAATTCTTAAATTAAGGGGAAAATCTATCTTGGGGCTTTCAGCACGTGACTTATCACAATGGTTAACACGAGGCTTAAGACTGAGTTGATTATGTCTGAGCAAGGCAGCCTGGGCATGCGTAGAGGGACACAGTGCTGTGTACAGCACAGGTGAAAAGGACAGTAATTGTTCATTCCACACTCCAGAGAAACAAGGAGTGTCACATAAATGGAGTTTTCTAGCTACTGAAGGTTGACCAGTTTAGATTTTTTATTCTAGTTAACAAGTGTGTTTAGAATAGCTCAGAAACACACCCATCTTCCACAGGTGGCATCGTGGGAACGTGAGGCCGGGGCCAGCCCAGCTCCCCTTCACACCCAGCTCGGCCGCTGGGAGAAGGCGTGAGTAAAATATGCGCCCACGGTACCAAGAGCACCTGGCCAGCACACGCGAGATGCACAACACACTTTAGCTGTTGCCACACAAAACTGCCCTGGCCGGGGTCTGCTCACCACCCAGGGTCCTAACGAACCCCCAGACGTGTTTATCCATCCCTCCCAGGGCAAGTCAGCCCTGGGAGGGAGCCAAGGGTGGGTCAGGAGTGCACGTGAGGGTCAGCACTGACGCCGAGACATGAGAGGACGTCAGCTGGGGGCTTCCTCCCGGCAGCGGACTTCTTACTCCGAAGAGAAAGAGAGTCAGACAGAAAGCGGCAGGGCAGGGAGTCTCCTCCTAAGCCTTGGCCTCTGGACACCGTTCCTGGAGGTGCTTCAGCCACCCTGCACCCTCTCAAATCACACGTGGCTCAGCACTTCTGAAGCGTGTGATGACTTCCTAAGAGCAGCCTTATCTGTTTACTTGTCTATAACGTCTGCCCTCCCACCACGATCCCAGAAGCAGAGGAAAGCTGTTCGGGGGGTGCCTGTGTAAGGTCCTTTACGTGGGTTCTTAACCACTGAGGCCGAGCCTCCCTCTGGCTGCTACCCCTGTTCTTAGCCCTGGGCCAGAGCCCAGAGGACGCTCACCAAGCACTTGTTGAAGAAGTGATTACCTTATTCCCGGGGAGAATATTTGACAAGTATCTGCTTTTCAAATAACAAATGATTATTTTCAACGCGTTCTGATAGCATTTTCAATGATTCTTTCTCCTATAAAGCCCAAATTTGCCTTTTAAGCTTTAGATAAGACCAGGACAGTAGTGCTATCTGTCCTACATGTTTAAGTAGGGCTTATGTCCAAAGATGCTCCTTTCTGGGGACCTCCCTGGTGCCGCAGCGGTAAGACTCCATACTCCCAATGCAGGGGGCCCAGGTTCGATCCCTGGTCAGGGAACTAGATCTCACATGCATGCCGCAACTAAAAGTTCCCATGCCACAACTAAGGAGCAGGCGAGACGCAACTAAGGAGCACACCTGCCACAACTAAGGAGCCCACCTGCCATAACCAAGACCCGGCACAACCAAATAAATAAAAAAATAAACATTAAAAAAAAACCCAAAGATGTTCCTTTTTAGTGAAATTTATCCCTCAAAAAAGCAGTAGGCATTTTTTTTAAACTCCCAAAGGGCCTGTAAGGCCAAAAAAACAATAATTTTTTTCATGTTAGCATTATTAAAATCTTCTATGCTACAGGATCAGAAAACATTAGTGAAAATGAGTCCAGAAAACTACTACAGAATTCTAAATTCCCATAAATATTTATTCCACTTGGAAACAAGACTTCTAATCTGTCAGGTAAGCCAAAATGGGAATTAAAATTAAGTACTCTTGTAAGATAATACATCAGCAACTTTCCCACCACTTTTCCCAGTTCAGTCACCTAAAATTTAATTAAACTTTCAACAACTGATAATTTAACCCATCCCTTCTGAATTATAGTTCATTCAATTAAATAAATATAGTAGAATTGTGTGGAGAATTTTATAGTACCTACTTGTTTTTCATTTAGAACCTGTGTTAAATTTCTCTGTAATTCAATTGATTAAAAAGTCAACTAGATGTGATATTTTGTGATGTGATAAAGAAAAGTTACACCACCTCTGACATGAACTTTTTTTAACATCTGGATTTAATTATAAAATAGCAATACCTCAACTAACTCCTTAAGTGGCCTGAATGTTATTTTCTACTTGGGAAAGTTAGAGTTCAAGAAGGTCTTTCTCAATGACTTAAAGAGGCAAAGCACACGAACATGTTAATGATTTAGAATTTTCCCAAACTTAGACAAAACATTACTTCAGCAGGAGCATTTGCAGGACTACAATTTCGAAGAATATGTATGACAGGAAAAGAAACGAAAAAATCAAAGGCACAAAATTTCAAGAACATTACAACAATTTTAGAACATAATTTTAGTTACAGGATACTCCTTATACAGTTAAAACTTAAACACACAAATTCTCTGAAAATTGCACAATCCCGAACTCAGGTTTCTATAAAATTCCTATAAAGAGTGTAGCTGCTGGAGAAAACATCCTAGGTAGGCTATGCATTAGAAAGGGCCTGCTTACTCTTTTTCTTTTAGTTATCTTTTTCAGTATACGCAAGTTACATTAACTTTTTGAAAAATTAGAAACACTGAGTTTACTACTTGAGCGTGACCTTAAGGTAATCTTACATTTCTGTGTAGCCCGACACAGACTCTGACCTCAGACTGTAGGGCACATTGTTATCTTACTAAAAAGTAAAAAGAGCAGTTATTTTCTGAATAGGTAGTTCTGCTTTTTTTTAAAAAAAAAATCACTTTAAATTTTTAAAAAGAAAAGCACCACCTTTTCCTACCACTTCTTCTGTGTGCTCTTCTTTTCACTTCTCTTCTCTAGGTTACTCCCTCTCCAGGTGACATAAGAATCTCAGGGTCACAGAGGTAAAAAAAATACTCCCCACTATACCTTATTTCCCAGTATTTTTTAACTCACTAAAGGGAGCACAGGCTCTCCCTGAAAATACCTGTTCACAGTATGTATTAGAAATCATAAAACCCTGATGCAAAGAAAAAGTTCAACAGCAGGGAGCAAATCTCTCTCAGGAAAGCCACTTTGGACACCGGGACTCAAGAGCGGCTCAACTCTTTTGCACGGAGGAGCCCCCTGATTTGAGGCCATCGGAGCGGCCCGAGGCAACCTCTGCAGCGCTGAGTCCTGATTCCCGCTGCTCCTCAATCTGTCAGGTACTAACGGGGGACCCGAGGCCCAGGAAGCTTTCTGCCTTCCATTTTCTTCACTCGTAAAACAAGAATAACAATACAGACCCACCTGTCTGGAAAAGCAGCTTTGGGAATTAAATGAGAGTCTGACGTGAACTCACTTTGAAAAGAGAGCAGATAAGATACAAATTTATTTTGTCATAAAGGTACAGGAAATAATTCTATTATTGGGGGGTGGGGGGCACAGGTAAACAACACATTGAAACCACGCAGGCCTGGAAGGGCAGAAGCACCACCAAACGAGCAGGTCTAGGGCGTAGCTGGTCGCAGTGCCACCAAGGAGGCCATCGGAGGCCACCAGCCAGGGGCTGCGTCCCAGTGCACCCAGAGCCGCAGGAGCAGGCCCGTCCCGTGGGGACGCGGGAGGACAGGCAGCGTGGGGTTGCAGAGGCGGCCAGAGGAAGGGGTGGCAGGCCGGCTCGGGGAGATGCAGGCGGAGCTGCGGGGTGTGGGAGCTGCAGGCCCGGCTCGCAGCACGAGGCACGTGCGCCACCGCCGAGCCACCGGTGAAGACAGTGGGACCCGCCCTCGAAGGCAGAGAAGGACAGAGCCACCACCACCCAGGGGCTTCTGGTCGAATAAAACATTCGGTACAACAACGTGGCCAACACGTATTCAGCCCCTATCACGTGCAAAGCACTGCACCAGCTGCCCGACCAAGGGGTGCCAGGACGCTCCGGATGCTGCGGACGTTCAACAAAATCAATGCTTTAGCAGCAGCAGCAGCAGAATAAACATAGTAAAGACTGTTCATTTTTTACTTAAAGACTTTCAAAATTAAAATAAACCTGCCCTTGAGCTCCTTGGAAAAGTAACTGATTCCAGATTCGGAGCAGAAAAACACATGGGTTGTCCTGTCCCCTTAGAGAGCAACGGAAGCTGAGACCACCAAGGCTGCACCAGAGGCTGCAGAGGCCGAATGGGAAGGCTCCCCAGGCCACAGATGAGGCCACGGGAGCATCAGCAAGACACAGGGACTGGAATACACAGAGAATATTTAATTCCGTGAGTTCATAAAGATCCAAAAAGAAGTTGGTCATTAGAGAATGGTATGGAAGAACGCACTAAAAACTGATACAGAAAAAGAACTGATTGTTTTGCCTTTCCTATATCTCAGGGTAACCAAATACTTGCAAGCTTCTCTTTTTAGAAGTATTTCAGCTAATCAGTGAAGAAAAAATTACAGAATCCAATTATCACCACTTCGCAACCGCTAATAAAATAATGGATCTTGATGATGACCCTCGATGGCTGCTGACACTACAAGAAAAACAAGACAGTACACGCCTCCTAACAGGAGAACACAAGACCAGGTGTGAGTTACTCTTGCCCTCACCCACCCCCAAACCAAGACTGAACTTGATCGAGCCTTTAACCCTAAATACCAAATCACAGGAAATGCCAGGAATGAAAGAAAGAGCACCACGGAATGAACCAGCCGAAGTCAAACTATGGAAACAGGACACAGAAAACAGCCCGGTATCTTCAACCAAGAGATGTGACACAGAGACAGAGACAGAGAGAGAGAGACACACACAGACAGTGAAAGACAGACACAGAGGCAGAGAGAGACAGAGACATTGAGAGAGAGAGAGACAGAGACAGAGACAGAGGGGAGAAGGGAGAAAAGGATGGGGGGAAAAGTAACAAGGAGGCAAGAAGGGAGAGAAGGGAGGAAAGGAGGGAAGTGGTTTAAGGAAGAGATTCTAAGTTAAGAGACATCAGCACAGACCTTATTAGGACCCTGGGGCAAACAAACAAGTTACTAAAAACAATTATGAGACAACTGGGGACCTCTGAATACTGACAAATATCTGATTATATTAATTATCATTAAGTTATTAAATACAATAATGTCGATATAGTTATTTTGTAAGAGGATCATTTACAGATAAATACTATACTAAATATGGCTGTAATAATGTGCCCAGAATTTACTGTTAAAAATTGTGGAGGGGGGTCATGGAAAAATATAGAGCTACACCTGAAATAAATTTTGCCGCAAGCTAATAATTGTTGTATCTAAGTTGCAGGTATGTAGAGGCCCATTCTGCTATGATTTCTACTCTAGTACATCTTTGAAAATTTCCTTAATGAAAAGTTTAAACTAACAAATAAAATTGCCTTAAATCATTTTCAGGATAAGGCAGAATATAAATGAAAACATTAAGTATTGGGGATTAAATTTTTTTTAAAAGAGGAAAATAAATACCACTTTAAAGGACTCATATCATGAAATAATTTTAATTTCTAATTTTATAGTATTAAAGTTCGGAAATATGCGCCTAAGGTTAAACTCTGTGAAGTGAATAAGCGTCAATCTCATTTTGTAATTCCTAGATTTATGATAAATTAAACGCGAACATTTTTAGAGAAGCTTGCTCTCCATTGGCTCAAGTTCGTAGGAAACTGACTGTGACTTAGAGGAAGACGCACATGCTCCAGGAGGCCCGCAGGGCTGTGTGTGTGTGCACGCGTGTGAGCGTGTAAGTATACATGTGCACGCACTTACTGCACTCATGCTTTTCTGCGGAGAGAGATCCAGGCTTCAGTCAAAACAGTCCGTAATCCAAGATGAGTTAATAAAAAGAAAACCCCAAAGAACCCTGCCTCACTTAGACGTGCTACTGTCAGTCTTCCTACGTGGGAGCGTTGTTTCCGAGGACGAACGGGGTCACTGAGGCCAGGTGCGCCCCTCCACATGGCACTGCACACGCGCTCGCAGGGCACACCTCGACCTCCCGCCAGCAGCTGCCCCTGCCTGACGGGACCCCACCCACTAGGTCCTCCTTGAAGAACCTGAACTCGGCCCACCCCTGCTGGGGGCCTCCTCTCACCATGCCTCTGGGCCCAAGCCCAGCATTTACCACCTGGCACTGTGCGCAGGGGCCCACGGGGCGCCCTGCCCCGCGCACCCCGACGGGGGCCCAGGGCCAGCTCAGGGAGGTGGGCTGCGGCTGCCGCTCCCAGGCCTCAGTGGCACTTGGGGGGCAGTTCAGCGGGAGGGAGGGCCCGAGCACCTGAGCCGTTTCTCTAAGCCCAGGCCGTGACACCTCGGAATCCGCTTAAAACCTCCTGTGCCTCTCTGCGCCCGCCGGTGCCCCGCTGCCCCCGCCCTCTGCCTCCTTCCCACCCCCCTTCCCTTCCCACCAACCACCCTAACCCATCGCTAGGAAGACTGCCCTTCCCCATGGGCTTCCTCTTCTCGCTGGAGGCTTCACTCCCCCGCACCTTACTCTCCTAAGTAAGGAGAGCTGGGGAGCTGTTACACGTGTTTTCCTGTAATACAGGCCTGCAGTATATTTTTAATATACTGTAATGTTGCTACAATACAATATTTATATAATAAAACGTAATAGCGCATGGTATATGATACAGTATTTTACTATTAGGAGAAGGTTTATATTTGTGGCTTGTTGTTTAATTTTAAAGGGGATATATAATTTCACCAACTTGCTTTTGAACTAAGTCTTTTACTGGGGTATAAGGTGGGAAAACGGTCCCCCAACGCTTTGTTATACCCTATGTTTAAACAGTAAACATCAAGCGATGATTATAGTAATTTTATAAATGACTTGTAAAGCGACGGTACCCTTGTGAGGATTAAAGATGCAAAGATCTTAGCACACAGGGCTTGGCACATGTATGCCCTGGACATGTTTTTGCTGCTGTTCATAATCCCAGTACTACCTAGATTATAAGTAAAATGTCTCTTGATGTGAGTAGCTGAGTTCAGGGCATTTTGATACTATTAAATAAGTGAGCTCCTTGAGGGCAAGGTAGCTCTTCCTCTTCTCTGACCTGCCCAGCCCCACCAGGACCCTGTGCACACAGCCTGTGGGAGGAACACAGCCTGCGGGGGGAACACTTGTAGGATGAACCCGAGGCGAAGCCCATCAAGAAACAACAGACCTTTGAAAGAAGGAAAGACAAGATGGGCTTTGCTCCAGATGATAAAAGAAGCCAGGCAACATTTTAATCAAGTTCATTTAGGCTCTGGAAGTATTCCAGCTGTGTCTGAAAGACAAACTGACTGAAAACAGATGCTCTCTGGTTGCAAAGTTGGTGAGAGAGGGCTGGCACTGCTAACAGCCAGCATTACATGACGCGTCCCATGGGTGTGCCCTGAGGTCACACCTTACCCCACAGCAGCGCCCTTCTCACTGGCACAGCAATCACCCCATCCCAAGCCTGATAAGTCATTTGCTCACTCACCCCTTTTTTAAAAACATCTGCAGAGTTGTAACGAAAACCTCAGGGAACAAGAGGAAAAGAAAGCTGAAGGGTTACAAAAAATTCATCTGAATACCAAGATGCCCAGAACCCAGCCTCTGGAAATTGGGAGGTCAAAGGAAAGGGATAAAAAACAAAAAGAACCCCATCCTTCTGTGCCGCAGACCAACCAAAGTCCCCTCTCCTCCCAGATACAGAGGAAAACCAAAGAATGGAAACATCTCCGCCCCCAAGAAGTGCAAGACAAAGGCAAAGCAGTTAGATCAGAACCTTGGGAATTACTAAACATTTGCATTTATACACTGTTTCTTGAATTAAGAGCC
The DNA here is from genome assembly GCF_000442215.2 of Lipotes vexillifer. NCBI lineage: Eukaryota > Metazoa > Chordata > Mammalia > Artiodactyla > Lipotidae > Lipotes > Lipotes vexillifer. The sequence continues at coordinate 1,743,574 of NW_006779033.1, read as the reverse complement.
TGTCTCTGCCAGAAATTAAGGGATTCATTTTTGCAACATACTTTCACATCCCAGAATGGAAAGCAGGCGCTTACTTTATCCACCTCAGAGAGCACAGGACATTAACATTACCTTAATTTTTATCCTTCCCATGTGATAACGCTTCAATAATCTTAAATGTGTACGTCTGTAATTTTGGGTACTTTATATATTTTAATGTGTGTACATTTTAAAGTGTTTCAGATTATAACTGCCATACCACTTACTATAAACTATCCTATGGGCCAACAACCCTGCAATTAAGGGTTAATTATCTTCATTCGATAGATTAAGAAACCGAGGTCCCCAGAGGGTAAAGTTTGTTGCAGGTCGCAAAGTCCCAAAACCGGACCCAGAGCCTCCCAGGGGCCCCTCTAAGCTGGGTAAAGGCCCTGCCTCTACCCGGCTCTCGTTCGCACAGCCCATCCTGGCCGGTCAGGCTGCTCTGTGTGAGTGGTGAATCATCACTAGCCCTCAGACTTTCTGGTTTGCATCCGGATCAGTGTGTTTGCTATAGACCAACACTGACGATCAATATCACAGCAAAAAGGAAGCAGAAAAGCACCTGTAATTACACACTAAGCTAGGGATCAGAAGGGGATAATTGCAAAGCGCTAACAGAGTAGAATAAGGAAATGCTTAAAGGGTGAAAGGAGAGGGGTGGATTCAGGCCAGTGCCAGCTTCCATCTGGACCAAGACCTGCAAACATCCTTAATGCCCCTTCCAGGGCTATTTAAATAAGAATCTACTATTTGCTTTCTCAACTCTCCTAAGGCACAATTACCACCCATAAAAGTCCTGCCCCTACAGCTCTGCCATTTGGGCAGGTGAACTCTGTCCCCATGATAAGCTGCTCCCACCCCAAGCCCTAAGGCCTCACCTGAAGAACTGGGAGGAAAGTGCGTGTGTGCAGGGGGGAGGGGGTAGACGACTGTAAAAAAGAAAGAGATGGGGGGAAGGAGAAAACTACGAGGGAGAGAGAAAATAAATAATCATGCAAGGGACCATTTCTAAAAGATGACACCCGGCCAGGCTAGCAGCCAAGATCTCCACCCTGTGCTCATCTGACTTTCCAACACTTCACCACGTCTCCATGAAACCAAGCTTCAAGAGGAGGAAATCCACTGAGAAACCCAGAGAGCCCTGCCCTCAGCCAGGTGGGACCCTCCACCGTCATCCTCCCAGGACGCAGAGTGATCCCAGGGCTCACCCTGTTCTGCACACTCACCAACCACATGCTTGTCTTTTCTCGGGACTGGCCTCGGGTGCAGAATCATGCTTCTTGGGTAGAAATAACAGAAAACCTGTGAAGTGAGAGTCTCCTCTACAGAGGGGCCCAGGGTGCGGTCCACAAACTCTGTAAGTATACGTCAGAGCTACAGCACACCAGAGAGATCAGGACCACCACCAGCCAGATCTAAGAGTTAGATTTACATACAATAATTGTGTGTAAGAATAAAAGTGCAACCAAATCCTGGCATTGCTATGTGTTATAATTAAATTGAAATAGTAATAAGTCAAGTTAATGAAGTGCTTTCGTAGAGTATACCATTAAAGAAAGTTAACTGAAAAACAGACCAAGAGCAACAGTCCCAAGAACAAAGGTATCAAAACCTCCCTCTACAGGATGAGCGCTGACGGAATATGAGTGTCTGAAATTGCAGTCTTCAACAAACATTACAGGAATTTTTCTTTAAAGTGTTTGCATTTAACATGTCAAAATTAATGAACTCTGATCCTATTTGCATTTATTCCCCTAAATTACATAATCTCACTCAAAATAGAAAACCAATACAAACAACATGTGAACCAAAATATACAAGCAGACGTCTGTGACGACTGTAACAGAGGCCAAGGAGGTGCCGCGTGGGTCATGTGATGTGATGAGGAATCCTGAAGATGGAGTTTCCTCACCCCTGAAATCCAAGGTATGCTCCACGGCCCCCTACAGGCCCTCATACTCAATCCGTCCTTGCTAACTCCTACATTCAGAAGCTTTCAGAACAATTCCAGAGCCACCGTAAGAGCCTATCCCACCCTAGGCAGTAACATTTGCTGAAAGGCAGTGAAGCGAACCAGAAACAGACAAAACAGTAAAAAATAATAATAATAATAATGCTGCCGATGATTGGTTCTGACTGGTATTAATTATGGTGGTGGGTTTTTTCCCCGATACTTTATACCTTCTTAAACTTTCTAATTTTTCTATAGTAAGCATGATGTATCACTACTTTTAAAAATTGGGAAAATGTTAAGGAAAAGAATACCTTCATCTTCAAGTCACTACCGCAATCTGCTTTAATGGGCGGTTCTCTGCTCAAGCTCGCTCTTGAATACTGGGATCATTTCTACAACAGCCAAATATAAGTCCCACCCGAAGCCCAGCAAACTGAATACAGAAGAGCCAAGACTTTTTCAAGCTCCCCACGTGACTCTACGTGCCACCAACGTTGAGAGCTGTGCACGCTTTATAGACAGTTCCTACTTCAGCTGAAATCAAAGGTCAAAACACCAAAAACAGAGTATTCTTTTGGAATGAGCCCCAAATCTACAGAAATCACTGATTCCAGTGGAATGTCAGT
>NW_006779033.1:1698588-1740954 GCF_000442215.2 Lipotes vexillifer | reverse complement strand
GAAAAAAAAAAACCTCAGCAGGAACTGCCGAGATGCATGCAGTGAGTGAGGTGACAGGTGAAGCCCAGCGGAGCTGAAGGACTGGGTGGACAGGCCAGGGCTGTTTCCTTGGGATTCTAGAATAAAGGGCAGTTCTGCACAGGTGCACCTCGGGTCGCAGGGGTGTCTGGATCTCAGTGGCCACACCAGCAAGTGAGGACAAGGTGGGGCCAGATCCCTCGGGGCTCAGCCACATGCACGGCTGCTCAAAGATCACCTGCAGCTCCCCAAGCACAGGCTCGCACACCTGTTCCCACCTGCCCGGTTCTGGTGCCCACGCCATCCGTCCTACAAGGAAAGCCAGGCACCAGCCCACGAGCCCCTCTGCTCCCCAACTCGGGGCCCAGGCCACCTGGAGACTCCTCTGAAGAGCCTGGCAAGTGGCGAATCCCCCAAGTCCTTCACAAACCCAAGCGACGGTGGACGTCATCCACAATGGTCAACATCCTCCTCAAGTCCAGTTTCCATTATACCAGCTGGAAACTCCAAGCTAGGAAAGCAAAGGGAGACGTCCAAATCCTCACTCCATATGTGTATTCACCCCTGTTCCGGAAAGCATATTTAAAGAGAAGAAAATCAGCCCATACAGGAGAAGTGGCCTGTGTGGTTCAAAAAGCCCCAGGAATGTCAGGTTTCCTGGACCCGACCCCAAGCCTCTACTAAGCGCAGTGCCCCATACAGAGGGTCTTCTAAGACCTCCAGCTGGGCTCCCAATCAATGGCCTTGTCTCCAGGAAACAATTCCTTCTAAAACACGCCCTTGTTTTTAGGAATTAAACCCAAAATTCCTATAATAACAGTCTGGCAATAGTATAAACTTTTGGTTATGCTTAAATAGCTTAAAATCTATATGCTCAAACATTAGTAAAGATTAAAAGACAACTCAATGGAAAGAAAATACTGTATAAGCTGAAATAATTCAAAACTTCCTAAATTAGTCAAAATAGCAAAATGGATGAGGGGGTGAAATGAAAAACCACTACAGTCCACAAAACAGCTGAAAGGAAATAGAAAACAACAATAGAAACAGTTCAGTATTTGTTCTAACTTCTATGTCTCCTTTCCAAGGTTTATATTTAAATGCAGAAAAGCAAAACTCTCTGAAAAATCCATTATCTTTATCACCTCTCCTCAAAAACAAGCCCCCCAAAATCTTCCTATTCACCCTTGAGAAATTCACTTAATGCCTGCTGCCCACATACCCGGGGGGTTGACCAACCTCACAAAACCAGGTCAAAACCACTCAGAAGCTCCCCAAACTTGATTTCAGTTTCAGGTTCCCAAATTAAACCTGAAACAACACAGCAGTAATTTGCATATTCCTTCCAAGCACGCTCAAAGGACAGCCCCAGGACCAGAGCTGTCAGGATGAACTGGGATCCTGGCTCTACGGGCAGCTGCTGGTCTTCTCTGGGAGGTGGGAGTCTGCCCAGAGCACCAAAGAACATGGCAAAAAATGAAATCTCAAACCACCAGCTCACTAATGCTCACCAGGCACCTTTCATGGTGCTCAGTATTTGGTGGGCACAGTATTCTACGGACAGTAACTCCACACTCTTTCCGATGCCCCTGGTTTCCAGTGTTCAGCCTGCTCTAGGGCATATAGTCATGGGAGGTATCTTACTCTGGGGTCCAGAAAACATGGTCACTGCAGGCCAGGAGACTTATATCTGAGTCCTGAGAATCAGACAAGTGAATAACTTTTTTAACAAAACAATTTTCAATGGTGTCCCAAACGTAGTCAATAGACCAAGGCCAATCCATGACACATTTGTAACCCACTCCTTTACAAAATGAGAAAAATGGACATACTAAAGTAGGTCACACAGCCAAGAGTGTGTAATCTGGTGACTGCTCTTTATTCTGACGGCACATCCTTGTTACATTTTGGTGGTACTGGTAACAGATGGCATTTGCTATTCTGAAGGCTCTCACTTTAAGGATAAAAGCTCGGCCACCGTGTATCGTTCTTGAGTTTGTAGCAGTCCGTGAAACCTGGGGCTGCTGGTATTCAGGACTCCTCCTCGCTCATCCCCCCAGACCCAACACAGGGCCCAGCGAGAGCGTCTCCTCCTCACTCCCAGTGGATCCGAAACATCAAACCGCAACGCTGCTTCTCAGCACTTCTCACTGTGAAAGGCACTTACACCACGGGAATCGAATCACGACAGCCCCACTGACTGTCCTGCTCATGTACACTCTCGTGTGGATGACCACAGCACGCATTTACACTGCTCAAGCGGCGTGGACACTCTCTGAGCCGTTTCTGCACGTGCTATGCAAGGTCAGGGCTCAGATCCGTCATCCACTGCTGCAGAACCCTGTTACCACACACTCGGCAGCTTCAATCTCCCCACACTGACTAGCACACATTTTCTATGGATCTGGAGCCTGGCATGCTTAGCCAGGTCATCTCTAGGTTACAAGCCAGGCGTCAAGTCTCATCCAACGCCTGAGTGGATCTAAGGGTCCACTCCATTTGTCGACAGAATTCAATCATGGTGGCTCTAGGACCAAAGGCCTTACCGTCCTGCTGGCTGTCACCCAGAGACCACCCTAGCTCCTAGGTGTCATCCACAGTTCCCTGCCCACAAGGCCACTTGCCTCCTCAAAGCCAACAAAGGAGGAGTCTGTGGAGTTTTTATTTTTTTGGTATTTTTGGTGTTGACTTGCAATATTATATTAGTTTCAGGTGTCCAACACAGTAATTTGATATTTTTACAGATTATACTCTAGACAAAATTATTATTAAATACTGGCTATACTCCCTGTGCTGTACATTACATCCTTGTAACTTATTAATTTTATACCTAGTAGTCTGTATCTCTTAACCTCCTTCACCTATTCTGCCCCTACCCCCACCCCTCTCCCCTCTGATCACCACTAATCTGTTCTCTGTATCTCTGAGTCTGTCTCTGCTGTTTTCACTTACATGTGGAATCTAAAAAATAAGCAAACAAACGAAACAGGAGAACTCTGTATTTATATAACAATAATGATGGTGATGATAGAACAGCTTTTTTATTCAGAACAAATTGGCATAAATTCCAGTGGCTATTAAAGTGCCTACCACAGAGCTCAGTGTTAAATAAATATTTGTTGAAATGATCCATTAATGCTCCTCATTAGATGAGGTTCCTTGAAAACAGGGACAATGGGTGTTCTCCATAATACCAAAGGAAGGAATATCTTGCTTACCAGCAGAAGGAACGCAAAAATATTTGCGGGATAACTTAAAATGTGCAAAGAATTCCAAGATGAAGGAAATGAATGAGGGCTGGAATGTGAAGGAAACTAGAATCTGAAGACAAATACATGTAAACAGGCCAAAGCAAGAGAGAATTCCCAGTAAGTGCAAAGTGGGAACATGCATATCATCTGCCTACCAGTCTCTCTTTGCTGCTGTAACAAATTTCCATAAACGTAACAAATGACCATAAACCACAGTGGCTTAAAACAGCCCCCATTCCCTACCTCACAATTCAGCAGATCGGAATTCTGAAATCTGCCTTGTCAGCCAGCCTCCGTTGCCTTCTGGAGGCTCCAGGGAGGATCCCATGGCCTCTCCCAGCTTTTGGAAACCGCCCGTGCCGCTAAGGCTGTGGCCCCTTCTGTCTGCAAAGCCAGCCCTGGCCGGCTGAACCTTCCTCACAAGGCCATCTTTTCCGACACCTCTGTCTCCCTCCTCCCCACTGAAGGACTCCCACGATGCCAGATCCCACAGGTAAGCCAGGATCATCTCTCATCTCAAGATCCTGATTTTAACCACATCTGCAAAGTCCCTTTTGCCACGAGAGGTAACACAGTCACAGGTTCCAGGGACGAGGATGTGGACACCTTGGGGTGGGAGCGTTACTCTGCCTGCATAGTCTGTTTATGAAACAGTAAAGAAAAACACCAGCCTGGAGTAAAACACTGGTGAGGGAATGCAGAAGAAAGCTAAATTGAATTAACCCTAGCAGACTGTGAGATCCGGAAGAAGGAACGAAAGCTCGGCATTACTGTGCTGACAGCCGCCAGCGCCGAGACTCAGGTCACTTCATCACTCTGGGTGTTGGTCATCTCTAAAATGAAACAACCCCTGCCCTGCCTGCATCCCAGAATACCATGTAGAACAATGGAAATGCTTTTTACATGCTTTGAGAACTACAAATTAATATACAAATGTAAGATACTATGGCTAATATCACAGTGAAGCAAAGTCACACATCGACAGTGTGGGATCATAAACCACACGGCTTCATCCCAAAAGCCCTTTGATCTTGTTGAGCAGAGTCCTGAGGCTTGACTTACCTAGAAAAAAGCATTCCTTGAGTGCAAAACTCAGACTCTGCTTAACAAAATATTCACGTTGCTAGAATATATTCTTGCAATAACATCAAAACTCATAAAAATCTAAGATAATAAATATAAAGAAAGAAAGAAAGAAAGAAAGGGGGGAGAATGAAGTATAACTGAAGTAACCTGGTTAACTTCAATCATGAAACTAAAGGGGAAAATGTTAGTTTTAATACCAGGAGGCAGGTACCACAGCACATTCCGGGCGGCAGGCAAGCAGAGCAGAATACAGTGCTTCCCCATCCACAGCTGCGTCCAGGCCTAGAAGGGACAATGTGTGGCCGGGATCTCTCACCGGCATTCCAAGCTGACATTTTAAATGGCTTACAGGTTATTAGAACTTGAACGTCATACTCTCACCTCACGCTCAAGAGGAACAGAGCTGAATTCACTCCCTTCCCCAGAGCACTGCTGTTCCTTCCCAGGGACAGCATTTCTGGCCATGGTGATACCAGCCAGCCATCCTCCAAAATCAAACCAACCTGGGGATCTCCAACTCTTCCCTTCCTCCCCAGCCAGCCCCGTACCTAACTCATCACAAAGTCCCGTTGTCCCTTTGATTCTCTTTCCTTCTCCACAACCAACGTCGTCTGCATCTACATCCTTATAATCTAGCAGGTCTTCCTGGCTCTCCTACTCAAATTCACTCTGTGCGCCTGCACCACGCTGCCCTCTCTTCTCACTCTCCCCCATGCTGGGGAACGTACCACACATAAGTCATATATTATACGTGATAAATATAAGCACCAGAATTTTATAAGCAGCGTGTGTCAGGCACCACACTAGGCATTATTAAAATCATCCTATCTAATCTGCACATCACCTTGTGATGTGGGTATAATTAACTGCATTTTAAAGAAAAGGGAATTAGGGTTCAAGATTATTAAGTAACTCCCAGAAGGACGTTTTTTAAAGCAGGATTTGGGCCCAGGTTGCAGACTCACCCGAGGCTGAGCTCCACTCATGCCCCTGCTTATTTAATCAAACCCACACCCCTCAACCTGCTCTTCCAGGCCTCCCAGGACCTGCACGTCTGGACTTTGAATATACTATTTGCCACACTCCATCCCCACGCCGCCCTCTGCAGGGAGCCCAGGCCCTCGCCGCCCCCCTCTCCCAATCTGACCATGCTTTGAGGCCAGCCCACGGAGCCTCCCAACTGCACTAGTCCCCACTGCCCTCCTTTCCCTTCTACTGTCTGCAAAGCCACTCCTCCTTACACTGACAGCCACAGGCACACCCTCACCTCAGCACCTACATGTCTGCTTCCTTCCCTACCTACTCTGAGTCCTGTACCATGTCTTACACTCTGCACTTTACACGCTGGGGATACTACAGGGAACAAAACATTTAAAAGTATATGCTGGTTCAAATAATCGTACACCTAATATTCTAGTACAAAACAAAATTATCTGATTTTAACCTCTTATGTCTCTGTCTACAATACTGGCTCAAAAATTAGTTATCAAACCCTAAAACAAATATCAATCGTCTGGCTGACACTAACTCACCATTAGTTACTATACTGGGAGTATTCTGTTAAACTCAAATTTGATCAGCCAAAAAGAAAAATTTGACCTGCCCCCTACGTTATGTCATCACACAATGACAGCTCATAAATGCTTCCTCACTTGGTCTATGATTCCCCGGTGCATACATAAATATATCTGACCAAATAATTGGCAAGGTCTCCAAATGGAATAAATCTTAAAGGCTGGAAATACAGCTTTTGAGACAGAAAAGTGAGAATGAAAATAGGAACATCCTTCACGAAATACTAGACTATGAGGATTTCTACATCAAAAAGAAGAAAAAAGGAGCATATAGGGGATCCTTCAGCAGCTCAGCTTCCTACAGAAAGGCCTCACAGCTAACCCTTTTAATACAATGGCATTCATAACCAGAAACTTCCAAGCTAAGTGATGCTCAATAAATCTGCTGAATTAATGATACTATGGATCATTTTTATTTAAGGGAAGATCTCCTTGTGATTCAGTGACTCTCTTATTATTATCATAGCAATTAGTATGCTGTAAAATTACCTGCCAAATTACTCGTCCCCGCTAGACTATCAGCTCTTTGAGAACAATATCATATCCATCTTGCTGGTGGCTATATGCCTAGCACCTAACTCAATCCAGAATAAATCTCAGCAGATATTTACTGAATGAATAGACTCTTCACTATTAAACACTAAGCTCAAAATACAGATTCTTATATTTTTTAATATTTCAATCCAAAAAATAAATAACAGGAATTTTAAATCCTTCCTCACCAAAAAAACACTTCATTTGGTAAAACCTACCAGGGCAGACAGCTCAGAATTCCTGCTTCAACCTTATAAATTCTAGCAAAATACAACTCATATGTGAATTTCTTCCCAGTTTACACACTTAATTATAAATTCACTACAGTTAAGAGTCACTGGTTTTGGTTTTTTTAATTCTCCTATTGGCCTTAGCTTTGAAACTGATGTTAAATGACTGCACTGCTTAAATACAAGACTTTTTTGCACACAATAAACTATAATTAGTGTTCAATCCTAAAGTTATAGCACGCTCCACTCTGAACAGACTTTAGAGATCGCCAGGTGATCCCTTCGTATTATGGATTAAGAAAAAATTAAGGCTATACAATTAATTGGTGTTAAAACCCAGCCTCTGATTCTCAGGTCCACGCTCTTTCCTCAGTTAATCAATTAATTATGTGTAATGTAAAGACATAAAAAAAAGTTTCACCGCAAAACAGTCTTTGACCAAAGCAGGACAGGACTGAAGACATCCTTCTCATTCCCAGTTATGCCAAACCTTTCCTCCTGGACCGCAAATCACAGTAAGCAGGATTAGAGTCCAGTCCACTGCCCACAATCCTCTCACACAGGAAGATAAGACCGGCCCTCAGATCTGCTTTGCACTGTAAGACACACCAGACTTCAAATCTGTTTATAGCCTGTAGCTGATTCCAAATCCCAGGGAACTTTCCGCCCTAGGCGACAGATTCCCCCCACGGAGCAAGGCTGACTTTGGCGCCCTCCACATTCAATGTCCTTTCCCCATATTGGAGTACACTCTCACTACCTGGTTAGCTCTGTGAAGAGAGGTACATTCTAGTCATGGGGCAAACACCCTATTCCATGCCAGACTTCTTTTCTATTTGGTAGGAATAACTCTTCCAACCTGGCAGCAAAGGTAAATACCCTGCCCAAATCGATGCAGTTCCTAAGTAGCTAAGCAGTAACTGAAACCCACGCTGGCCAAGAAATCCAACTCCTCTTCCACTTGTCCCAAGACAGAGTCCCAGCATTTAGGGAGTTCGCAAGATAAGTCATCAACAAATTAATTAACGGTATGACCTAAATGACAGCAAAGAAAATAAAATAAGGGGCATATAACGTAGTGATTAATACAGGCTTATTTTACTACTATAATCCATATCTTTCCACAACTGCAAAAACAAACAAAAAAAACTCTTGAATATGCTTTATTTTTCAAATTTGACACACCATCTATTTACCTCTCCTTGGAATTTATTTGTTAATTCTAGTAATAAACTTGATAGAAAATAGAATTACTGGCATTTACATTTCACCTCTGACTTTGCAAACAAGGACAGGAGTGACCTTTGGGCTATCTGTTTAACCTCTGCATTCCTCAGGGGTGACAAGAAAACCGCCTCAGAGGAGGGCTCCCTTGCTCCAGAAAGGAAACAGGTGTAAAGCCCGCTAAGCGGTGCCTGGCACAGAGTGAATGCTCAACACACCTTAATTACTGTCATCCACCCACCATCACCGCCATCATCACCACCCAGAACATGAGCGTCACAGGAGGCTCATTTTCGTCTGTTCCGTTCACTGTCGTATCCCCAGTGCCTGACACATCGTTGGCGCTCAAACGTCCATCGACCGAATTAATCCTGAGCGCTAGTACTTCTATCACTGAGTAGAGGATGATCTGCCCCCAAATGTAACTGCCTCCACGAGAAAAGATTAATTAAGCAAAAAACAACAACAAAAAACACCAAACTGCTACTGGAAATTTTGGGGATATGAAATAGAGAACCACCCTCAGCCCGAATGCAAGGCTTACTGGAAGAGAGAAGAGAGGAGGGTCCTCTCAAGTCAAGGAAGCATCTCTTCAGATTAAACTACCACCTGGAGAAAAGGCAAGTCCAAAGTATCCGTCAAGGGCACTCTGCAGGCCAAAAGATGTTCCAGCTTACATGACGGCGTCCAAGAGTCTACAACAGGAGACTTCTTAGTCTCCTCAGGAATCTGGGCCTTGACAGCAAGGACAAACCCCACTCTGCAGAGAGGAAAGCAGCACAGCAAGTGAACCCGGAGCTGTAACTCCGGTCCACATGCAGGTGCAGAAGGGCCCCCGCCCGCCTCTCTCCACCACCCGGAGACCTGGCTGTCCCTGTGCACGTTGGGCCGCGGGCAAGCTCTGCAGCCACAGGCTCCAACCAGACCGCCCTCACCCAAGCTGCAGCCCTGGCCCGCTTCTGAGGGCCCACGGAGTGGCTGCTGGCTCTTGACCCTCCACCGGGAGGTCTTTGGGCAGGGAAGCCACTCTGCTCCCCCATCTCCATTTCTTACCGTAAAACCCTCAGAGAACTGGAAAGAACGCTGGGTAAAGGAGCCACCAGGGATCTTCAGCGGGCTTCAGAGAGCAGCCCTCCACCCCGCTTCCCCCCCTCACCCCAGACTTCTCCTAGACACACAGGCTAGTAATGCTAATATCGCCTAACCAGCATGGTAAAGCACTAATCAAAAAGCAGCCTTTAAAAACAACCTGCTTCTCAAGAGCAGTGAACTTGTACAGTTTGTCAACAATCTGGCCAACAGGGCTAGTCTGACTTGACACAGGAGAGAAGGTCCTGAGAAAAGACTGGTGCAAGAGGTTCTCAGGCAAGTCTGAAGTTCTCCAAATCTCAGTTTCCTTGCTCAGTATAGGGAGGACAGTAAAAATACCTACCACCCACAGTTAAATGAGATAATTTATATAAAATGCTGGGCACACTGCCTGGCACACAGCAATCATTCTATCAATGTCAGTAAATTTTTTCTGTGCCCTCCCCCCAAATAATTATCTACCAAGTGTCCAGAATCCTGGTTAAAGGCAAACATTTTGCCTCACTCCTTAAGCCTGATTCTTTACATGTAATCATAGCCAAATAATCCCAGTTTAGTGAAAACCTCTAACAAAAGTTGAGGAAAGGCTGCTTCAAAGGACAGGCAAGTTGAGAGCTCCACACCTCAAAGAAAGCCGTTCAAGATCACCAGGACAATTAGCAGTTCTAGTTCATCTCAGCGATCAGGTGGTAACTAATAAAACTCCCCTCAATTTCAGCCCTGGAGTCCCGAAGCCCCACATGGAGACAGAAGCACTGGGCTTTCGGGGAGACAGGCCGTGCTCAAGGAGTCTGCAGGCTCCGGAGGCAACTCTAGCTCGGGACAGCATACACCTCCAATGAAGCGAGTGTCCGAGTTCTCTAAGGAATGGCCTAATGTGAACCACCTTCTCCAGTCCCTGTATTTTATTAATTTTCCTTTTTAAGTTAAATACTAAAGACTCCTATTTAATTGCCTCTCAATCTTTTCAAACTGCAAATATTTTGTCAAAATAAGATGTTAAATGTTATAAAACTTAACATAAAGTCACCTTTTCCTTAAATACTGAAATAGATTTGATTGCTTTCCAGGTGTAATTTATTATTATTCAACTTTACAGAACACCATGCTCCTCCACATTTCACTACCATAGACTCCTTTACCCCAATTTTTCTGGCTCAAAGCAGCTCCTTTGCCGTTGTCCGTGAAGGACAGTGTTGATCAGTCCTAGCCCCCGTGCTAACCAGCTGTGTGATCTGGGGAATCACAACTTCTCAGCCTCCCCTCCTCCTCCACACAATGATGGCTATTTAACTCCGGTACGAATATCTCAACGCACACGACAACGGAGTATTTTTTTTAATTCAATGGTTAACATGAGTACAAAAACGGTAGGAAATCTATCATACAAAACTGGATATGTTACTTTTTTTCCCTGAAATGGGTATTTTCTAAATCCTTTAAATCTGAAGTTACAACAAATCATGTTATCTCCTAAATTGCAACTATGTTGGGTATATACTGTCCAATTCCCCCACAGTACCCTGACATGCCTTGCTTCTACCCAACCAACAACAACTGCATTCTGTTCTCATTTCTACAGACTTCTACAACTTCCAGGCAAGTTTTCTGCAAGATAATAAACATCAGTAAGTAAAGACTTAATTATGAAATATTTTGAGTACCTAACCTTTACCAAGTTATGCTAGATATAGGGGATAAGTGATTAAGACACTTTTTTCCTAAACCCAAGGAGTCACAATCCTGTAAAGACATAGCACTGTGCCGTCACTCCCATCCCTCTCCCAGGCAGACATCACTAATCTATCATGGGCCTCTCCCTTGAACTGGACACAGCTTTGGCTCCGTGATTCCATGTAGCCATTACCAATCAAATAGGCTTATTTTAATAGACTTCATCACATTTCACTAAATCTCCATCTACACAAGTGATGATTCTGATGCCGATACTGGAATGCAGAAATTTGCCGGACACCAAATATGGATTAGAAAGTAAAACCAGAAGATGTAATATCGCCGTCATCTATTATGATCCCATTGAAGCATTATTTAAGAGGGATAAGGAAAACTGTGGAAAGAATGGTACTTCCTGCCAATTCTCAATTACCATTTTCCAGCATCTTAAATTAATTCTTAAATGAAGAAGATAAAGCCTGTGAGAGCCACCTAAGTCTAGGGAATCTGGGTATCTGTTTTAAACATGCTCTCTTTAAAGGCCATGGTTGTCTGATGGCAGCTAGAACATGCTCAAAAGAAAATAATTAAATCAGTGAAAATAAAAAATAAGGCCATAAAATAAAATTCTGAAACAAAATATTACGGCTTAAATAATCTGCCTGACAGCTCAAAGGGTCCATCTCTTTCCTCTACGCAAGACTTGGTAAAAATGTGTTGTCTGCCAACAGCAGACAAGTTAACTCCTCTTGACCAGGACTAACTTTCCAACCATTTAAAGATAAATGCTTTGCCTTCCACGTGTCATGGCGCAGAACTCTGGACTTGGTGTTTGCTTAGATTTCTGACCACATCTAAAGCGCTTCCTAAGGAAAACCTAGGCTACTTGCAGGTGTGGAGGAACTCAGTGTTGTCAGTTCTTCCATATTTAAAACACCAATATTAATTTCGTACCAAGGACACCCGACAAGGTAATCTACAGTTCCAACTTGCCTATGCTCCTGGCAGAGACTAGCTTGACATAACAGATATCAGAAAGGGAAAAATCCACAAACGCTGACCATTCAGTTCTCTAAAGTCTCCACCTACCGAAAAATGTGTTCCCACAGTCCATCGGGGTAACAAGAGCGTCCTGAGGAGATGACTCTATCGAGCTCATTGTGCATCGTGTTGTTCCGTGTCCCCCTGAGAGTTCAGTACTAACAAAGTTCCACGTGCCCACCCACTCTGCCTCGATGGTCAGGAAGCTCAAAGCTGAATTTCATGCCCACCTGGCAGCCGTCCTCAGTGCTGGGGACACTACCTCCATCTTTCTAGAGCCTTCACTGCAGACTCCTATTTTTTTCATTCTTCTTAGGATGGTCCAACGCTGTGTTTTTTTATTGAAGCCACCTCAGAATCTTTTTGGAAATAAGCAAGGGGTACAAAATGTAATAAATTCTCTTTCCTCCCATCATTACTACTATGTTTGGTCCTCATGGCCCCCCAAACTCTCCCCTCTCTGCACTCCTGTACACGCTGTTCTCCCCAAACACAGCCCCTGCTACTGCCAGCATTCAGTGAGGTTGGATGAACCGGGCATGTGGCCCCTAACATATTTGTAAAATACGGACTTTGACATGTGCATTAAGTCCCTCAAAAACTGTGAGATCCTGGAGGGCAGAGAGTACAGCTTACGTAGGCTCGGGCTCCCAGCAGCCGCAAAGCAAGCCTTGCACCCTGCAGACACACAGTAGAGACAAGTTCTGTTCATGGGAAGAGTAAGTCAACATTTTTGAAGCCCACTAGGTGAAGCCACATGGGAGGTAGTAATCTCAAAAGAAGGTTTCTACCCTAAAGCAGTTAACAAACCAAAGAACTAAGCTATGTAAACTATCTATGTAGCCAACATGGATTGCACATCCGTAAATACAAAGAATTGAAAATACAAAGCCTGGAATGATTGCATTTGACTGAGGCTTTTAGCTGAGTTAAAAGGAGTAAGACTTGTGAGGACATTCAGGTGCAAAATAATGACCCCAAGGAGGTACAAGGCAGCAATATTCAGGGACCAGCAATAACATTTCCCTGGGTGTAGCAAAGGGCAAGCATAATTAGACCATGAGGTGAGCCTTGGGGATGGCTGGCGGAGGGCCTTGAAGCAGCAATGCAGAGCACAGCCTGGTTTTCTTCGAGGTGATTTAATAAGGTAAAAAAAACTCCGGGAATGATTCACAACTACTGTCAGGGAGAGAAAGGAGGAAGAAAGCTGGAGTGACTGCTGGCAGTGAGCACCAGAGATGCACAGCAGACAGGCACCCTGGCCACCTACATGCATTCTCAAGGGCGAACGTGGAACAACCCATGCAAGAGCCCATCTTAGCACAAAGGCCACAACAGCCCCAAGGGCCAGAGCAGCGGTTTCAACCTCACCTTGAATCTGAGACCTCTTCTTAGAGTAAAACAATCCCTCTCTCTCCCCTACTCCCCCTGTCTCTGTCCCTGTCTCTGTCTCTGTCTCTGTCTCTCTCTTACACACACACACACACACACACACACACACACACACACACACACACGCGGCTGTAACTTAATGTGGGTGGCTTACCACAGAGGCAGTATAACAAAATGGCTAGAGCAACTCTTGGGTTCAGATCTCAGCCCTGACACTCATGAGGTGTGTGCCCTCAGGGCACATACTTAACCTTACTTACTAAGCCAGGTGTAAAATGGGGACAAAAACTGTACCTGCCTCTTACATAGGAATATATAAAATGTTCAGCAGGGTGAGTAGCTCAACAAGCTCTCACCCAACACGACTAAGAAACTGGACAGCAGGCATGGCTCTCCAGACCCTTTGCATTAACCTCACAGCACTTCGAGAGCCACGGCAGGAGTCACTGTCCTGGGAGATAAATGCGAAGCAGAGCAGTAAACTCCACCAGCAGGGATTTACGTGGCAACCAGAGTTCAGCACTGTGCCAGGGGCTGCAGAAGCCAGCACAACACCCAACAAGTGAGGGGACAATGCACAGGGTGGGGTTGGAGGGAAGTGGGAGATACTGGTGCAGAGGTTAGAAGGAGCCTGACCCTCAAGCAGGGGTTTTAAAGTGGAAATGAAATGGGGAGCCAAAACTGTCTGGCCAGGGAGTAGCTCAGGAAGACAGCCTGGAGGAGGCCACTCAGCATCAACCCAACCACTGCACTCCCGGCTCTAAATAAGGCTTCCCTTCTAACCTGCAATGGATTCACGCTGCTGGCACTTCAGTAGGCATAAGCCATACCAACAGAGTTACACGAACAGCTTAACTAACTTCTCCATAATACTGAAAGTATGCAGGCCCTTGACTGAATTTGAGGGTTCTCTTACTCAGCCTCAGATCCCTGTCCCTCCCCCCCACCCCTCCCACCAGTTTTCAAACCTGGGTTTACTGTAATTACCTTAAACACAGCACAGTGCATGAGTAACTAGGAAGTAATCAGGTATACAGCAGTTACAACTGTCTAACGCCCTTTGACTGTACGTCTAGACAGTTTCTACCTCTTTTCTCCTGCCCGAGAGTCTGACAGCAGTGTGAATCCCAACTGGACACTTCCTAGCGCTTTGACCGCGGGCCTCGGTTTCCCCATCTGTGAAGTGGAGATCATAAGAGCACCGCCTCAAAGAGCAGCTGGGAAAACTAAATGAGGTCCTATCAGCCAAGTGACTGCGCGTAATAAGCACAGCCTGCATGCGCATTAGGATTATCACCTTTATTCACCCCATCACTTCCTGAGCACCGGGTGTCGGCACCGCCACCGCCCGGGGGGACCCGAGAGGCCCGGCCCCGGCGCCGCCCGCCGCTCGCGGGCCGGTCTCCGGACACTCCTGAGGGTCTGGGGCAGGGAGGGGACCTGGCCCAAGCCCGGACCAGCCTGCCCCACATCCAGGTGCCGCCGCGGTCTCGGAAGTTCCTGCGAGGTGGGCTTTTAACGTGTAAGAAAACACAAAACAGGAAAACATTTCCTGGTCTGTGACTGCACAGCACCGGTCCCTCTTACTTCCTCCGCAACCTGGGACCCGGGCGAGGGGACCGGGCAGCAAGGGAGCCCCCGCGCGCGGGCACCGGCCTCCCCGCGGCCCGAGCTCCCGGCGCCCCGAGCGCACACGTGCCCGCGGCCCCCGCCCCCGCTCACCTGGCCCGTGATGCCCGTGATGAGCGCCACCTTCCTGGGCTTGCCAGTCTCGCCGTCCCCGGAGCCGCGGGCGCTGGGGCAGCGCGCCGCTGCCTGGGCCATGTCCGCGCGCGCTGAAGAGAGGCGCCGACCAACGTGGGTGTGCCGCAGGAGCCTCCTCGCCGGCTGCAAGGACCAGCCCCGCGCCGCCCGCTGCAGCACTCTGACAGGGCCGCCTGGGAGGCCGGCGGGGCGGGGCGGGCCGGGGGCGGGGCGGCCGGACTGCGGCCTGGAGGGCGCAGCGTCAGCCGCATCACCGCGCGACGCACCGCCGCGCCGGCGGCAGGCCCCGCCCCCCCCGCCGACGGCCTCACAGCCAGGGCAGGCCCCGCCCACTGCCGGCAGCGCGCGAGCCAGGCGGGGCGGGGCTTGTAGGCGGTGCCTGCGCCTGAAGGGCGGGATGTTGGGCGCGCCTGCGCCGACTTATCCAGATCCTCAGAAGAGGCTGGGATGCCGGGTCTTTGGGCCAGGCGTGCTGCTTGAAAGGGCGGACCGTCGGCGGCCTGACTTCACCATCTCACGCTGCACGTCCTCCCCTCCACCCTCCTGAATCTCCCAGGAACCGTCACACTATCCGAGGATGCTGGGAAGAAGTAGGGGCAGACCTTTCCCTTAGGAGAAAGCCCTGAATCCCGTCCGAATCTAGGGGTCACGGCCCCTGGGTCATCGTCTTTGATAAGTAATTCCTGGAAACCTGCTGCAATGCCCTTTGAGGAGTCTGGTTCTCTGTTTCCGAAGGGCACTAGCGTTACAAGGCCCCTGAATGGGGTCACGGATAGGGTCAATGACCGGCCTCACGCCTAACCTGCTTTCTGGATCTTCTCGCGTTTTTCTGAGGCTTGGAACCAGGCACGAGATTCCAAGTAACTCCATTCAAAATGCTGTAGTCAGAGGACTGGCAGAGCAAGACGAAAGTTTCTGACCCCAACCATGTGCAGCAGAAGAAAATGTTGAAAAGACTGCACAGGTCAGTAAACCTGGACATGCCAAATTTCAAAAAGTAATTCAGATGCAAGGTGGCGTCCTAGCTTGACGTCTGTCGAATTTGGCTTCCGTGTGGCAGCTGCACACAGGGCAGGGAGAAGAGAGGAGCTGACTCAGACGCCGGCAGGGTAGCAGGTGTGTGTACCTAAGCATTGGCCAGAACCAGGGAGGAGAGAGGAACTTCCTTGTCCCCACTGCTCTGCTTCTCTGCACTGTACATATTCCTCTCCCCAACGGATCAGCACAGACCAGCGCTTGAAATCACAAACTGAGTGACTAGGAGGTGCCCAACCTAACCTGCAAGACCCTTACAGACTTGGGACTTCCCTGGCGGTCCAGTGGTCAAGACTCCACGGTTCCACTGCAGGCGGGGGCGCAGGTTCGATCCCTGGTCGGGGAACTAGGATCCCGCTTGCTGGCAGGGCCCATACAAAAAATGGGGGTGGGGGTGGGGGGAAAGACCCTTACACCCTTCAAATCCCAAAATAGAAGAGCTCAGGATTTCATTAAAAATCTCTCTGTCCCCTAAGCACGTCAGCAATATGCCTTAACTTTATGGATAGACTTGTCTCTGGATTCACTTGCCTCTCCCCTGTCCGTTCCATTCAGAGAATGAGTAAAGGAAGGTCTGTTACTAGCCCCAGCAGAGGGCTGCATCACTGGTGAACAGAGAGGCCCTGAGACAGAGGAGAGGAAACCCTCTCACTAGGGCAACTCGCTATAAGCAAGAAATGTCTTTGAAATCTACTAGATTCTATTAAAAACTTATGTTTGTTTTAATATAAATATGCTTTGAATTAATTTGCAGATAAATTATTTAACATTCCCCCAAATTGCTGAAAAAAATGGATCCTTAGGGAGGACGTGCCAAGTTTATCTGGCAGCCGAGACCTCTGATCACACTGCTGGCCTGTCCTGGTAAGAAGCATGACAGTGGAAGACCCATGGAAAGAAAATCAATTATATTTTAGGGCCTGCAAATAAAATAATTACAAAATATTGAGGGAAATGGTTGTTCAGAGATACAGTGGGAGGTTTAAAAAGAAGGAAATTTCTCTAGAAAAATTCTCTGAAGAAAGGTGATGAGACAGGAAGACAGGAGTACAGCCGTTTTGGAAAAAGACCGGGGAATGGCCTTGAGATAGTGGGCTTGACAGGCCCAGTAAAACAAAGCACCTAAAGGCTTGGCCTTCTGAGACCATAACCAGAGACCCACAGGAGTAGAAGATTATCTCTGTTCCACTGATGAATGAACATATTTTCCAGAGAACAAAAGCAGGACTGTAAAACCGCCACCTAGCAGAACCACTGAACTGCCAGTTCCCTGAAAGATATAGATAAAGGCCTGACACACATTCCTAAGTTGTTTTTGCAGGAAGCATTTGAAAACTGCTGACTACAAGCATGTGGACCCCAGACCTATTGAAACCAGATGGTTGATGATGCTCGAAACTTCACCTTGACGCCAGCGAATCGGAGACCTGAGCACAGGCTCCTGCATCCCCTCCCTCACATGGCCTTTAAAACCCCTTCCCTGAAAGTCCTCGGGGAGCTGGCATTCTTTCATACCTTCTCCCTTGTGCACCAGCTCTCCTTCCAATAAAAAGCTTTGCTCGCCTAGGAGTCTTGTGGGAGCGACACTCATTTCTATGGTCTTGTTGTCCCAGAATCTGGAGAGGGCCCGAGAACAGTGGTAGAACAGTATATTGGTTTGCTGAGGCTGCCACAGATTGAGAGCTTAAACAACAGAATTTTGTTTCCTCACAGTTCTGGAGGCTGGAAGTCCAAGATCAGGTGTTAGCAGGGTTGGTTCCTTCTGTAGCCTCTCTCCTTGGCTTAGAGGCGGCTACCTCCTGGTAACAAGTGTCAGAATTGAGTTACGCTGGGACTTCCCTGGCGGTCCAGTGGTTAAGACACCATGCTTCCACTGCAGGGGGCGTGGGGTCAATCCCTGGCCAAAAAAAAAAAAATTGAGTTGCATTGTTAGGACACACCCAGCTGATGTCGGAAGGTTGCTCCTTGGTGGTATGGGAAACCCTTCCCAAAACACGTTGGAATTGTGTCCAGAACCTTATATAACATGTCATCTAAGAATGGTGATTGCAATTTGTAAAAAGCGTTGCCAAGGTCACATAACTAGTAGCTGGTTAGGGTAAAAACCATGATTGGCTCTTCCAACTCCATTCCATATTCTATTTGGAAAAACTGAAGTGCTAAAGCCCACATTTCCCAGGTTATGTTGCATCCAGAGTTTTGGAAATTGAGTTCCACCAGTCAGACTGTGACAGGTGGAAGGGAAACAGGCACCATCTTTCTCCTGCTGGTCACATAGTAGAAAAGTTTTCGGCAGCTAGGTTCCAAGTTTAGGTCTGTCACAAGTTGCATGAGTACCGGAGCCGGTCAGGGTGGTGGCGGCAGCAGCTTCCTAAATTCTGGCTTGGAGCTCTGGGAGTGTGCCCTTGACATCAGCAGCCCAGTGATAGCCCTCTAGCCTCTGTTCCTCCACTCCTTACCAAGTTTTTTTTTTTCTAAACCAAGGTTTTTATTGAAATCATTGTAGATTAAACTGTATTTGTAAGAAATCATGCAGTGACATGCCATGTACCCTTTACCCAATTTCCCCCATGGTCACATGCTCAAAAACTACAGTGCAACATCACAAGCAGGATATTGACATTGATACAATTTGCTGCTATTATGCAGATTTCCCCAGTTTTACCTGTACTCATTTGTACATACGTGTGTTTAGCTTTATGCCATTTTATCACATGTATAGGTTCGTTTATCTGCCACCAAGATCAAAATACAGAATATCTGGCAACACAAGGATGCCCTTTTACAGCCCCATCTCTCATCCCTGGAAACCACTAATCTGCCCTTTACTTCTCAAGTTTTGTCACTTCAAAAAGTATTATAAATGGACTCATACAGCTTGCAGTCTTTGGGAACTGGCTTTTTTCACTGAGCCTAAGTTTCCTGGGGGTCCATCCCAGTCGTGTGTATCAGCAGCCCATCCCTCTTTATTGTTGAGTAGCAATCCATGGTGTGGATGCCCCAGGTTTGTGCAGCCATTCACCCATTGAAGGGTATTTGGGCTGCTTCTAGTCTGGGGCTGCTACAGATAAAGCTGCGATGAACATTCATGTACAGGTTTTTGTGTGACTATAGTTTTCGCTTAGCCCAAGGGTGTAATTGCTTGGCCATATAGTAATTGCATGTTTAGTTGGGGTTTTTTGTTTGTTTGTTTTGTTTTAAACTTCCAAATTGTTTTCTTGCAAAGAGTTTGTTAACAGAATATCTTGCCTTAAATCCCTTTCTACGTGAATTGCCTTCGGTGGTTTCTGTGTCCCAGTACGGACGAGACAGCAACTCCAGACAGGTACCCTTAACCTTCATGGAAAGACCAACGAAATGGTTGTGTGTGTGTGTGTGTGTGTGTGTGTGTGTGTGTAATTGAGAGAGAAGGGCTATAGCAGGGAAAACATCCAGGGGGAAAGAAGAGACCATTTCCTTTTTATTTTCCCTCTATTTCAGGATTTATACCAGTTTTCCAGTAAATAAAGCAGGATAGAAGTAGCGAATTTTTTTTTTTTTTTTTTTGTGGTACGCGGGCCTCTCACTGCCGTGGCCTCTCCTGTTGCGGAGCGCAGGCTCCGGATGCGCAGGCTCAGCGGCCATGGCTCACAGTCCCAGCTGCTCTGCGGCCCGTGGGATCTTCCCGGACCGGGGCACGAACCTGTGTCCCCTGCATCGGCAGGCAGACCCCCAACCACTGCGCCACCAGGGAAGCCCCAAAGTAGCAAATTTTTAAGTAAAATCTTATCAGCTCCAACTCCACTGGAGATGAGACAACTCAGACCTCTGTCTTCCACTGTGTTTCTCTTCAGAATAAAATTAACTTGTGTGAGTCTCCTGTCTTAGGATTTGTGGCAGAAGCAGCAGAGTTTTAGAAACAGGATTGGAAGGTTTGTGAGGACTTCCTGAAATCCGTCACCTCCACTTTGGGGTTTCCCACTTGACAAATGAAATCACAATATGGCAAGTTTTTTAGACCATGATTTTAGAAAAGGGAAAATGTCCCCAAAACAATCGAAGACATGTGCTTCTCACATCCTCACTCGTACAATTTCCCATCAGATAGCTCTCTGTCTTCAGGCAAACGTGTATTAAAAGGATGCTTTCTGGGCCCTGTTATACACTATCTCTAGTGGAGCATGTGTGCCTGATGTCACCTTGCCCCTACCTCCTTTGTTTTTAAAATTTCAGTTTTTAGTTGGACTAATAGTTTTCAAGCTAGAAGAGCTATCCACTGGGAAAGTTTCCCCTCTGGTAATCTTAGTTTTTAATTCACAAAAATCCCAGGGAGAACAGCCTCGGGGTCACTGCTGTACCGTATCATTAGAATCTCCACTCAAGGCACACAATGCTGTTTTTCCGTTACTGGCATTAAACTCACGGGGAAAGCATGTGAAGCTTTAAGTGTCCCTTGGCTCTGATTTTCAGCATTCTCCTCTCTGGATTTTGGGACGCATATGTGCTCACTCCCCCTTTGTGATATTTCCTAAAGCTGTGACCAATAAAAAGTGAATCTCCCATAACGCAAAACACTGGAGTAGGGGTAATACATCATTCTTTAAATTAGATGAGGTAATAAAACACCGATGATCGCCTAGGGAAACCTTCCAGTTCCTGGCTACTACTCTGACCCTTATAATATGTCAAAATTGCCTCAAGGTTAAGATACAGGTGTCATTTTTTTTTTTCAGGTGTCATTTTTAATTGTAAGAATTCTAATTCTAGAAAACTTTACCCTTCTGTACTAACATGTTGAACATATTCAGGATGCTGTCATAAATTTCCAGTTTCTCCAGGCTGAGTCCACTTTGGCTTCCAATCTTCTCTCCATTACCTGTGTGCCCAGGAAGGTCTGGGCTAGGGGCCCAATGTGTGTAGGTAACAGAGGAACATTAGGATTATAAAGGCACGCACCACAAAGGCTATGCATTAGAGAATTTGCTAGACCTGCTGGGAGACATGGTAAGAATTTTGATGCTAATGAATTTTTTTAATGGCCCCTTCTTCCCCCACCGAGAAAGCTTCCTTTGACCTCTGGGAGGCACGTCTTAAGGAATCTTCTCTAGGACTAGAAATGAGGTAGGCTGGGACCTGGGCCCCTTTGCTGCAGGGCTGCAGAGCTTGCACCTGGACAGATGTCTCCTGGAGCAACAAAATACAACGAAACTACATGGGACTGAAAATCACTGCATGCATGTGCAGTGGGGGCAGATTACGGACAAAAAGCTACAAAAAGACCAAAAAAACCCAGCTGCCACTTCTGAAGAGCTGAAGCAAAAACATGGTACGGCACACGCCCCCTGCACTCAACACCACCAAAGGGGTGGGCACACCACCTAAGCCAAACCCCTGGACACACCCCTACCCTCCCCATACAAGGAACCAGCTCGCCTGCCCTCCAGGAGTGAGCGAGGGAACCCGCTACTTGTTCTCACTGCCCCCTGCTGTAGCAGGGGCCCCACTAAAGCCTTGCCTGAATTTCTTGTCTGGCCTCTAGTCAATTTCTATTGACTGGGGAAGGCCAAGAACCCTGGTCGGTAACAGGAGGAGGGCTGAAGTGTACCTGGGCTCTGTCCTTGACTGTGTCCTAATCATTCATAAAAAGATTCACTTTTGGTGTGACGGTGGGTAGAGCCACCAAGTAATCCTCAGGTGCAGCTCTGCCGTGATTCATCCCAAGTTCTTAAAGCTAACAGTAAGCCCCGAGAAAGCAAGCTGCACCTCCAGGAACCTCACTGAAGAGCAGTGAGGATGGTGGGGACAGAAGCTTCAGCTGCCAGTGAGCAGCACAGAGAGCTGGGGCCTAATCAGAGGCAGTGGCGGTGCCGGCACCGTGACTGACAGTCATCCAGCAGACACTGAGGCTTGAGTCCCAACACGAGGACCTGTAGCAAGTGTTCAAGGAAAGCAGCACCTGTGGGAGTGTCACTTATTCTGAACTCATCATGATAATTCCGTTCCCCTTGTCAGGGCAAGACCGACACGTATCTGGGATGCAACCCTGTGCCGTGAGACGTGATGGTGCAGTTGTTCTGGTGTCGCGTCCCCGCCCTCCGTGGGAGACATCCTCCCCACCAGGCAGCATAGCAGAAAAGAACCTGGCAGCCCCAGAAGCACCTGAACGGACACTAAGAACGTACCACCCTCTGGCACGCTGCCAGGGAAATGTGGGGCTTTGGGGCTCCCTGGTTGGGAATCTACCCCTGAAACCATCTTTCCTGAAGCCAGGCAGCCTGAGAGAACTAGTTTGTTGCTTTGTTTCCTTAGAATTTTTTTTTTTTAACCCATCTCATCCTTAAATATTCTCCCCTTTTCTAAGCCTGGCTTCATGTTGGAAAACCAAGATTATATTTTAGCGGATTTATCCAGAATTATCAAAACCTGGTGCTGCCTCCATCTGATCCACAGATTATTACTAAGCCAAAAATCGGAGTCAAATTACCTTTTGCAGGCAGTGGGTTAGTCTCGTAGGGCTGTCTCACCAAAGTACCACAGACTCAGTCGAAGGAATTTAATCTCTCACAGTTCTGGAGCCTGGAAGTCTGGGACAAAGGTGTCAGCAGGCCTGTGTTCCCTCTGAGAGGTCTAGGAGAGGCTGCTTCCTTGCCTCTTCCTGGCTCGTGGCGGTTACCAGCCGTCCTTGGGATCCTTTGGCTTGGGAGCACCTCGCTCCACCCTCGGCCTCCATCACCACGTTGCGCTCGCCCAGCGTGCGCCTGCGCCTGAATTTCCTCTTTTTATAAGGACGCCGAGTCACGTTGGGTTAGGGCCCGTTTTACTCCATCTTGACCTCCTCTTAACTTGATTCCATCTGCAAAGACCTTATTTCCAAATAAGGTGACATTCCCAGGAGGCAGGGGTTAGGACTTGAACATATCTTTGTTGTTGTTGTTGTTGTTGTTTTGTTTTTTGGTATTTTTTTTTGCGGTACGCGGGCCTCTCACTGCTGTGGCCTCTCCCGTTGCGGAGCACAGGCTCCGGACGCGCAGGCTCAGCGGCCACGGCTCACGGGCCCAGCCGCTCCGCGGCATGTGGGATCTTCCCGGACCGGGGCACGAACCCGTGTCCCCTGCATCGGCAGGCAGACTCTCAACCACTGCGCCACCAGGGAAGCCCCCATATCTTTTGGGGGGACACAATTCAACCCGCAAAAGGCAATGCTGGTGAGTCTATTAAAAGGCCGATGTGATGGTGGAAAATCATCCTTAATTGGAAGATTTGAATGAACCCTTGGCAGCATGAAAGAGAAGAGTCAAAGGGCAGATTTAGGATGGCTGGATTTAAACAGCGAGGTGCTTGGATGACCAGGAAGGAGTATGTGAAAGGAGGCTGGGTAAACTTTTCTGAGGATATGGAATTCTTTTGGGTAGCTAGGGAAATCTTTGGGAGAGAATAGTGTCTTCCATTTTTCCAGCACATAAACTTGGCAGCCATAAGATGAAACCCTGCATACATTGTTTCATTATTTGTCACAATTCTAATAGGAATTAGCTCCATTTTCTAGAAAAGGAAGTTGGAGCATAAAGAAGTTAATTGCTTAAAGTTTACTTAGTAAATAAATGGCGGGGCCAGGAATAAAACTCAACTCTGTCTGATAGCAAAGTCCACGCTCTTTCCATTCACCGAAGTTATCTTGCACTAAGTCAACGGATAATTGTCACATGCCTACCATATGCCACGAACCGGACCAGAGGGTCCACACTGCCTTCCACAAAGGTAATCATTGTTTACATTTCCACTAACAGTGCCTAAAAGTACCTGATTGTCCAGCCCATTCACCAAACTGTGTTTTCAATCTAGAATTCTTCAAAATCTGATGGTATAAGTGGTGTCTTGTTTTAATTTACACGTTTTTGATTAGTAGTGAAGTTGGCCATCTCTTCAAATGGTTATTTTACCATTTTAATTTATTTTTCTCTAAACCACTGTGTCATGCATTTTGACACTTTTCTATTGGATTGTTTGTCTTCTTACAGATTTGCTGAAGCTTTTAATGTATTGTATGTATCCAGTATGTATCTAACATGATGGATAGTAACACTATTATATCTTACAAATATTACTCCCTTTAAGTTGCTTTTCATTTCCCTTTCTTTCTAGTACTTACTTAGAATGATATTCCCCACAGCAAGATTGTAGAACTGTTACCTATTTTTTTTCTGTATTTGTATGTAAAATGTAATAAAATATGTTTTTTTCTCAAATGATAGCCATTATCTCAAAGCCATCTACTGATTACTTGTCTTCTTTGTATCTTAAATTACAGTTTACATATGAATCATACTGGAATCTCATTTGTTTCAATTGATTTAATTATCTATTCCTTTTTCAATACCAAACTCTTTTAATATACCTTTATTAAAAACATATTTGTTATATCATTTTCCTCTTTATGTCTTCTTTTTCAGAATTTCTTTTCTACTTCTGTATTTTTCTCTTCTTGAAAAATATCAGAATCATCTTGTCAGATTCTTTCCACTGGGATTTTTAGAGGGGAATAACATTAAATGTACAGGTTAATATAAAATAATTATGGGACTTCCCTGGTTGAACAGTGGTTAAGACTCCACACTCCCAATGCAGGGAGCCCCGTCTTGATCCCTGGTATGGGAACTAGATCCCACATGCATGCCACAACTAAGGAGCCTGCAAGCCACAACTAAGGAGCCCAACTGCCGCAACTAAGACCCGACGCAACCAAATAAATAAATAAATAAACATTAAAAAAATTATGTTTTTATAGAATTGTTTTCCACCCTTTAATTTAAGACTTTAAAGTTTTATAGTTTTTTGTCATGTAGCTCAAGCACTTTTCTTATTAGATTCATGCCAAGGTTAGTTGGTGTCTGAGAGTTGCTCGGTGGTGTGGGGACACCCTCCACACGTTGGACACAGTGACCAGAACCCTTAGTTGGTGTCAGAGAAAAGGGGTTTGCTAGAGTGGCCCTGGGTCACACAAACACGTGGTTTGTTAAGAGAAAGGATAAAGAGTGAGGGATGAAGGACGTTTGACCCCTGGAATGGCTACCTGGTCAGGCATGGTATGAAGCTGCCATCAGTTACTAATCCAGTGAGTAAGTGGGTTCCCTGAGCTCTGGGAACTGCTCTAGCAAATTAGTCAAACCCACAGAGAGAATCGTCAGTGTCCAATCTGTTGCCAGTCAGTCAGAAGCACAGGTAAAAACCTGGGCTTGTGCTTGGTGTCTGAAGTGGAGGGCAGTCTCGTGGGTCTGAGCCCTGACCTGTGGGATCTGATGCCGTCTCCAGGTGGATAGTGTCAGAGTTGAGTTGAATTGTAGGACACCCAGCTGCTCCTTGGTGGTGTGGGAACTTCCCCCCACAAACACACATTGGAATTGGGTCCAAAACCTTATAATGTATTATCTAAGAATGGTTAATGTTGTAAAAAGCTGTTGCCTGTCTTTTTAAAAATCCCTGGAAAAAAATTTCACATAAAGG
The DNA here is from genome assembly GCF_000442215.2 of Lipotes vexillifer. Taxonomy (NCBI): domain Eukaryota; kingdom Metazoa; phylum Chordata; class Mammalia; order Artiodactyla; family Lipotidae; genus Lipotes; species Lipotes vexillifer. The sequence continues at coordinate 1,715,562 of NW_006779033.1, read as the reverse complement.
GCTAATTCACAGAGTTGCAAAGGGCATTGAGAATAAATAGAAGGAAAAGTTATAAAGCATTTACTCACAATAACACACATTCCACTCTGCTATGCTGGGAATTCCATTTATATATGCAAAGTTTATATGAAATTCTTTGGGATACAGCAAAAACCTTTGATTGTATATAGAAAAAAGAAGAAGAAAACACCATGAAATAGCAAAAAGGAAAGAGAGGATTCAAAGATTCAAAGTGAATGGAAACTCTTGGCCAACTAAAAAATTTCACACACACACCCCCAACTCTTTCTCCGCCTCCTGATGCAAAGCTCTAAGGCCTATAGACACTAGAAATTAGTGTTTCATGCAAAAGCCTTCTCAGAGTCTATAAAATCAGAACAGAGTTCTTGATGAATTAAGAAACTATTGAGAGAGCCCAGCACCTTTGCAGTTACTAGCTCCTCAAAAGCAGGACTGTGTATTTTATTTCTTTCAACCTGCCCAGAGCACATTGGAAAGATATTCGATAAATGCTAACTGAATTGAATCTTGATGAGAAGCAGACGACGCCGTTCTTCGAACTATTAGTTCTATTTTATGGGGCTATAGCTTAAAAATTAATCCATGTAGATGGTGGCATTAAGGTCAAGAATATTCTCCTTCCTGTTCCTCACTCGATTTGTGGTGCCTTCGCAGCTTATTGTATTCACTGTGCTTCCCTAGAATACAGAGACTGGTTACCCGAATTATCATAAAAAATTACAAACAAAATTGCAAAATTACAAAGTGCTCCTATTAAAAGTTTTAAAAAGTCATTTCATCAAGAGAAAAGACTTTAGTGTTCTCTTCAAGTCCAATAACGGGCTTTGAGAAAAATACTGAGCAGTTTTCTTTGCTAAGGTCCAAGAAAGACAAAAGGGACCTAAAGCGAAACTCAGCTTGAACATTTTACTTATTCAGCCTTCATCAGAAAATATTTCTAAGTGCCGACTGCATACCAGGCAATGTGACAACTAATTGTTCACACTGGGTTACCTGGGCAGTAGTATAATGTGAATCATTACAGATCTTTGATCTGCAGCAGCAAGATAGCTCTCTGTCTTGGGGGGCTAACTGGAAAATAGCACATGGAAGCAGGTAAAACTCAAGGTGCCTCTGTCACTCTAACTCTCACTCCATGTTTATCATAAACCAAGAGGGAAAAATCTCAGACATTCTGACTTAGGAGGTGTTAACAGATCACAGTCTGATAGGGTGAAACAAGCCTTGGGCACCGCTCTGTTACCTGAACTTCCAGTAATGAAATTAAGTGAAATGAAACTAAGCATTAATGAATAACTTAATTCGGTTCAGTGAATCAGCTATTACAGTTACTCCAAAATCATAATGAACCAAATGGTGAAATTTTTCTGTCACTTGGAAACCCGTGATGCACAAAACTAGATCAAGTGTGTTGCATTCTTAAGCAACACTGCAAGTCTGGATGAAAGACATTGCTAGACCCACTGGCTTCCCTAAGGATCTCTAGATGTTTAGCCTCTTTCAGAGCCGCCGTGTGGACCCCCAGGGCAGACCTGGAGGACCATATTCTCAGGAATGAATCTAGGAGTTATACTAGGTAGGTGTAAATGGTTCCTTATCCTTTTTGCTACTCTGAATTTAATCTGGAATGACAGAATTAGGATCTAAAAGCAAACAAGCAAAATGGCATCCAAAGGTTAAACAGGGATTGAACCTAACAAGGCAAGTTTGAAATGAGATTGGAGAGGAAAGCTGAGAATAGGCAGAGATGGGTCTTATTTGCCCCTATAAGGAGCCAGACAATTACCAACATTTTGGGAGCGACAGTTCATCATTAGGGCATTCAGGTTAGGGTTTTTAATGACAGTGTTAGGGATGAAGGCCGCAGGGGGCCCGATCAGCTTGCGGGACCTTCTTCTGATTGGCTGGTGGAGGGGTAACAGGGTGACGTCTCAGGAATCTCAGTCATCAACCTTCTGGTTCCAACCAGTCTGGGGTCTAGATGCTCGAGGTCAGCATGTGGTCACCATCCTCCACCAGGTGGGAATGGTTGGGAGGGTCTTAGTTTCTAAAGAACAACTCAAGATCTGCGTCAGATTATTATCTCTATCCCTTCAGGAGGCACTAGGGGTCCTGTGACTCTACTGTTCCATTCACTACTGGAGTCTGCTCTTTGGAACTGGGGAATGCCTAGGATATGAAAGCCTTTCTTCTACAAGCAAGAAACAGGGGGACACAGAGGGGCATTTGTACCCAGGAAGGCCCCTCAGTGTCCTGCTTGGTTTCAAGCCAAGTTCAATTTTCTCTTTAAAATTTTGAATCAGATTTTATTTGGGAATTTTAAACAGATTCAATATTTAACATTTTCCTGAATACTTATCATTTTATTTTTCTTTTAATCATCCAATGCAGAGAAAACGCAGTGGTGTTTTCACCAGGTCCATCCGGACGCCGTCTCCTCGTCCCCTGCAGGTGACCCGTGTGTAGATGACTATGCTACTTTCCACGACCACCGACCGGGACGTGAAAGGGCTAAGGAGCACAGATTTCCTTTGGTTGTTAGATGGAAACTTGACTGACGCATTCTGCTCCCAGCCCTTCCATAAGGCAGGTCCCAACTCTACGCTGGAGATGCAACATGTGGATGTCTTCCGGTCATGTATTTTTCAAGGGTTGATGGTTATTTTTGCCTGCAGACCCTCTACCCCTGCCCTCCTGGTCACTTCCCATGTGACTGAGCTGCCTCACCCCAGGGCCCCTCCCTGGGACAGCTTGAAGCAATGGGGTTTTGTATGAACCTCACTGTGGACGTGATCCCTGCCTGGCAGCTGCTGATCTGCTCTTTTTCCAGCCCTGAAAGCAAGGGCCCAGGTTTCCGAGAACCTGCAGCTGTCGGGAAAATTAACTCCTCTTTTCCGTGGTGCACACATGCCCTTACTGTGACAGGAGTGGAAAAAACTAATTCCCCTAATTCTCCTCTTTGGCTAGGAATTTTCTCTTTCCTTTCCCACTGGGTCTCTGAAGGGAGGGGAGGTGGCAATGAATTTGCCTGTGTATTTATCACCAGTTGCAAGGCTGAACTCTGTGTAAAGAACCGTTCATCTGGCAGGATGACTACACGTTAGGATCACCTGGAGAGCTTTAAAAACTTACCAATGCCTGGGCCAAACCCCAGACAGATGGGACTGGAATCGCTGAGGGTGGAGTCCGGGCATCGGGAGATTTTAACAGCTCTCCTGGTGTTTCTAGTTTTCAGCCAAGGTTGAGATCCCCTGCTCTTAGCTCTACATTTGAAACTGGAAAATTAGTCTTTAGTTTACAAGAACTAACTTAGAAAGATCTAAATTTCAATCTCCATATCAGTGGCGTAAGCTTACACTTTAGAATCCTCGTCAAAAATGTTTAGAGAGGGGCTTCCCTGGTGGCACAGTGGTTGAGAGTCCACCTGCCGATGCAGGGGACGCGGGTTCGTGCCCCAGTCCGGGAGGATCCCACATGCCGCAGAGCGGCTGGGCCCGTGAGCCATGGCCGCTGAGCCTGCGCATCCGGAGCCTGTGCTCCACAATGGGAGAGACCACAGCAGTGAGAGGCCTGCGTACCGCAAAAAAAAAAAAAAAAAGTTTAGAGAATTCCCCTTCTTGAGCACCGTGTCTTTTTTTAAAATTAATTACTTAATTAATATTTATTTTTTGGCTGCGTTGGATCTCCATTGCTGTGCGCACGCTTTCTCTAGCTGCGGCGAGTGGGGGCTACTCTTCGCTGCAGTGCACAGGCTTCTCATTGCGGTGGCTTCTCTTGTTGCAGAGCACGGGCTCTACGTGCACAGGCTTCAGTAGTTGCAGCTCACGGGCTCTAGAGTGCAGGCCTAGTAGTTGTGGCACATGGGCTTAGTTGCTCTGTGGCATGTGGGATCTTCCTGGACCAGGGCTCAAACCCGTGTCCCCTGCATTGGCAGGAGGATTCATTAACCGCTGCGCCACCAGGGAAGTCCTGACTGTGTTTTTTTCTTGTCTCTAATCCTTGTAGGGGATTTTTGCACGCCTCCCTTACCTTGTAGGCCTAGTCTTCTGAGATAGACACAAGGAGTATAACTAATCTAAGTTAATACCAGGGCAGTGTCAGACGGGTAAAGACATTCCCTTTTTCAATTCATTCATTCCCTTTTCCAATTTCACTCATTCCCCTTTTCAAATTTGTTTTCAGTTTATTCCACGAATATCAAATTATGTGCAAGGAAGTATTCTCATCTAGTGTGGGATAAAAAAGATCCTTGGGACACTTCTGTGGTCTTCAAGGGTGTGCTTTTGGTCCAGCTTTCTACAACTAGCTGAACCCACAGCAGTGTGTGATGCCTTGAGTGAGGTTCAAAAGTTTTCTATTTTAGGAGTGGTGGAGTGAAGCCCAAACCAAGCTGGGGCCGCATGGCGGAGGGTCTGTGGTGGGAGCCCGCTCTTCACAGGCCATGGGGAAATTATGAAGTGGGGTGGGTGGTGTGGTGGCCTGACGACAAGGTGGCACTTCAGGAGATTATTTTAGCTTCTTTTTTTTTTTTTTTTGCGGTATACGGGCCTCCCACTGTTGTGCCCTCTCCCGTTGCGGAGCACAGGCTCCGGATGCACGGGCCCAGTGGCCATGGCTCACGGGCCCAGCAGCTCTACGGCATGTGGGATCCCCCCAGACTGGGACACGAACCCGTGTCCCCTGCATCGGCAGGCGGACTCTCAACCACCGCGCCACCAGGGAAGCCCTATTTTAGCTTCTGAATGAGCAGTGAATTGTGACAGGAAAAAAGTAATTCTAGTTGAAGCAGGGATACTAATTAGAAGACTACTTGATAGTCCAGGTTGACATGAATTAATAATGGCCTGACAAAACTCATCTATGGTGCAGGAAAATCAGAACTGTGGTTGCTTTTGGGGGAAAACTGGGGAGTGACTGGAAAGGGTATGAGGAAACTTTTGAGGGTGGTGGTAATATTTTACATATTGATAGGGATTGGGTTAAAAGGGTATACTCATTTGTAAAAATCAGTGAATGTACATATAAGATTATTGCACAAGAAAAACTGTCAAATAGAGAAATGTAGTTAATGACACACACTATTTAGAGGAAGTGTGCTAATGTCTGTAATTTATTTTGAAATGTCTCAAGAAATAAGATGGACTGATGGATGGAAAGGTATGTAATAAAGCAAGTGTACAGTAACACGTTCACAGGAGAACCTAGATGGTGGGTATGGATGTTTGCTATAAAATTCTTTCAACTTTGCTATCTGTTCAACATTTTTCATAATAAAATGTGGGATAAAAAAGGGTCTGAAGCAGAGAATGGGGGCCAGTGGTACTTTAGAATTTGACGTGACAAACTTGACATCCCACGAGCTTAGTCAGGACACCAAACGGGTAAACGCACGACTTACTCACAGGAAGCACTTCCTGAGCCCAACCAAGTGCCCAGATTCGTGGTAAGTGTTTTACATAGTGTGTTTCCTATAGTGTGTTTCTCATCCTCACAACAACTCATGTGGACAAGAAGTCACCTTCATTTACAGGTGAGAAAACAAAAGCTCAGACTGGTTAGCAGCCAAAGGAACAGGGAAGCCAGAAGAAGTTGGAGGAGGAAGACACGTCTGAGAGAAAGGAAGGACATTAAGGTGGTTCTGTCACCAACCCTTTCCAGTCGGGTCCCAACAAGTTCCTCCTGCCCTTTGTCACTTGAGCCAACAGAACGAAAGACGAGCGGCGCGGTTCACTTCAGAACAAAGGGAAGAGCTCTTCTCTCAACAAAGAACCCACCTGGAGGTGCGGGCTCCGCCCTACAGCACGTGGTCTGCCGAGGCGGGGCGGGGCTGCTTTACAAGGTCTCGGCAGGGGGCGGGGCTCTCGCGGGGCGGGGCAGGTCTCTGCACACGGCTCGCCGCCGCCGCCATCTTGAATCGCGGGGTCTCAGGCCGCGCTTCCGCCCCCGGCCGGAGCTGAGGTGGGCGCTGCGCCCTTTCCCACCAGCACCCTGGCCCTGACGGGAGGGGAGGGCAAGGCCTCTGTACCGGCCCCCTGTGAGCCAGTGAAGCTGCACTGAGCACAGAGGAAAAGGAAAAAGCTTAGACTTTATTACCCACACTCTATTTTTATTTCCGGGGAGCTGTTAATGGGCTTCGCTGGCGACAGACTGTCTAGGAGGAAGTTGGACGTGTGTGGCTCTTGGTCCGGGAGAGGCTGGAGATGTGCGTTGGGCGATGGCGCAGACTCAAGGCCTCCTGCCGCAGAGTGGAGAGCAGGGGGACTAGTGACCTGTGAGGAGGGACGGGGGAAGGAGGACGCCCGGGGCCGGCGGGGAGGACGGGGGGAGCCCCCCCAGACCCGGAGGGAGCCCCCCGCCCCATCCGAGCGCGGGGATGGATCCCGTGGGGCCGGGGGCTCCGGGTGGCGCTTTGTCCGCCGTCCCTCGTGACTCACCCCTGGGCGTTGTGATCTGCCTGCGGTTCAGTCTGTGATTTGTCGCTCAGCGCAGTGTCCCCTCGGATTCTTCTGATCCGTTTTTCTTCTCTAGCTCCATTTCCCAGTAATTTGCGTTCCACCTATTAGGACTCCCAAATGGACGCCAGGGATCTTCACTTAGTAACCCGGGGTAGTCACGTCCTCAGCCCCTATTCATGACTCTGTGACCGTCCCTGGGCTGCCTGCACACCTGCGTGATCCGGCCGTGGTGCCACCACTGCTGCAGTGTCATGGTCTAATTGCAGTGACACTGCTCATCATTCAGCTGGTCACAGGCATTTGTATTTTGACCATTGCCCTCTTGAATTCTGTTTCAGCCCCACACAATTTAATGTCCAGAAGAAGTGGAGTATTGTCACAAGCTGAGGAATGAGATTTGAAGATGGTGGTCAGCAGGCTGAGCTGATTCAGAGGAGAAGTAAAGGAGTAGAACTAAGGTAAGACCTTGGAAGATGGCCTTCATTTGTTGTCTGACTTACTAAGTGTAAGACCTTCTGATTTAAATGTCCACAAATTTTCTACTATCAATTTTTAACAGTCTATCAGAGAAACAAAGTATATACAAATGAAATTTTACATTAATTAATTTTAATTGAGGCATATTCACATATCACATGGTATTAGTTTTAGGCCTACAATCTAATGATTTGGTCTATGTATGTATTGCAAGTTGATCATCACAGTAAGTGTAGTTAGCATCTTTCACCACACATAGTTATATTTTTCTTGTGATGAAAACTGAACATATTTACACTCTTAGCAACTTTCAAAGAGACACTGGAGGAGTATTAACTACAGTCACCATGCTGTACATCACATCCCCAGCACTTACTTATAACTGGAAGTTTGTACCTTTTGACCCCCTTCACTCATTTCGTCGCTCCCCAGCCCCACCTCCAGCAGTCATCAATCTCTTCTCCATATCCTTGAGCTCAATTTTTTAAAAGTTGAAGTATTGTTGACTTATAATATTATATTAGTTTCAGGTATACAGCATTGTGATTCAGTATTTTTACGGATTATACTCCATTAAAAGTTAATACAAAACAATGTCTGTATTCCCCTGTGCTGTACAACATATCCTGTTGCTTATCTAGTTGCTTATCTAGTTGCTTATCTAGTTTATAGATAGTAGTTTGTATCTCTTAGTCCCATATCCCTAATTTGCCCCTCCCCCTTCTCTCTCTCTTTGGAAACTACTAGTTTGTTTTCTATGTCTGTGAGTCTGTTTCTGTTTTGCATATACATTCATTGGTATTACTTTTTAGATCCCACGTGTAAGTGATATCACACAGGAGTTGTCTCTGTCTGACTTATTTCATTAAGCATAATATTCTCTAGGTCCATTCATGTTGCTGCAAATGGCAGAATTTCATTCCTTTTTTTAATGGCTGAGTAATATTTCATTGTATATATACCACGTCTTCTTTATCCATTCATCTGTTGATGGGAACCTGGGTTGCTTCCATATCTTGGCTATTGTAAATAGTGTTGTTATGAACATTGGGGTGCATGTATCTTTTCGAATTAGTGTTTTCATTTATTCTGGATATACACCCATAAGTGGAATTTCTTGATCATGTGGTGGTTATATTTTTAGTTTTTGGAGGAATCTCCATACTATTTTACATAGTGGCTGTACCAGTTTGCACCCTCCAAGGCTGCTGGACCCTGCCCTGCCCCCTCTCGGGTTCAATTTTTAAAAAGATTTCACATATAAGTGAGATTATTCAGTATTTGTCTTTCTCTCTCTGATTTAATCTCAGCATAATGCCCTCAAGGTCCATGCGTGTTGTCACAAATTGCAGGATTTCCTTGGTTTTTTTTATGGCTAAATAACATTTCATGGTGTGTGTGTGTTTGTGTGTGTGTGTGTATTCCACATTTTTTTATCCATTTTCATCTGTTGATGAACACAGGTTGTTTTCATGTGTTGTAAATAATGCTGCAGTGAATATGGGAGTGCAGATATCTTTTTTTTTTTACATCTTTATTAGAGTATAACTGCTTTACAATGGTGTGTTAGTTTCTGCTTTATAACAATGAATCAGTCTCATACATATACATATGTCCCCATATCTCTTCCCTCTTGCATCGTCTCCCTCCCTCCCACCCTCCCTATCCCACCCCTCTAGGTGGTCACAAAGCACCGAGCTGATCTCCCTGTGCTATGCGGCTGCTTCCCACTAGCTATCTATTTTACGTTTGGTAGTGTATATATGTCCATGCCTCTCTCCCGCTTTGTCACAGCTCACCCTTCCCCCTCCCCATATCCTCAAGTCCATTCTCTAGTAGGTCTGTGTCTTTATTCCTGTCTTACCCCTAGGTTCTTCATGACTTTTTTTTTTTCTTAAATTCCATATATATGTGTTAGCATACGGTATTTGTCTTTCTCTTTCTGACTTACTTCACTCTGTATGACAGACTCTAGGTTTATCCACCTCATTACAAGTAGCTCAATTTCATTTCTTTTTATGGCTGAGTAATATTCCATAGATATCTTTTTGAGTTAGTGATTTTGTTTCTTTTGGATAAATACCCAGAAGTGCAAATCATATGGTAGTTCTGTTTTTAATTTTTGAGGGAACCTCCCTAATGTTTTCCACAGTGGCTGTACCAGTTTACATTCCCACCAGTGGTGCATAAGGGTTCCCTTTTCTTCACATTCGCACCAACACTTGTTATTTCTTGTATTTTTGATAATAGGTATGAGGTGATATCTCATTGTGGATTTGATTTGCATTTCCCTGATGATTAGTGATAGTAAGCATCTTTTCATGTACCTGTTTGCGGCTTTTATATCTTGTATACAAATTATTTTAAAACAAATTATGTAATGAGAAGGAAATTATTAGAGGTTTCAAGAGTGTTGTTTCTATAAAGCAGTGAGGGCAATTGCCACATTTCAGTGGAGGAGGAAATACTGGATGGTGTGGAAACTGAAGTAATTAATGTAGAGTTGGAGACCATTTCTCAGGGCTGAGAAGACAAGTATTAGAGTTCAGGTTGGAACACCTGGAGGCTATGACTAGAGTGAGGGTTGACCTAGAAGTAGACTGAGCCTGTAGTGACCTCAGTTGCTATTTGGAACTGAGTATTAATTGCCCACTTTATCGACCAGCAAAGGAAAGAGTAAATCTTCCTTGAAGGAAGATAACATCTAGAACCTCTAAATATTTTTATAAATGATGTCCAACAGTCAATAAAAAATTACTAGGCATGGCATATCTTATGATTGAAAAACAAGAGAAGAAAAAAAGGACAATAAAAACAGTCCCAAGGAAACCCAGATATTAGAATTATTGGAAAAGGAATTTAAGATAGCTGTGATTAATATATCAAGACACTAGAGAAAAAATGGAGGATTTGACCAGGAAATTTGAATTCATAAAAAAGAAGCAAATAAAAATACTAGACCTGAAAAATACAATAACTGCAATTAAGAATTCAATAAATGGGTTTAAAGGAAGATTAGCTACATAAGACCAAAATATTAGTAAACTAGACGAAATATCAATACAAAATATGCAGACTGAAGTATAGTGAGTAAAAAGGGTGGATAATAGAGAAAAGAGTGTACATTGACCTTGAACAACATGGGGGTTAGCGATGCCACCTCCCGCACAGTTGCAAGTCTATGTATAACTTTATAGTTGGTCCTCCATTTCTGTGATTCCTGATTTGTGGATTCAACCAACCCTGGATCATATGGTACTGTAGTATTTATTGAAAAAATTTTCATGTAAGTGGACCCGCACAGTACAGACCCATGTTGTTCAGGGTCAACTGTATTATGTATTCTTGAAACTGAAATATCCAAAAGAGAAAAGTACAAGATTGGGTCAGAAACAGTATTTTAATAAATAATGGCTGCAAATTATCTGAAAGTAATAAAAGACAACCAAGAAACCTTAGATTCAAGCCTAAAAACCCAAAGCAGGACAATTTTTTAAAAAAATACAACTAACCACATTATAGTCAAACTATTAAACCCAAAGACCAAGTGAAAAATCTTTAAAGCAACTAAGTAAAAAAGGCACTACACCTGCAAGGGCAACAGAAGACTAGTTACTGACTTCTCAACGGAAATGATGCACGCTGAAAGGCTGTGGAATAACATTTTAAAAGTGCTGAAGGAAATAATTGCCAGTCTGGAACTCTACACTAAACAAAAATATTTTTCAAAAATGAAGTCAAATTTAAGGCATTTTCAGGCAAACAAAACTGAAATTATTCATCACGAAAAGACATGCACTAAAAGAAATACTAAAGGAAGTTCTGCAGAAAGAAGAAAAATCGTCCCATACAGAAGCATGGACACACAGGAAAGTAATTAAAGAAAATGAAAAAGGATAATATGAGGGAAAATGTAAGTATTGACCATATAAAGCAATAATTTAGTGCCTTATGAGGATTAAAATGTGTGTACAGTTAAAAGGACAAATAAATAAAGAGCAGAGATTTATAAAACAAAAACCAAATATTCAATAGAGAAAATAAGCAAAACAAAAAGTGTCTTATTTGAAAAGAATAATAAAATTGATAGAGCCTTCATGAAAAGAAGGCAAAGGTACAGATTGCCAATATGAAGGGGAAAAAAATGAGACAACCCTGAAGTGCTACAGATATTGAAAAGATAATAGAATAATTAGATGCTATTTTAAGTTTTGGCAAAGTTCAGAAATCCATAGGAAAACATAGCTTACAAAAATGGACACAAGGAGAAATCAAAATTCATATATCTATTCTCAAATCTGAATCTTTAATTAAAAACTTCCACAAAAAATCCCACCAGACTCAGTGGTTTCACTGGTGAATTCTTCTAATAATTTAATGAAGAAACAATAGCAGTCTTCTAGAGATTGCCTCAGAGGGAAAACTTCTCAACTCTTCTGTAAGACCAGTATAATCTTAATTCCAGAACATACAAGAAAGGAAAATTATAAGCCAAATTCTAGAAAAAAATCCTTAAAAAACTTGCAAATAGACTAAAACAACATAAACAAGTGGGGTTGTCAGGAATGCAAGGTTAGTTTACCACTTGAAAAATCAGTCAACATAAAATTGCCACATTAACAAAGCAAAGGTGAAAGAAATATCCACTCAACAAGATGTTGTACTTATAAAATGCAAAAGACTTCACAGAAAAACTATTAGAATTCATAAGTAAATTTAACAAGCTCATTAAATGAGGTCAACATACAAAAATGTATTTTTAATATTAGCAACAAACTAAAAGAAAAATGTAATTTAAGAGATGATGGTTTACAGTAACTTTAAAAAATCCAATCAGCTTATACAGAAATAGTCCACCCAGTTCTAATATATATATATAAATGAGTGGGCCAGTATAGCAAAGGTTTTCTTTAAGAACACAGTTGGTGAATATTATTGCTACATATTAAGACTTAAAGTGATAGTAATTAAGACAGTATTGGTACAAGGATAGACAAATGGACTGATAGAACAGAATACAAAGTCCAGAAACAGACTACTTATTATAAAGATGATACTACAGTATAATGGGGTGGGGATGGTCTTTTCATAAATGCTGCTGTATGGACTAGATACCCACAAGTGAAATAAATGTGTCTGGAACCCTTCTTCATGTCCTACACAAAAATCAATTCAGGAAAGACTGTAGGTCTAAACGTAAAAAATTAAGGTAACAAAGCTTCCCCCCTCCATATTTCATGGAGATCTAATTGACATACATCACTATGAGTTTCTGGTGTAAAGCATAAAGGTTTGACTTACACACATCATGAAATGATTTCCACAATAAACTTAGCTAACATCCATTATCTCAGGTAGACACAATAAGAAGAAATGGAAAAGAAAAAGAAAAAAAATTGTTCTTGTATTGAGAACTCTTAGGATTTATTTTCTTAATTTTCATATGTAATGTACAGCAGTGTTAACTGTAGTCATCCTGTTGTACATTACGTCCCTAGTACACATCTATTTTTTAAATTAATTAATTAATTAAATTTTGGCTCTGTTGTGTCTTCGTTGCTGTGCGCGGGCTTTCTCTAGTTGAGGCGAGCGGGGGCTACTCTTCGTAGTGGTGTGCGGGCTTCTCACTGCGGTGGCTTCTCTTGTTGCGGAGCACGGGCTCTAGGTGCGCGGGCTTCAATAGTTGTGGCAGACGGGCTGTAGAGTGCAGGCTCAGTAGTGGTGCATGGGCTTAGTAGCTCCACAGCATGTGGGATCTTCCCAGACCAGGGATCGAACCCGTGTCCCCTGCATTGGCAGGAGGATTCTTAACCACTGTGCCACCAGGGAAGTCCCCATATCTATCTTATAACTACGAGTTTGTACCTTTGACCATTTTACTCAGATTCCTTCTCTACCCCCACCCCAGGGTTACCACAAATCTGATCTCTTTTTCTGTGAGTTTTGTTTTGTTTGTTTGTTTTTTTAAGATTCCACATAAAAGTGAGATCATACGGTGTATGTCTTTGTCTGACTTAATTTCACTTAGTATAATGCCTCAAGGTCCATCCGTGTTGTCACAAATGGCAGGGTTTCCTTGTTTTTTTTTAATGGCTGAATAATATTCCATTGCAAGTATTTCCACAGCTTCTTTATCCATTCATCCATCGATGGACACTGAGGTTGTTTCCATGTCTTGGTTATTGTAAATATGCTGCTGTGAACATGGGGGTGCAGATATCTTCTCGAGTTAGTGTTTTTGTTTTCTAACAAAGCTTTTAGAAGAAAGCATAAGAGAATATCTTCATGACCCTGAATTTGGCAAAGAATTCATAAAAAGCACTAACCATAGTGGGAAAAGTGATAAATTGATAAATTGGGCTTATTAAAATTAAGGGCTGCAGTTCTTCAAAAGATAAAACTGTAAGAGTGAAAGGCCAGCCACAGACTTAAGGTAGACATTTGCAGAGTATGTACCTGTCAAAGGACTTGTAACCTATTAGAGATATTAAGATTCATAAAATCAATAGGGGAAAAACGCAATGTAATAAGACGTCCAAATGGAAGCTGAGGGCAAAGCTGGCTCAGGAAGCTGTTGAAATAAATTTCTAGGCAGGAGATGAAGCCGCTTCCACCTTGGGTGCCCCATCAACCATCTGAAACATAGTTAACTTTTGTGTTCCTTCCTCTTAACCAGAAACCAGTGTATCTAGTCAGCCAGTCCCCAAATGCCAAGCCTCCTCTGGGCCTTCTCATCCCAAACGGATACTGTGTGGCCCCAGCCAATCAGCTGTTTTCTGTTTGTTTCTTCTTTGATCTTTATTCTTTACCCTATGAGAGGTTCTTGCCTTCTGCCCCATTTTGCAGTTCTCCTAGGCCTGCCAGGAAGCGACCTTCCTTACTTACCTGGTAAGGCTGCCAGGAACCCTGTAAGCAAGGCACCAGGCTGATGTTTCCAAGGGGCTTTAAGGGTTCCATAAAATCAACCTTAGCTCCTTAAAGCTGTCTGGTCATATCTGGGTCTATGCATGTCTCTCTCAAATATGACATACCAGTCAAAGCCTTGATAATAGAACCAATGTTTCCAACTGGGTCCTGTTACAAGGAGAACAGATTCTTATTGACATATGCAAGTAACTATATTGATATGAAAATAAGAATCTCACTAAGAGTTTCCAAATTCTGGAGAAATCAGGTAGGGAGAAAAAGATAAAAGTTTTAATTCTGCTTACGAAGCTATAGATTACCAAATTGCTGTAAGTCATAGCTTAAGAAGAACAATTTCCTTATATCTGGAAAATAAAAGATTAAAGAACCAGCAATATTTCAGTACAGAAAAGTCATAAAAATGATAATCATCTTCATCAGTTCATTCAGTTCCATGTAACTAATTCTGGTTCTGCTTGAATCCAGTTTTTCTATTATGTTCTGGAAATTCTTTTCTATAATGTTCCGGAAATCTTACCAGTTCAGTTTGATGATCTTAAAGTTATTAGAAACCTATATTCTGTGGTACTTGTCAGAGTCCTTTCCGTGAATCTCTCTGATGAAGCCCTTTTGCAGAAACACTTTTGCAAAAGCATCAAACAGTAACTGTACATAAGTGATAAAAGAGTTAAAAATGGCATGGTTAAAGATCTGATTAGAGTTCATTACAATTCAATTGATAAGGAAATTTGGTTATTCCTGTGACATGCAACATTTTAAGATAAGTAGAATTATGACTGATAACATTATACGAGGACATCAGAATTTCAGGAATTTTATAGTTTCTAGAAAATTTATATTAAAAAAGTCACCCTTATACTATGACCTAAGAAGGTTTATCATTATTTATTTTACAATACTTCCCATGTAATTCAATATACCAAGTAAACTAGTTTAACATCTCTTCCCCTCCCCCCTCCCTTTTTTTTTTTTTTTTTTTTTTTTTTTTTAAATAAGGCGGGAGAACAAATCCTTTAAGATGTTCCAAGGGCCTTCTGGAAATCTCAAATTAGTTCAAGGGCAAAAAGACTTCATTTAGAATTTGAATTTGGGGAATTTTATCAAAAATATCAAAAAGGTTTGCACACTTGACTAAATGGGATCACAGACTATTATGAAACAATAATTATCCATTTAACCAAACTGACTATAAAAGATTTTAAAGGCAAATGCAGAAGGTTACATAATTATGAGCAAAACCAATCAAAGACCTGATAAAGCACAGAAAATAATTTTGATAAGACACAAAATCTTTGCTTTCTAGGCAGATCACTTAAGAGGTAAAGAAAAACTTCTAATAATCTCTTATCAGGATCAGACCAGTAATCTAAAAATACTTTGTCCTTTTACAGAGAGAGAAGCTAATTTTAATTTTGTACCACCTTACTTTTGATATTAAACTCATTTTTAACTTAAATACATTAATTCCAATCTTAGCCAACTTGACCACACATAAAATTCCTATCCCAAAATTTCAAAAAATAAGCCTTCTGTAATTTTCTACGTCTATTTTAGTTTGTTCTTCATTTTCTTCCTTCTCATTCTGAAATAACTGGCTTTTAGGACAAAATCACTTTTATTTCCTCAACAAAAATGCGTCTCCATTCCTTACACATTTTCTTGCCAAAAACACGTACCCTACTTTTCTTGCATACAGAGATATTTCCCTTATTATTTCTGGTAGTTTTGATTACGTATATTAATTAGAATTTTTAACCCTTAGAAACCTTAATTTCTAGTGAAAACTAAGAAGTAAGCAATTGTGTACTGTCTGTTATACCAGCATTCTTTAGATGGACAAATTTGTAAATATATTTCATAATTTCTAGAAACATATGCCTGTTCATGCTGTGGGCTTTCAGTGTAGCACAAGACATGTTTACTAATAAACCCATATATCTTTAGTTTCTCTGTAATAAGACAGGAGTAGGTAATTAATGCTTCATTATTTTATCTTATTTGGAAGTGATCTAGATATTTAATTACTATTCATCATTTAATCTAAATTAGCAAAAATTCCAAGGTTTCAAATTACCAAAGAGATTTGTAAAACTATTTTTAAGTACGCATACCGTAAAACATAATTACTATTAAAAACTTCACCTAAAAACTCTTATCCCACTTACATTTATCTAAATTATTTGCTCCCAGCAGTTATGTTTAAACTGCTCATGAAAACTTCATGAGACATTAGACAGAGTCAGCTATCATCCTAAGCTATTTTTCCTGCAGACAAATTTTTGCAACGGAAATAATGTGAACTTATTTGCCTAACAAACCCAGGTAGACTGTAAGTTGTTTATCTGCATTATATTGAATGCTGATAACTTTGAAAACATGTTTAATTAAACCAACAAACTTAAACTAGCTTTTATTTACCAAAGATTATTAGGGTTAAGTTTTTTTTGTTGTTTTTGTTTTTTTAATTTTATTATTTTGGCTGCGTTGGGTCTTTGTTGCTGTGTGTGGGCTTTCTCTAGTTGTGGTGAGCAGGGGCTACTCTTCGTTGCGGTGCGCAGGCTTCTCATTGTGGTGGCTTCTCTTGTGGAGCACAGGCTCTAGGTGTGCAGGCTCAGTAGTTGTGGCTCGCGGGCTCTAGAGCGCAGGCTCAGTAGTAGTGGTGCACGGGCTTAGTTGCTCTGCGGCATGTGGGATCTTCCCAGAACAGGGTTCGAACCAGCGTCCCCTGCATTGGCAGGCGGATTCTTATCCACTGCGCCACCAGGGAGGTCCCTAGGGTTAAGTTTTTATATTTCTGAAAGTATTTGTAGGTTTGCAAGACAAAGACAGAGCCCCTGAATATTGGCCTCTAGCTGGCTGATCCATTTCCTAATTATTTGTAGGACGGCCTGGGAATTTGCTGGGGAGACGGGGCAGTTTTAAAGAAGAATTTATGTTGGAATTTTAAGTCTAATTTCTGTTTTTTCATCTTGTTAAGGGAGTCCCTAAAGCTTGCATTATACTACCTTGTATCTACTTTTTATTTTGGTCTTTCCATAGGTGCTAATAAGACAGTTGTTTAGGATGAAAGTTCTGTACGTTTTTTTTTTTTTTT
>NW_006779033.1:1690898-1698549 GCF_000442215.2 Lipotes vexillifer | reverse complement strand
TTTTTTTTTTTTTTTTTTTTTTGCGGTACGCAGGCCTCTCACTGCTGTGGCCTCTCCCGTTGCGGAGCTCAGGCTCTGGATGCGCAGGCTCAGCGGCCATGGCTCAAGCGCCTAGCCGCTCCGCGGCATGTGGGATCTTCCCGGACCGGGACATGAACCCATGTCCCCTGCATTGGCAGGCAGACTCTCAACCACTGTGCCACAAGGGAAGCCCTCTGTAAGTTTTTTTTTTCAAATGTAGAAGTTTTTCCAATTCAAAGACCCATCACTTGGCCATTGACAAATAGGATTTATTCATCTCAATAGTGACTCAAACCAATAAGCCTTTTTATGGCTTAACCAAGAATGAAAGAAGCATCTCAAAAGAGAGTACAAAAGACACAGCCCCCACAAGATCTAGAGAGTCTGCTCCCAGAGTTAGCCTAAGAAAGCAAAGCCTTCGTTATCATGGCTGTAAGAACGGTGTAGTGAAAATGGTGTCTCTGGTCTTTCATGGGAACATGAGAGGCCTCCAGTCATCCTCCTCTAATCTGTGACAGTGGGCAGGTTCTACTCGAATGGGACTTTTCCAGCGCTAGCAAAACAATGAAAGTTGAGATGACAGAAGCCATTTATGGACCCCTTACAACAAACTCCCCTGAGAGCTGGCACTGCTGGACGAGGAAGGGTGCTTGTGACTTTGTGTCTTGGAATCCCAGTCTTTTTGAATGGCCACCAGATGCATCACAGTATGTGCACTTTCTGGAATGGCAGAGGCCAAATTGAATATTCTCACTGGTCACAAAGCCAAGGTCTCAGGACATAGAATGACACAAACGGAAAACCTCATCCCGTTTTTACGTAGGGCCCACAGCAAAGTTTGTCTAAACAGGCACCAGTCTGGGGAGAACCACGACCTCATCAGTATGTGAGGCCAGCTTGAACAACAGCCTCATAGGACCTATGCCTGTGTTCTACTCCATGGTTTTCCTCCTTATGACAAATGGCACAAAAGACAAAGACGAAAGATTGCAGTTACCATCTTTGAGAGGAACAGAGTCAGTAGAAAATAAGATACTCAAAGCAAATCTTTACCAGAGTCACTATACCCAAGGAACTAATTTACACAGATATTTTCTCCTGCTGATCTAAATTCGGAAAAAGAAAAGGGCTCTCACCAGTCACAATATTAACAGACCGACCCTGCATGCAGAGATCTGGGAGACTGATGTGGTAAGAATTCTCTTCTGCCAGTGCTTGTCTGAGGTCCCTGGATCCCTCAGCTGCAGCAGCCCCAGGGCGAGCAGTGTCCAGCCACTGGAGTCTCCTGGCTTTCTTGCCCAAACTGAAGAGGAGGATGCCTTTTCCTTTATTCTCTTCTGGGTTCCTTGGCTGGTCTAATAATTAAATTGATGTAAGATAGATTGACAGGAGGAAAACAAATGTAATTCCTACATACGGGAACTCATAGAAATATGAGACTCAAAGAAGTCAAAGCAGATTCAAAGCAGACCGCTTTCATACATTTTAGACACAGAAACAATAACTTTGTGAAGAATTGACAAGTTTGGGCTTTGGGTAGTAAATTAGTAAAGAAGTAACAAGTTTTTTTTAATACAGTCTTCTTGACTCTAAATTCTCTATCTCTGTCGATAAGGATGACTCAACTACCTCCTGGTACAGAGAGGGTACATTTCACAAGGGAGATTTATTTTGTACTTTCAGGGGACCAAGGAGGGTAAGAGTGTCCTTCATGCTTTGGCTGTTTCTAAAGTAACTTTAATTAAAAATAATCAATATACCAAAGTGCCTTATTTTGGGGTGGCCTGCCTTGAGCCCCATCAAGTCCAAATGTTTTCACTTTAAAATAATCTTTATGTGAACTATGGGTGTCCAGTGGGTCCCCACAGTAGGAAGTATGGCTTAGTCACATCTCAGGACCTACCAATTTGAGTTTTTAATAAGGAAACAAAATGATTTTATTTAATGTCTCTCTAAAATGTAAAATAGGATATCTTTTCCACAAATAGGTATAATACTCCATTCTTTATAAGCATACATTTTATTACTCTTTTGAAATTCAGATAAAAACGTTTAACAGCTGGATATCTCATCTCTGCCTGGAATGATGGGGTATGCGTCATAGAAGGCATTGGAATGTCTTTTATATGATTCCTTGTAGCTGACCCATCATCCAGTTGTTGATGGTGGAGAATCAATACTAGATCAGGGACCAGATTTTCTTTAATAATCTAATCATCACCCTGTTTAAAAGTTTTGGCTTTACTTAGCAGGGGGTGAGCTCGTGGAGATCTCCAGACAGTTGTGAAGTTTGCGGCACTGAGCTCTATCAGTGTTTTACAAAAAATTCTCTTCCTTGAGAACTAATCCTAATATTTATGAGACAGCATATTGTCCTGGGGCATTTAAAAAATGTTGCTTTCAGTTTTACTACTTTAAAAGATTTATTGAGTGCCACTGAACCAGAGACCTTTGGAAAGGTCTTATTACGAAAAAAGCCTCAGGATTGAGTAAGCCTCTTCCAGGAACAAGAAAATTAAAGATGATGAGAATCCAGGAAAAAAGCACATGAGTATATGTATGAACATCAGTCCTGTTTTATTTGTCTCAAGATGGTATCACTGAAACATCTTACTGACATCTATGCAAAAATACCACGTATCTTTGGTCTTTGAAAATTCAATTTTAATATCCTCACTCCATTTTTAATGATGTTAGGGCTGTTTAGGAGTTCTTCTACCAACTTTAGATTGCTTTGAAGTTTTACGGCATAAGGCTTGCCATTTTCCATACCAGAAGTCACTTTATTTGAATACCAGTGTGTTTCTGCTCAAACACTGACGAAGATGATTGGGAAAAAAAGGGTGTGAAATCTTATTTTATTGCTACCAGAAAATATTAGCCATAAGGTGGAAATGTGAGAAACCTCCCACTTCGCAAGAGGAGTCCAGTGTATCAGGCCTCTTGGCTCCACTGAGATAGGTGATAGGTAGTTAAGACTCTGTACCTAGTGCAGAGTTACTGTCTCTAGCTAGCTACTGTCATGTCAAGAGAGGCACACTGTTCTTTGTCCTTCCCTCTCCCTCCCGGCTAGAATGTGGACATCATGGCTAGAGGTCGAGCAGCCAGTGTGAGTGACAAGGAGGAAGCACTGTGCTGGGGACTGCAGAGCAACAAGGTGGGAGGAGTCTGGCTGCTGACAGTAATGGAGCCGCCAGCCCAGCCCAGGACAATGTGAGGGGGAAAGGCCAGGTGGCTCTTACCTTGAGGGAGACATTGAAGGGGATCAGAACAGGCCACCCCCAAATATGCCACTTAGGTAAAAGGATTATTTTGAACTGAAAACAGTTGAGAAAAAGCAGACCCCGGGAAAGCTTTCTGCCCTCTCCCTGTCTGCTTAAAGGCAGGGTGTAAATTTCCCTTGTGGAGGTGCCTCCCCCCATACCAGGGGGGGAAAACAGTCTTTATCACAGGAGATGGAGGCCACACTGAGATGCATCTGCACAGACAAACCTTGCTGAATAACCCTTATTTTCCATTGGCTTCTCCCATACATTCACCTTCTCAAATGTACTGCCCCTAAAAGCCCAAACTTTTTCCTTTGTCTTACCATTTCTGTGCAATTTATCACCCTTTGTTAAAATAGTATATAAACCTCTGGGTCTGATCACCTCTTGGGATTTTCACTTCATTTCTCTGAGGCCCCCCCACCCGCCATATACACATAGAATAAACATTCAGCAGCCTTCCCATGGGCTCTGTCGTTTGTGACGGTGGCACACCCACTTGAGAAGTGCACCAATTCCCTGGCAAGGTACTTTGGACAGGGAAGTTCACCCCTTCCCTCGGGTGGGATATGCAAGAGGGTCCAGCGTTGACTCCATCTTGTAGGTACAGTTTCTGTTGTATCAGGAAGGGCTTGGTGGCCATGCTGTTTTCATGGCTCAAGGCACAGTGGGAGGCTGGGTACAGAGGGCCGTGGGCTCTGACCATGAGGACGTGTACTTCCACAGAAGCCCAGTATGAGGCAGCAGTCGGTCTCTGACAGTGTGGGGTGGGTGAGGGAATCAGTCTCTCGCGGTGGCAGCCCCTGCGGGCCTAACGGGCCTTACGGGCATTGTGAGCAGGGGCCCCAGAGGAGCTGCTAAGGCCTCCGCAGGCAGGGAGGCTTGGGGTGGGTGTGGCGCTAATGGGAGTGCTTGTTGTATTGCCCTTTGGATGGATTGCAGAGACTTGTTGCGGAAAGTCTCATTTGAGTCGGGCTGATTTGTGAGTAACAGCGTAAATGGGCTTTTAGGTAAAGCTGTAAATGAAGAAAATGTTGCCTCCAGAATCTAAAAAGACCTGAATGACATTGAACTTTTTAAAATGTGTGCCCGGAGAGTCAATAGTTGTTTCTGACAGTGTCAGGGATGGAGTGACCCTCGACTTACCAAGTAATTTTCAGAATTTAACCAAGATGATGGGCCTTGTACTGTGTGTGGGGCAGTGGTCATGCCCTTCTTGTGAGCTCCTTTGTGAGTACTTGTATGTCCTGAATGAGTCTGTCAAATGAATCTCCTTGGAGGAAGAAGCCATCAGTGTAAGTTATAGCTCTGTTCTTGGAGAACACTGGATGTGGTTAAGATCTTGCTGGCAGAGATTCTGTGTTTTAAACTCTGCCCATGTCTCTGGCTGATCCCTGAATCTTGTATGTACATCATGTATATGTGGGACAGACTCCAAACAACTCCATCAGCAAAGACTAAAAGAGCTGGACTGAGATTTCAGCTGCTGCCAAGGTGACCAGTTTGCTCCAGGCTGCCCAGGACCCTCCCATGTCCAGGAACCCCTGTCAGTTCCAGGCAGACTGGGGTGTGTGGTCACCCCAACTGCTTTCCCAAAGACTGGGTTTGCAGTTTGAATTCAGTGACATTAACTGCCTGCTAAAAGAAACAACCAAACAGACAAACTTCAGGAAGAATATAATCAAATCCAGAGTCTCCACAACATAACACTTACAATGTACAAAATTATTAGACAGGTGACGAAACAGTAAAATTGACCCATTTTCAAGAGAAAGACAATCACTGGAGATGGATGAATCATTAAAGATGACCAAATTGTTGGAAACAACAGGCAAGGATTTTAACACATATATTAACCACACTCACGTAAAAGAAAATATGGGCATAGTAATTGAAAAGATAGGAAATCTCGGAAGGGACCTAGAAACTGTAAATAAGAACCAAACAGAAATTCTGTCTCGAAGACAGATCAAGAGAAAATTTTCCAATCTGAATAACATGGAGAAAAAAGGATTGAAAAAATAATGAATAATCTCATGGATCTTTGGTACAACACTAAGAGGTTACGTAACTGGAGTCCCAAAAGGAGGAGAGAGAAAATGAGGCAAAAAAAATATTCCTCAAGTTTGATGAATGAATGGGCAGATCATTGAGTGCTGCAGAACTACTGTGATATCAGAAAAAAAGGACCTGTTAAAGACCTGTATTTTTCCTGGTTGTTCTTGGCAAAGTTCTACCAATACTGTACAATGAAAACTCGATAGTTATTTAAAAATTGTGGCAGTTGTGCCAACACATTATTTGTATATTCTCCAAACACATTATTCGCTTGAGTCCACAGTTCACTGACTTAAGTGTAGTTTATGCCATCATTGGTTTCAGTTTGTTTCAGTCCGTCCTTTAAAGAGTGGTACCTGGTCCAGATGGATCCATCCTGTGGATTAGATCATTGTCTATGCACCTGGAGAGGGAACATAGGCTAGAAGGCTGTCCTCCTGCAGTGCTGGTGCTAAAAAGAGCCTATTTTTGATTGAATGTGCCACCTGTATACACACTCATTTGGTGTATGTGGATTCCTGAGGAAACAAAGTTTGCATCAGCTTTTTTTTTGTTTGTTCTTTTGCAGTACGCAGGCCTCTTAACTGTTGTGGCCTCTCCCATTGCGGAGCACAGGCTCCAGACGCGCAGGCTCAGCGGCCATGGCTTACGGGCCCAGCCGCTCCGCGGCATGTGGGATCTTCCCCGACCGGGTCACGAACCCGTGTCCCCTGCATCGAGCAGGCGGACTCTCAGCCACTGCGCCACCAGGGAAGCCCTGCATCAGGTTTTTGAAAGTAGGAATTATGTACTTTTGTAGTTCCTTACAGTGCTCTTGGACATGTACATATTTTTCTTTTAATTAACAGGAAAGTGTTATTTAAAAGTTAGAAACTAAATCCCTTAAAAGAAGCCTTTGCTCAGTTTAAAACTGGGTCCCAGTGTTTTGAAAGTTTGTCTTCTGTTGGCGAGCCCCATTCCTTTCAGCCAGATTGGGTGGATGTATCAGGAAACAACGAAGACTTTGGTGTATTCGAGCGTCAGAATTTGCACATGGCTGGTGACAGGCATTCTGGGGGGGCGGGGTGTACCCATCAGTTTCCTAATGCTCTTTTCTCTTCTCTGTAAGTGATGAGGGCTCCTCTGCTTTTTAGGACATTCTCCCTGAGCAGACACATCCTGCCGCCTGCTCCCTCTGCATTTCTCTTTCTCCTGGCTGCTCCATACGCTTTGTAAACAGTTACTTGCTTCCTCCTCCTCCCCATTCCCACCTCCTCTCCTCCAGGCTGTTTAAACTGGAATTGCTACCCTCAGTCCAGGGAAGTAAAACAAACCCATCGTTTCCCCACGCCTGTGCCTCTGTGCCTTCAGGCAAACCCTAAAGGGAGAGCCTTTCCGTAAACAGCCACATCCCTGTCTTTATTCACGGGACACATTCGCTCTGAGGACCCCTGGGGTCTGACAGAGGCTTCAGGCCTTGGGGGCGGGGGTCTGGATTTTCCCAAGTTTATTAACATTTCCAAGGACAATGGGTCAACTGCAAGAACCTTGGGGAGGGGGGTGGTCTCATAACCATGAGTCATGTTGTTTGTTTGTTTATTTATTTAAAAAATGTTTGTTAAGCTCCTACTAAAAGCCCAGCCTGTAGGTGTTGCTGGTAGGAACAGCGTGTGTTGGGACCTGGGACACGTGTAGCACAGCTTACAGGCCAGGTACAGCTCTGAGTGCTTCACGTAGGTTAAGTCGGCAAATACGCTGGTCTTTGGTCCCAGGACATATTTGTGTGGTGTGGTCAGGAGAAGGACAGAGCTGGTGCAGGCGGCGCAGCCCCTCGGAGGCCGACACACCAGGCCGACCAGACACCCGAACTTGCCGTGAAAGGTGAGAGCCAGCCTGATCAGGCGCCTGGGCGAGGGGGTGCCGCAGAGGCCCTGTCCCCTAGGCTCTTGCTGGGGCCAAGGGACACCCGCCTTTTGCCCAGCCTGGATTCTGAGCACAAACAGTCCGAATGGAGGCACAGCACCGGTACCCCAGCTTTCCCGGCCAGGTGGGGTGGCTGGTGCCTGAAAAGGCCCCCCGATGACTGCGGGGACCCCTACAAGAGGGCGCAGCTTAGAGCCACCGTCTCTCGGATGAACCCAGCCTGCACGTGAGGCTACATGAGGCCGACACCCAGGAGGTGGGCAGGTCCACACCGAGCTCGTGGGGGCCTGGGACTGTGCATGGCTGCTCCCCTGGGGCAGCGCTGGCCGTAGGGTCCCCCTGCCAGCCAGGATGGGCCCAGGGCTTGACGTGCGCGGAAGGAGGGGGAAGACCAGCTTGCGGCT
>NW_006779033.1:1681703-1690835 GCF_000442215.2 Lipotes vexillifer | reverse complement strand
GGGGGTGGGGGGGGTGGGCGGCTATAGCCGCACCACCAGGGTCAGGGGCTGCGGTGACAGGCAGGAGGGTGCCAGGAGCCCTGGGAGATGCCGCAGGGCCGCTCAGGAAGCCCAGTTGCCAGTGTGGGATCCGAAGCAGGGCTATCTTCTGTGTAAACATTGTCAGATCACATGGGACGGTGCAGCCATGAGGCGTTTCTGCAGCAAATAAGGTTTGTTTCAGACAACTCTGTTGCAAATGCCAAATGAATTTTAACCCAGATGGAGCAGAGGCAACCCAGGTCAGACCCATTCAGAGTCTCCTGGTCCCGTCCTCAAAAGAAAAGACACCTTGAACTAAGGAAGCCTCGTGGCAGGAATGGTGTGGTGGCCGCAGAGGCTATGTGAGCCGCCAGGTGCCAGGCGGCCGGCCTCCTGCCCACACGCAGCTCTTCCTGGACCTTCCTGCACTCTTTTCCTTTTTTCACGGCTTAGCTCTGACCTGGCATTGGAAAGTGCATTAGGCTTTGGTACTTTATAGGCTGTGTAACAGTTGTACAATGTGAATAGAATGAAATAAATGCGTGTAAAATAGAAAAAAAGAGAAAGGATCAAACCCATCCTGTCTTGGAGCCTCAGGCCCTTGAAGATTGGCTGAACTAGGCACCCAGGCTGTCCGCGGGTCCCCTGTGGCTCACGGTGGGCCAGCAGCCCTCGGCACTGGCCCCGCCGCAGGGAGGTGGCCCAGACGTCCATTGCCACGGGGGCCACGCCCCTGGGTTCTGGCTGTGCTCTTGTTTCAGGGCTGCTCCTCGGGGTGCTGCCGGCTGGACCACATTTTCCTCCCTTTGTCCCCAGAGTGCAGTGAGACTATAGAGTTTCAATGTGACACCTGCGAAGGGCCTGATACAAGCTAAGATAGGGATTCATGCCTCAAAGCATTGTTTTAGTCACGAGAGGCGTCTTGATGCAGCAAAGGAAAGAGGGTGTGATATTTAGATATTCAGACTTAGACATTTCTCCAGTATCCTCTCTTCTTCTCTTAAGAAGGAAGTCAGAGAACTTTGGCTTCTAGGCAGGGGTCTGTGAACCCCAAGTCCAGCTTGTGATTTGTTTTTATACAGCCCTAGAAACGAGGAAGGTTTTACATTTAAAAAAATTAATTCATTAATTAATCTTTGGCTGCGTTGGGCCCTCTTTGCTGTGCGTGGGCTTTTCTCTAGTTGCGGCGAGTGGGGGCAGCTCTTCGTTGCAGTGCGTGGGCTTCTCATTGCAGTGGCTTCTCTTGTTGCAGAGCACGGGCTCTAGGCGCGTGGGCTTCAGTATTTGTAGCACGCGGGCTCAGTAGTTGTGGCTCATGGGCTCTAGAGCGCAGGCTCAGTAGCTGTGGTGCACAGGCTTAGTTGCTCCGTGGCATGTGGGATCTTCCCAGACCAGGGCTCCAACCCATGTCCCCTGCATTGGCAGGCGGATTCTTAAACCACTCTGTGCTACCGGGGAAGTCCAAGGTTTTACATTTTTAAAAGGTTGTTAAAAACAAACAAACAAACAAACAAATGAACAACAAAGAAGAGTAGGTGACAGATACAATATGATGCTCAAAGCCTAAAATATTTACTATGTGGGCCTTTGGAGAAGTCTGCTGGTGACGTCTTTTAGATAATGTTCCAAGAACCTTATTTAATTTGAATTAAACAGCCACACTGCTTCTGTAAATGTGTTCTAACATCATCCAGATTCATGGTAAAATAAACTTGTTCCTCAAAAACAATGCTTTGATTTATGGAATTGTGTTTTTCTCTCTGTGAAATTTAAACTTGGCACTGCTTTTCATGACTGCCTGGCCTCTGGTTGGAGAGGAACTGCTACCCTGCATTTCCACTCTCAACTGACAAATATTTATCAAGAGGACACAATGATTAATAACGTTGAATTTTGCCTCAAGTCCTGAAACACACATTAGAAAAGCCTGACAGGTAAAGGGGTGCCACGTGAGTGCTGTGTGAGGGGCTTGGGAACGCAGAAAAGGGGACGCTGACTTAGTATTCGGTTAAAGGGCTGCACCGTCACTCCTGTATCCTGTGCCCTGTGGAGAGACGTTGTGGTTGTTTTTAGTCTTTCCTTTCTTCTCTCAAAATAACGTTGCAGTGTGTAGCCTTGTACACAGCCCATTTCATCCACCTAAGACAGATTCCCAGGAGTGGCATTGCTGAGTTGAAGGCTCTGGGCTGAGAGACTGAACACAGCAGCGGACAGCCACCAGAGCCCCGCCCCGCAGTCTGCAGCCGCCAGCCTAAGAAGCAGGTCGTTACCCACGGTAACCAGTTCAACAAACCTAGTCACTGTTTGTGGCAACCAGTCCAGGGAGCCATACAGCAGCCTCTGTGACAGTCGGCCAGAAATGGCCAGGACTTGATTAACAACTGACAGCTTCCCTGCCTTTTGCCCGTTTCCAGCGTGGGACCAACCAGAGAAATCCGAATACGCACCCCTAACCAGTCACATGGACACCCCTCTTCTAGTTCGCCTGCTGACATCTTCCCCATGTCAGCAGCCTCTAGTCAGGCCACACCCAGAGCTTCCCTTTTTCCACTGTAAAGCTTTCCCGCTTCTCTTCCTGGCTTAGAGTCTCTGCCACACTTAAGTATGGGACTGAGTCCCCTGCTAAGGTGAGCTCTGAACAGATGGCTTTGCCTTTCTCATGTGGTTGGTCTTTGTTCATTTCCGCAATTGTCGTGAAGGTCCCACCGAGCTATGGTCTGCACTGCCTGTTGTCATGGACCCCAGGCTGTAGCCGGGTGTAGACCCCGGGCCTCTTGCACACCCGCTCGCAGTGCGGGCTGATGGCTCAGCAGCAGGTCTAAACTCCACTCTCTCTGCATTGAGGTCCCTGGCTGTTTATTCTCAGTCTGAAACCCAGATTTTATGATTGGTTCCCAATATGTTGGCATCCTTGGTGTAGTCAGGCTATTCTTTTTCATCCTTTTTTGCTGCTTTTTGCTTTACTGTTGTTTTGCATTGTGCTGTCCTAAGAAGGAGAATTGCAGGGTAGGACACCGGCTCCAGAAGTGTGTTGCTGAACTGACCTCACAGATTTGTGTGTTTGCTGCGCTCACCGGACCTGCATCCGCTTGGACAAACATTGCTGTGGGTCATCAGTAAAACCGATGAGGTTCCCTTTCTGTCTTGATTTTATGTCCTGAGAGCTTAGCTTTGAGAGGGAGAGTGTTCTTGCTGTTTTACTGCGTTCTGGGGGCACAGGTTGTGGGGTCTACATTTGGAGGTGGCTGACTGTCTGGAGGCCCGAGACATGGGGTGCACAAGCATTATCTTCCCACTGACTGTTGCCAGCTCTCGTGGGGTTGTCTAAGTCTAAATCCTCTTCTTATATGTACTGTCTTCAACCCTAATCCTTGTGCCTTAATCATCAGGGAAAACGCACATCAAACACACAATGAGATGTAACCTCACACCTGCCAGATTGGCTGTTACCATAAATACAAGAGATAGCAAGTGTTGGTGAGGGTGTGGAGAAAAGGGAGCCCTTGTGCACTGCTGGTGGGAATGTACACTGGTGCAGCCACTGTGGAGAACAGTCTGGAGGTTCCTTGAGAAATTAAAAGTAGAACAACCATATGACCCAGCAGTTCCACTCCTGGGGTATATATCTGAAGAGAATGAAAACGTTAACTCGAAAAGATATATGCACTCTTGTGTTCATTGCAGCATTATTTACAATAGCCAAGACATGGAAATAACCTAAGTGTCCATTGATGGATGAATGGCTAAAGCAATTATTTTATCCCTTCCTTCCCTCCTTCTTACGCACACACGTGCACACACACACACACAGTGGAATATTACTCAGCCATAAAAAAGAATGAATTGTGCCATTTGCAACAACATGGATGGATCTTGAGGGCATTATGCTGAGTGAAATAAGTCAGATGGAGAAAGACAAACACTGTATGATTTCATTTATATGTGGGATCTGAAACCAAAAAACCCATAAAAAACCCCAACCACCTTCATAGATACAGAGAACAGATTGGTAATTGCCAGAGATGGGTTGAGGTGGGTGAAATGGGTGAAGGGGGTCAAAAGTTACAAATTCCAGTTATGAAATAAATAATTCATGGGCATGTGATCTATAGCATGCTGATCATAGTTAATAATACTATATCATATATTTGAAAGTCGCTAAGAGAGCAGATCTTGAAAGTTCTCATCACAAGAAAAAATGTTTTGTAACAGTGTTTTATGACACATGTTAATGAGACGTTTTGGTGGTCATTTTGCAGTGTATACAAATATCGGATCATTACGATGTACACATTTCAATAACAACAACAAAAATCAGAAACTTAACTATAGGAGATTTTCAGTCTAGATTAGAATATCCCTTTGGACAGCATTTGGGAGTAAAAGCAGTGCTTTCATCTCATTTTGTCAATGGAGTTGAGGATGAAATTGGAGACCTAATTTGAAAAGAGAAGTTGGAATGGAAACTAGCCCCTTCAGCTTTACTGCAAAACTGGCAGAACATTTTGAAAAGGGCTTTAGAACAAAAATGAGACAGAGTCCAAAGCAAAGTCACAGTCCGGCGGAGCGAACAGCCAGTTGGTCCCAACCAACCACCTGCTGACAACAGCGCCTGCAGATCTCCTAAGCTGTAAAAAAGATCGTCCCATCTTATACACACCAACACACAAACAAACAAAGGAAGACAAAGACAAATCCCTCATTGAGGGTGCTGTGAAGAAGGCAAAGGGCCCAGTATCCTGCCGTAACTATAGATGCTCACGCTGCTCGATTCTGGCGGATGCTCTTTATACATCAAGCCACCTTTAGTCAGCCTCTTCCTGGGAGAAAACAGACCACACAGCTGGCAGGAATTTCAAATAACCGGCTGTTTTCCCAGTCTCCCAGCTCTTAAATATAACCCTTGGACGCTGCGCTGAGAAACAGTCCTTTCTGCCCTGTGATCCCAGCCCTGCAAATTTAAAAAAGAGAGACTTACTCTGCAAATTGGAATTGTGATGTTAAATGCACTCCAGAGGGACTATTTCTTGAGGTCCCAGAGGACTTTTCTGTTTTAATCACACTGTGTGCACCCTCCAGTATATCTGAAGCAGACAACAGATAAGGATCACACGTAATGTCAGCTTGGGGTAAATTTGCTCCAGGATTTAATAGAACTTTGAACTGTTTGGTAAAATGTGATAGATACAACATTATTCTCCATAATAGCTAGCATAGTATATGTATAGCATCCCAATAAAAATACTCCTAAATATTTGACATCATTACATTTAGTTTAAAAGGAAAAACTTTGGGAGCCTAGTAGTCAGTTGAGAAAATGTACATAACCTTGCATTTTGAGAGACTGGTATTTCCATTAGACAATAGTTATGGGAACAGCCTCGCCAGGGCTGCTTACAGCAAGGCTGGTATTCTCCTGTGTGCTGTGGGCACGATGCCACATCCAGCACCTAAAGAGACACTTGGGTAAGGCACTGGGCCTGCCTGGCCTTGGGGCCCAGTACCCACTCGCCAGCCCACCGATGGCTGCTTCAGAAGAGGGCAGGCATAGTGCTGTGCCCTCCACATACTGTCGCTGATACACCGGGATCCAGGTTTACACAGAAAAGGTTCGTTTGTAAACGTTGGCGACTGATTTCACTGAAAAATCAACCAGTGTTGTGCAAGGAAAATAAAATGCAGGTGGGCGGTACCCAGCCCACAGCCACGGTGTGTTGCTCTGCGCACGGGCCAGGGTACTTTCTAGGCTTCTTTTCAGGCTTTTGGAGACCATGGAAACCTTCCCGGGGCACTTTTCCTCCAGTGCCCTGTTGCAGGTGGGGCACCTTTGCTCTCATGTTGTATTTGGTGAGTTGGTGCTGTGTTGATACCCTTGTGTCCATGTGCCAGTCCTGCCTCGCGCCCTTGCTCTGTGCCCTCCTTTCTTTCTCCTTCCCTCTCTGTCTCTCTCTGTCTCTCCTACTCCACAAGGGATCTGTCACAGAACCAGCGGCGGGTGCCTGGGAGATTCAAGCTCACTTCTTTAAGACCTTACAACCAAAGAAGAAAAAGCTCTTCCAAGCCGCCTACAGCTAAAAACTGTCCTGGGATGGGCTTTGATTAGCCCGGCCAATGTCTCGAGGCACTTTGGGGTCACTGTGATGACAGGCCGCCTAGGCCATGTGCTTGGAAATCACATTTCCGAGAAGAGGGGCGAGCTAGGCAGGGCACCCAGGGTAGTACATCCCCTGCAAGGGTCCTCTTCCCTGTGGAAGGGCCGGGGTCGGGATGGCTCCGTTTTGCATCTACAGACCAGTTTGCACATTGCATTTGGCATTATGTTGCCATCTGTCTGCTTTCATATTGGAAAAAGTCTTAGAGAGTATATGATAAAATCCTGTTTCTTTCTGGAGAAGATGGGCACATGAGTGGGGAACCTGAGTGGTGGTGAGGTTCTGGGTTAGAAGGTGCCATGACTCAGTAGAACAAAACCTGTCCTGGCCGCCTGGTATCAAGATTTGCAGACTGTCTCGGTGGGGCCCGCGGGCAATCCACCTGGGCAGCCGGGAACCCCCTGAGAAAATGCCACTTTGTGATAAAAACGTATCTTATGGGTCACAATATGTCCCATAAAGTAGAAGCCTTAAATCTAAAAACAAAACTTGCTGATGTGAGTTGATTATAAGGAAGCAGTTTGCTGTGTTTATATGTAAAGGTATGAGAGGCTTTTGTTGATTTTACACGTTTAAGGGGTTGGTCTGTTGTTTGTGATAGAGAGCCCAGCTTTGGGATGCCTGGGCTCCTGTGAGGCTCCCTTTGATTACCCTGAAGGTAGGGCCCAGTGACTTTCTGCCTGCGGCGGTCTGAGGCAGACGTGCTGCTGGTCTGTGCCATGGTCTGGGAGCCTCAGACACAGTATGGCCAGTCCCCACCCAGAGGAGGCAGGATCCAGGTCCCTGGGCATCTGCGGGCTCCCCGAGCAAATTAACTGCCCCACAGCTCTCTGTGGTTTGCACCAGAACCAGCCTGGAATGGGGAGACGTGTACCCTTAATCCCCATTTTTACTGGATCGGGCAAGTCTAGTAGGCATTCAAATTAGCTTGTATTTCATGCTTATCTTGTGAGTCTAAGTAAAGACCCATTCAATGAAAGAAAGATAACTTGCTTTTAGCTCCACCCTTGGAACTATAAAGTTGGTTTTAAGCGGCCTAGGCAAAAGCCCAGTCAGTCTCTGGCCGTGTGACTTTGGGTAAGTCACGCAGGTGCTGTGGGCCATAGTTTACTCATATGCAGAACAAGGGGTCGGACTGTGCTCTATTGAAGGTCCCTCCCAGCTCCAGTCAGGGCCCAGCGCACAGCATATACCCAGTCAAGTTTCTCTTCCTCATTTCTAAAAAGCAAGCTTCTGAGAATGTTTCTGACTATACTGTAAAGTCAAAGATAACATAATTATTGAGTGAGTCTGTTGTTTTATGCCATTCCTTTCCTACTAGCTAATCTACTTTGCGAAATATCCTGTGATCTGGTGAAAGGGAAGAAAAAAGGAATATTGTGAATCCAGAGCTCGCGTTTCATCCTAGGTTAGTTCTACAGGTTCGTCCCTTAGTCCCTCAGATCCCCACAGAGGACAGACAGGGGCGCCAGCCGCCAGAGAGCTCGCCTGCAAAGTCGGCAAGAAGGGGGATCTGTGCTTTAAGAACCTGCAGTGCTAATGATTTTTAACAAGTGTACATTTTAAATTTAAATTAAAACTCACTAACACTGAGTGCTTTCTAACTAAGGCCTTTACTGAAAAGCATGTGCTGTGGTTGTTTATTTGCGGCTGTTTTCTCTCCGGCCTGCCCCTAGTCCAGCCCACCGTGGTCCCTCACCAAATCCAGCCCACTGGACAGCATCACGAGTGTCTTTTGGACCAAATTTTCTGATCTCAGGTCCAGGATTTTACTTCTTAATGATAATAATACAATAAATATTTTAAAATATGAAATATGAGTATAAAATTCTACTGTATAGCTTTAAACAGGAAAACATTTAAAACAATATACAAGGCTAAAGTCTTTCTGAGAGTCTTTATGTACTTGGCTAGAAAAACCCACATTAGAGTTTATTCTCTAGAAACATGTTGGCTAGCTACGGGGCTATAGGCCCAGTCTGGCCTGCTGCTGGGTATTGTACTGCTCTTGAGTTAAGAATGGTTTTTATATTTTTAAATGGTTGTATAAGTACCCACATGATATCCTCAGTTTTGCCTCTTGGTTCTCAAAGCCTAAAGCATTTTCTGTCTGGCCCTTTAAGAAAAGTTTGCCAACCCCTGCCCTACTTGAAAAGGATAAATAACTCATCTGTGGTTTCAGCAGTGCCTACTGAAAGGAATGTGTAAAGTCTGGTAATAAAAAAAAGAGTGAGAAAATTTTATTTAGATGATGCACCAGTACGTATTATAGTTTATAAATGTGTCTTTGACGGTATTCGTTTTATCTTGTTGATGTGATTCAGCGTCCTCCTGTCAGAGAATGTTCCACCCACAGATAAGTGATATCAAATAAAAATACAGTAAAAGAGAAGTCTGTCAGAAGATCTGACCTGATAGTGGGTTTATAAACTAATCAGCAGGCTGCAGTCTTGTAATGTTTGTAATTCCAAATACAAACTTGTTTTTGTCTCATGGGTATGTTGCTCCGTATGTTGATAGGAAAATTCCCCTGTTGTTCCAAAGCTCTGTCCTGGGCAAGGTAAACAGTGGTGCTTGTCTGGCTGTGAAACAGATAAAGTATCCCATCGGCTACTAAGACTTGGAAATGAAAGACGCCCCGTCTCTTGAATGCTCTGCACCCGAGCCAAGAGAAATAGATGGATCATCAGGCTTTACAAAGGGAGTTCACAGTAGTCTCTGATAGGATGGAATAATATCTTTGAAAGTTTCAAAACAGAGATAAGATTAACTCATTTGTATTTCTTGGGAATTACTCTTTTGAAACAATGAGAAATTCCAGCCAGGTTCAGACTGTTCTGGCAAACGGTCAATACCGCCACCTGCTGGCCTAATCTAGGATGGCTGTTTGTGTCAGCACTTATAGAAACTGCGGTAAATGCAAAGCCCTGTTATTTACAAATAATATTATTTACAAAGG
>NW_006779033.1:1637782-1681688 GCF_000442215.2 Lipotes vexillifer | reverse complement strand
AAAGAGTGTGTCTTTCCTTCCCCTTGCCAGTGGATTTCACAGAAGTGTACCTTTATGTGTGATTTTTTTTCTGTGTGAGCTGATGTATGTTGGCATCACATATAGCTACAAACCATTTTTGATATTCATTCTTATGGATGTTACGGGAGTTATAAATCTTTGTGGTGCTAATAATCCCTCTTGTAAATACTTCTGGTTTCAGCTTCTTTTTTGTCTTTTCATTTGAAAAATGTACCCAGAGTGAAGACGAATTAAGGAAAAGAAGGTGAAACTTACCTTAGCTAGTTGTATCTCATTCATTAAATGTTTTGTGGGAGGAAAGCTTAAAATTATTGGTTACAGTGAGGGTCTGTGGTTACTGACTCATTGTACTTTAAATCCATTCTTCGTTGGTATAGAACACTATAATTTTAATGGAGTTACTTTGATTTGATCATTAAGGCCTTGAAGTTTATATCTGTATATACCCTTTTGCTGCAAACCGTCACTTCTCAATAAATGTGCTGGGAACCGCACATTTGATTTTGGGGAATTAATTTAATGAAACATTTTTGCTACTACCTCTGTAATATGGCTGCTTTTGACATTACTTGTGTATTAGTTTTGAATAGGATGTTAGTGTGCAAACACTTTAAAACATAGAAGCTGCGTGGAAAAAACATATAAGCAGAATTTGTTCAGCTATAATGGGCCAAATTCTTTAAAAGTGGGGGTGAAGGGAAGGGTTGATTTAGGGAAATCTCCATAAATGCATAAGTTTTGTATATGTTATGATTTTAGATCAGCTAAAATATCTAAGTCTGCACAGAATGATAATACTACACTTAAATTTTCCATCATACGTAATTTGAAGACAGGGAAGTCTATTCCTAGGCAGGATTTTAGAATGCTAGCTAAAAACCGGCAACCTCCTTCCCCACACAAAAAAGCCTATTAATTATAGATTTAGACTTTAAAATAACTTTTGTAATATTGGAAGTTGGGAATAGATAATTAAAGTATGTCTGTATGAGCACACCAATCAAATATTTTGGTTAAAAGCAGATTTGTTCTGTATCCATGAGGCAACTTAAAATTCTAAGTTTTAAGATTCTTGGAGAATAGCCCAGGTTTCTTACTTAGTGGTTAGAGCCTAGTCGGAGAGCTTGGCGTGTGTACTTCTTTAGACATCAGTTCAAACTACTGCTCACTAAAAGGACGGTATGAGTCTTTGAACTGAGAGATTCCACAGCAACCACCTGATCCAACCCTTCTTTGGGGGAAACGGAGGTCCTGAATGGCTAGATTAGGTTGTCTGCACTATTAAAACACATTTCTTATTCTTTCAGCCGCACCGTGTGGCTTGTAGGATCTTAGTTCCCTGACCAAGGATTGAACCCGGGCCCTCGGCAGTGAAAGCTCAGAGTCTTAACCACTGGACCAGGGAATTCCCAAAACGTGTTTCTAAGTCGGGACTGGGATGTAGGTTTAAATAAGCAGTGGGTGTTTGGACTACTTGAATGAGTGAAGTTGTGTAGCATAACTAAGCCATTCTTTTGGACTCTTGTTCACACATTAATTGGCCCACTTTGTTTCCATCATACTTTCACAGTCTTTTGGGCCTTTATTTTTTATTTGTACTGTGTGTTGATGCATGAAATGCACAACATAAAAACCCAGTAGAGGGACTTCCCTGGTGGCACAGTGGTTAAGACTCTGCGCTCCCAGTGCAGGGGGCCCAGGTTCAATCCCTGGTCAGGGAACTAGATCCCACATGCCGCAACTAAGAGTGTGCATACCATAACTAAGGAGCCCGCATGCTGCAACTAATATCCCCTGTAACTAACTAACTAAATATTTTTTAAAAAGCAAAAACACCCAGTAGAGTCCATGTGATTTCACAATTTGGGTCTTACATTAGGAGGACGAGGTCACGATTAAGACTTCAGGACTCCGAGCAGCCTTAGATCTGCTCACGGAGAGCAGGGAGGGGCGGTAATTCATGGCAGCTCCCACATCCTCCTGCGCTCTGCACCACCCTCCATAGGCGGGGTCCTGGGCGGTGAGCCTCCTGGTTGCTCACTCACTCGTTCACTTGCTCGCTCATTCGTTCACTCATTCATTCATTCACTCATGTGTTCATTCGTTCATGTGTTCATTCGTTCACTCATTCACTCATTCAGTATCTGCTGTGTTTATTGAGAGCCTATTAAAGCAACACTTCTGTTAAATCATATATGGAAGGAGAAAACAGGAGAGATTAAAAAAAAGTGCGCTTGTATTTTTTCTAACTCTTGTTTTTCTTCTTGCGGGTATTTTTAATGCTTCTCCAAGCAGACCAGACTCTGAAGTTTCCTTGCCTTTTCCTTCTTTTCAGCACAGTTCCCCAGGGCTCCTTCTGCTTAGAAACAACATCATGTTTTATTAATAAGGACTCCTGAGACATCTAGTTTAGATGCATATTTAGAAAAGCAAATTTAGAAAAAGCTGGCATACTATATTTTTATATTAAATTAATATGGATTAGTCCCTGTATGACTGGCTGCATTTTTACCTCAGTCCTTTTAGGATAAGACAGCAAGTCTTTCTTCCTTCTCAAAAATATACTTTAATAATAAACATTAAGTTTTAATCCTCCAATTAGGGATCATAATTTGGCAGATTATCTATAGAGAAGTTTTTTTTTTCCTTGTTTATCTGGGATCTTTAACTCACCTGCAGTTTTAGTCTGCAGTCTAGTCTACTTTGTTTAGTTTAGTCCACTTTGGTGTTCACGAGTAGAAATTTAGTATGAGAAGCATCAACAGGATGAAATCATACAATATGAAGATATTGCTAATATCAGGAAAACCACAAAGTAAACTAATATAAATGCTTTTTTCTTAAACAATTTAGAAATCTATTACTTCACAAAGTAAGAAATCAGGGGTGAGAGATTCCATTGTCATCAGCTCAGCATCACCATGAAAAACTCAGGCTTGTTCCATCCGTCCCTGCTGGGATCTCTAGCTCATGGGACACAGAATAATACACACACCCACGCCCCAATCCCTGGAACCTGGGAATAATGCGAATGACAGTTCATTACAGGAAAGAGCCTTATTTTTTATTGTCAATGTTAGTCTGCATTTTTTAAGCAGATGAATTCATGGCTGGGTTACTTGCCATGGCCCACTGCAAATGCAGTGTTTATGTTAGAGCATAACAAGCTGCACACGTTACTGCCTACAAACCAAATGAACATGTGGCATTTAGCAGTCACATTACTTATTTGAAGATCAAGAAATGATTTAAACATTGTACATCCTACCATTAGATATTATGCATGTGTTTCACTGTTATGTTTTGGGAAATCGTCGTGCAGTGCAAGTGTGACTGTTGTCCATTTACAGACAATGGCAAACAGGCTCTTAGTGCTTTCGCACATACCGTGATTTTCAGGTACTAATTACTGATGTTAGGAGGGCAATTCTGGGATTCCCAGATCCTCCCCGTCTGCACCTGCGCTGCCGCTGTCCTGTCTAAGCCTCTACTCCTGCCTTGGCTGCCGTGGTTGCTTCAACCTGCTGTTTCTGCTTCTCCCACTCCTGCCTTCCCAGCCAGTTCTCCACAGATCAAGGAGTGGCTTTAAAAACTGTGGTAAAAAAGACATAAATTGATGATTTCATCGTCTAAGTGGACAGCTGAGCAGCACGAAGTACATTCACATTACTGTGGAACCATCACCACTATCAGCTTCCAGCACTTGGCGGCAAGCTTACGACCATGTTCCCCACGGCCCCGACCCTCCACTGTGGGACGTCTGGTCCCGCACGGCCTTGGCAAGGTGCCGAGTTAGCTGCACTGGACCCCGGGTAGCTGTGAGGACCCAAGGCGGTGATGCATTTACAGTTGATATTTAGGGGGATTGGCTATCAGTTATGTGTCATCTTTAAAGTATGCCATACAGATGAAGCATATTTCCAGATTACCCACTAGACACGGGTTTGTGACCAAGGCCGACTCTGAATGACAAGAGCCCAGTGTCACCGATGGTCCAGCTCTAGAAATAGTAGTGATGGAAACCACTTCAGACCCGTCAGAATGGCCGCATTAGAGGGCTGGATGACTCAGGCGTTGACAGGAATGTGGGGAGACAGGGTGTAGCTCACAGGCATGCACACTGGGCAGTCATTCTGCCAAGCGGTTGGTTTCTCTGTGAGGCTGAGTGTGTGTGTGCCCTCTGACCCAGCAGTCCCCTCCTGAAGTTGTGCAATGTGCTGCTTGCACAACTGTGGGCCGTGCCCTGATTCCAGACCACAGAATGAGCAGCTGGACTGTCCGGGAAGAGGGCCCCTCGCCTGCCAGGCGTCCAGAGACCCAGGCCTGTCCCAGCACCAGTGCCTGAAAGAGAAGAAATGAAGCCAGCATGTTGCCAGGATTAGAAGGAAAGCGGTCACGCCACCAGCGAATCAGCTTGTCATGGACCTGCGAAGGTCTGAAGCTGAGTGTCCTTGGGGAGGGAGGCCTCGGGAGAGGGTGCAGGAGGGGATCTGGGAGGACTGAGCCCTGAGAGCCACTGCCCAGCGTGCTGGGTGACGGGGACCGAGTGGGTTCACACGAGGAGTGTCGAGGCTGCAGGGTCCTGAGGAGCCCCTGGCTCAGCAGTCGGCGGGGGCGGCAGGCAAGGGGCCAGCGCTGGAGCAGTGTGGGGGGCGGTGAGGGCTGGGCGAGGCTGCTGGAGGGCTTCCCCTTCCTCAGGAGGAGATGGCGGGAAAGCCTTGCAGGGCCCCCAGATGATCGAGGAAAGCGCACGTCACGATCGCGGAAGTCCTGCCGTTCTGGGGGTGGGATTCCAGCTCTGATGAAGTCAGCACACGCTCGAGGTGGCCAGCGGGGCTGCTCGCTGCTCTCCCCACACGCCCGCCCTCGTACTGGATTGCAGCTTTCTCAGGAGCAGAGCCCGACGTTTATTCTGCTGTGTGTCTCCGTGATTTGGTGCGGAATCTGGGGCACAGCTCTTCTCAGCAAGTGTGAGCAAAAGGGGTGTATCTGGGGACAGTTGGGGCTGCAGAGTCAGGTGGACCTTGTTGAGGCCAGAGAAAGGCAGGGGTGCAGGTGGAGTCCCAAACGCTGAGGGGCTCCCTGAAGATCCCCTTCTCTGTCTCTTTAACAGGAGGGCTTCCAGCTTAGCCAGACCGTCTGCTCAAACACCAGGTGAGGGTAGAGGTGCTGCTTCTAAACATGCGGCCTGAGGGAACAAAATGTGGGGCAGGTATTGATTGACAGGTGATGTTATCCTATAACGTGCCCACCATGCTTACTTTGGACAAACCTTGGAAGGCCATCCATCCCAAATTGCAGTTTTAACTCAGGTTTCATGCTGACCTATTCTGACCCATCCAACAACCAAGAAAGTTCTGGTTAGAAACTTGAATAATGGTTGGAAATGAAAAAACAAATTACCCACATTCCAAAAGCTGCTGCACCTAGTAGGAATTTAATTCATGTTGACTGATTTATTTCCCTGGAATAGATACACTTTATTGTAATACTCTGTACCTGACCATCCGCAAAGAAAAGAGGGGTCGTTTTTTTTTTCTAAAATTGAAGAAGACTATTGAAAATGTAAATGCCAAAGAGATTTTTTTTTTTTTTCGTATTTAATTTCCACAAATCTTGACCTTTGCTAACAGAGAGTTCAGTTTTGGCTTCTCTGTGGTATTTGACAGATTCCAACTGAAATATAATCTTTAGCCACAATAAATATTAGTTAGTCCCTGGAATGGAGACTTGCGGAATGGTTTAGTCCAACCTGTTAAGGTCAGTTTATCAGCTTTACAACAAACAAATGCAGACACACTTCCAGGACAGGCTCTGTTGAGTTTGCTCTGGTACCAAGCAGACCAAGGTCTCAACCGTCTTTGAGAACGTGATCCTGTCCTCGGAGGGAGGTGCATTTTTGTGCATATTTTCCGGTGATAGTAATGCACATCTGTGGACATGAAAATATTACCAGGTTAGATGTGAGATGGGGTTTTGAACACACATTCATAGTTTTATACGCACGGGTGGGGCAGCTCCTTCCACAATTCACGCTGCGTTGCCCACCTCTGCATCCAGGCACCTGGGGGAATGGCACCTCCTTATCCTGGCAGTTAGCCATGGCCATGTGACCGGCATTGGTTAACAGGATGTGGTTGGTGCCTGGTTTTCCAGCCTTTTCTTCTCCTGCCACAGCTGTCATGGAAGGATTGTCAGGTTGGGTCCCTGCGTAACTGGGATGAGCAGAGTCACTCCCCTGACCTGCATTGGATAGGTGGGTGGGTCTTCGGTAAGGAATAAGCTGAGACATTTTGGTTGTCTGTTACTGCAGCATAACCAAGCTAGTCCCGACTGATACAGTAAACTACATATTTAGACACATAAAACTGCATACATGGATGAATATGCATACAGGTGTGCATTATAGGAATAATGGACACAGCAATGCACTCACCAAGCTCTGTTTCCTTTCCTTCCTGGGCACAGAGATAGGCTACATCGGTCAGCTTCTCTTGCAGGTGTAAGAGTTCTTTCCAGGGCTTCCCTGGTGGCGCAGTGGTTGAGAGTCCGCCTGCCGATGCAGGGGACACGGGTTCGTGCCCCGGTCCGGGGGGATCCCACATGCCGCGGAGCGGCTGGGCCCGTGAGCCATGGCCGCTGAGCCTGTGCGTCCGGAGCCTGTGCTCCGCAACGGGAGAGGCCACAGCAGTGAGAGGCCCGCATACAGCAAAAAAAAAAAAAAAAAAAAAAGAGTTCTTTCCAATGAAATGTAGGAAGAAGTGATATTAGCTGTTTCTAGGCCTGGTCCATGGAACATCTCCCAGACAATTCCCCCCATGTTTTCTCTTTTCTGCCATCCAGACAGGCCCCTGAGGCTCTGGGTAGTGGTAGTACCAGGATGGGTCCCTGAGAGGCTGCAGAGAGCAGAGCCCTCATTGCCCCATGACCCATGGCAGGCTGTGATTTGATTTAAAAAACAAAACAAAACACTTTTGTTAAAGCCACTGAGATTTTGGAGTTAAAATTAGCAGTAGTTGGATACTTCCTTAAAATAAAAGGTACCTATTTCAACCTCAAACCAGCATCATGCTTCATGGGGAAATAGAAATATTCTCATTAAAGTTAGGAACAAGACAAGGATTTCCACATTTACCATTATTATTTAGCATTGTTCTGGTGGTACTAGCCAATGCAATTAGTTAAGAGAAATAAATCATGGGTTTAGCTATACCAGATAAATTGTGGGAGGCACTGACCCTAATACCTGCAAAGATTCAATATTTGATAAAGGGAATCCATGAAGATTCAAACATCTAAATAAAACTGGATCCCTGTCTCAAATATTAGCTCCATATAAATTCTAGATCTAACAAAGCTTTAAACGTAAAACAAATGAAACAATGAAAATATTAAAGAGAGCATGGAAAAGATTTTAAAATAATCTTGGAGTGGGAAAGGTCTTTCTAGTTATGATACTCTTCCAGCCTCCACAGAGAAACCCCAACCACCTCTCACTGGTGGCCTGGCTGGAAGCACGCACTGGGTGCCAGGGTACCCTGGAGGCATTTGTGTCTTCTCTTCCCTGAGGATGCTGTCCTGGTCCCCTCCCAGCTCTCCCGGAAGATGTGTGTGTGTCTGGAAGAGTAGCCTGGCACCAGCTGGGGCTTATGCCCTTTAAAATGGACTTTAAATGGATCTACGTTTGTAAACCTCATAACACTTGTTAGAGGTAACAACACGATTTAGTGGTACAAAACCTCATCCAGATGATCCATATGATATCCTGGGATGACCCTGACATGGACGTACTGTAATCAGCGTGGTGGCACCTGGGAATCGGCCCATGCTTGCTGCAGTACTGATGGGCCGACACGTTTTCACGGAACCCTTACCTTGCGAGCTCTGACCTGGGTGCAGAAGCTGAGGTCAGCGCCTGTGTGTGTGTGTATGTGCATCCCTGTGTGTGTATCTGTGTGGGTGCGTGTGTGGGGGTGTGGGGGTGTGTCTGTGTACATCCCTGTGTGTTAGGGGGTGATGGTGGGAAGTGCTCTTGTCTTACCTGAAACCACAAAGCTTTAGAAAAATGGTTCCCAATCTGCTCTCTCTCTCCTTTTTCTGCCCTACCCACCCTCACCAAGAATTCTTGGACACAGTGAGAAATAATAATAATAACTACCATTGTTGAGTGCTCACTATGTACCTGGTGCAAATTGTCACAAGCCTCCCTCAGGGGATGAAGCAGCTGAGGCCTAGAGAGGTTAGGTCGCTCGTCCAGGATACAGCAGCTCAGGGACGGTGGCCGAGGGGTGGGGGTGGGGGTGGGACGCTGAGGTCCTTGCTCTCATCTGCTGAGAGCATGAGGCTCGAATGTTTCCCTGCCCTGCTGGGCTCCTTTGGATTGTCCCACTGGGGTTGGTGGGATGTGAGTGCGGGTGATACCTGCCACTTTGGGCACCCGATTCCCTGTGCCCCCTTCCCTCCGTGCCGGTGGCAGGGATGCTCCAGGCAGGCACTGCTCCATCAGCTGGGCCCAGAGGGCCTCAGGGCACAGCGAGACCGCTGGATGGACCGGAACAGACACACTGCAAGCACCTGAATTATCTCTGACAGAGGAGGCCCAGAGGGTCCAGGCTTGTTTGTTACCCTAGCAAGAATGTGGTTCATTCTGACCCATCTAGGGCCCTCGGAACTTGAGTCTTACAAGATTTGGATCCCTAGAGAGCAAGGGAAGCGTGTCAAACGGTCAATTTTGGTACCGATTCCACCGGCCTGCGGTTACTTGTTGTGTGGCTGAGATGTGCTGGAGAGTTTCTGCTGATGAGGCTGTGGTCCAGGGCCCCTCCATTTCTGCGCATCCTGGGGACGAGATAAAAGAGTGGGAGGTGCTTGGAGGTGGGCCGCTCCAGTCCATAATCTGATGTCTGTGTTGGCTTTTGTCCTATTATGAAAAAGCAAGTAGGATTTCTAGGATCCTTTATATGAGGTAAAATAAGGTCCAGATGGTTTCATTTGTCATTTCTTCCAAACATTTAAGAATGAAATGGTAATAATGTTACACAGACTTTTCCAGCACATAGGAAAAAGGGAATACTTTCTCTTTTTATGAGTCCAGTCTACCTTGAATATCAAAATCTGAAAAAGACATTACAAGAAAGGAAAATTACAAGATGCTAAATTTCCTAACAAAATTATTAGCAAATGAAATCCAGTGATGTATAAAAAGGATAATATCAATACATTGTGTCAAGTGTGCTTTATTCCAGGAATTTAGGGTAGTTTAACATTTGGGACTCAATCAGTGTAATTCATCAGATTACTAGAGAAAAAAGGGGAGATCATATGACCGTGTTGATCGATGAAGAAAAAAAACGGAATAAAATTCAACACTCCTTCATGATAAAAACTCCCAGCAAATTAGGAATAGGGAGGAACCTCCCTAACTGGATAAAAAATATTCACAAAAAGCCCCACTCAGCAGTGGAGCTGACAACTGTGGGGAGGCTGAGGGCTTAACCAACCAGACTTCGGACGCCCACAGAAGCTTGTTTGCTCGACGTGCGTGTGCGTGTGCGTGTGCACACATGTCAGCTGCAGAGACTTTGTTACACTCTCTCCAAAGAGACCCACACCTGAGCGTTTTCTCTCTTCCGTGTTGATTGAAACACTGAAAGGTTGAAGCTAAAGGAACAAAACCAAACAGGCCAAAATGAAACCCGACATCCAACCAAGACCCCTTCCTACTGAGGAGCTGCTGTGGTGCGACACACGGGGCCTTTGAGCGAGTCCTGCCTGGAGTCTGGCCTCTGACTCCTTGGAGCTGCTTCGTTCTGAGCTTCCCGGTCAGTGAAGAGGGTGGACAGAGCATCAGCTCCATCTAGGCCAGTGGTTCTCAGCCTTGAGAAAGGTCCAGACAAACCTCTTTTAAAGGAAGAATTCTCACAGAATCCCTCAGTGTTTAAATAAATTATCTTTGTTTTAATACTTAAGCATATACAGTCATAAAACTATGTGTAAACTCCCTTTACGTATAAATTGTATAGGTACCTTACAGAATTTTATATTGCAAGTGTACACTTATATTTATAATGATATATCTATTAATCAGTGCTCTAAGGGACTCTACCAAATCACTGCTTTCAATGTGAATATAGTGTTGACAATTAAGGTTTAGTTTTTTTCCATTTTTAATTTGGTATCCTCATTTTATCCTCTTCCACAAAATGGTTCTATTCTCCCATCATTTCTCTCTACTCAAACCATTAGGAGGTTTTCCTTTAACTCTTTGCTATGTCTTTTGCTTTCGTTTGCCTCAAAGCATCATTGAGATCAGGGTGGGCAAACCCAGCCCAAGCCCGGTTTTTTTTTTTTTTTTTCTTTGCGTTATGCGGGCCTCTCACTGTCGTGGCCTCTCCCATTTGCGGAGCACAGGCTCCGGACGCGCAGGCTCAGTGGCCATGGCTCACGGGCCCAGCCGCTCCGCGGCACGCGGGATCCTCCCGAAACGGGGCACGAACCCGCGTCCCCTGCATCGGCAGGCGGACTCTCAAGCACTGCGCCACCAGGGAAGCCCCCAAGCCCGGTTTTGTAGAGAACACCGTCTCGGGACCCAGACACGCTGTTTACTTAGGTATTGTCTCTGGCTGCCCCACACTCTCACCAAGCTGAGGAAATGCGACAGAATCCATAGGGCCTGGGAAGCCTGAAATATTCACTCTTTGGCCCTTTACAGAAAAAACGTGCCCACCCCTGATTTGTATGATA
Source organism: Lipotes vexillifer (assembly GCF_000442215.2). Classification (NCBI taxonomy): domain Eukaryota; kingdom Metazoa; phylum Chordata; class Mammalia; order Artiodactyla; family Lipotidae; genus Lipotes; species Lipotes vexillifer. The sequence continues at coordinate 1,670,924 of NW_006779033.1, read as the reverse complement.
AACCTGTTGTTTTAGCAGCACACTGAAATTAAGGTGATACGTTTTGGCACTCACAGTCTCGTGAAGCCCAGTGCAGAAGTGGACGTTGTACTGAGGCAGCTCCCAGTTGTTGGGGGGCAGGCAGCCAAATAATTCAGAATGTGTTCGGATTGCTGTTTTGGGAGTGACTTAGAGCGCTCGTGCCACCAGGTGCTATAGCTCTGTAGCGCTGATGGTCACTTGGAGCAATGTATCGGCTACGGCAGGCTCATTGCTAACTTATCTGATTGCACATTAATGTTACGTTACAGTGTTTTCTTGGTGTAGGAGAAAAATGGACATTATTCCACAACATTTTATTGAAAACCTACTAGGAACCCAGAAATGAACGAGATACACTTGTTGACTCAAAGTTGTGTGGAGATGGAATTTAGGGTCTGCTTTATTTCAAGACAGGATTCAAATTCAAGGTGTCCCTAACCCCCCACGTCTGAACCATTTTGTGGGAGTCTTAAATCATCAGCCAGTGCAAATGGCAGTGAATTCTCCTGATCTTCTGCAATCCGTGCTCCACTTAAAAGTACTTTGTTGGAGGAAAGTGGTCAAGAAAACAAGACTGGAGAAAAACAAGTGCTTTTCCTTTTGTAGTTTTAAAAGAGGTACTTGGAACACAGCCTCCGAAAGCAGAGAGGGTGTGTATCCATCCCTCCAGCCCATAAGTTCTTGCTGAGGGCTCTCCGTGTAACAAGCATTCTGCTGGGCGTGGGGAGACAGGTGTGCATGGACAGGTGTGCTTCACCATCGGTAACTCCCAGCCTGGCAGGGACACCTGAGCACCACGGGACCCTGCAGTAGGGGACGTGGGGTTCAGCTGAGGCCTTGAGTATGTGTGGGTGTGAGAGAGGTTTGGAGAACTGTAGGAAAATTGCAGCATAGAGCCTGAGCCCAGGTATGTTAGTGGAAAATTTGAGGAATGAAAAAATGAAGACGTTTGCAGACATGTGGATCGTGTATCCCCGAGGTATTGCAAACTCTGCCTCTCAGCCTCCCCTTGCTTGGCCTGGGGTCCACGTCAAGATGTCCAGGCCTGTCCCTGAGATAGTTCACGGCTCGAGGTGGATCGACAGTCAGTTCTACCCTTTTTTCAGGAGGAAGTTACACTTTGCCACCCACCTAGTTTCCACATAATCTCAGAAGTAATAAAGCAGACAGACCAGTTTGTGTTTGCCAAAGTCTCTTATGCACTGAGCTTGTAATATATTGGCCTATTTCTCCTTCCCCCAAAGAAGGAAACTTTGCTCTCATATTTCTTTCTGAGTGAGACAAATGCACAGACACATATTTCATGGGAGTTTGAGTGCCTAATTTCAAGTTCAAGAATGCTCCTTGGTGATACTTTCTCGTCCCTCCTCATCCAGGCCGATTAGATACAGATGCTCTCAGAGGGAGTGGAAGGGTATCTTGTTCTGCAGAAGGTTAATTGGGAGGGAATGTATCGTGGGAGAGATCTGTCTGGGTGGACCTTACTGAACGGCTGTGTGCATCCTTACCACCAACCACACACCCCTCTCTTTAGAGTGGTATTTGCAACCAGGTTCACTGAAAAGCACCTCTTTGAATGAAGCCGGTGTTAACGGCCCGCTTACCCACTTGGTAAAACAGTCCTGAGCCGCTTGCTCTGCATCACGGGCCATGCCCTTCAGGGCCTGGCCTGGCTCCCTTTAACCTGCCAAGGCCTCTCAGGCAGGTCGTTTTGTACAGTTAGGCCTCAGTTTCTAATCCGAAAATGAGACGTTTGCACTGATGATCTCTAACTCCCTTCTGGGTGTAATGTTCTGTGAATGAGTCTGTTGAACATGTTTAAAATCCCTATAGACAGATGGACATGGAGGTTGGAAGTTTGTTTAGTCAGCATTTTATGGGGAAACCAGGCTGATCACAAAGGCTCTGCATGGCTTGCTGCTGTCATTTCTGCCCATCAGCTGTTGGTGATGATCATACTTTGATTCGGTTTTATTTGAAGGAAAACTGGGATTGAGGGATGGCTGTGAATTTGGGAGATGACAGATGACACCCCATGGTTGCCCTCCCCCAAGCTTTTATCTGAAAGATGACTGTTTCAGAACACCTGGCTTCTCTACCTGAGTACCGTGTTATTCTCATTAAGAACAAGAACATGAACAATTATATGAAAGTGTGCATTGGGGGAAAAGTCAATACATTTCCCAAGGGAATGGACGCACAAAGCCAGCTTTGAACCTGCACACCCAGGCCGACTGGCACAGCCCAGGCAAGAACGCTTGGGTGAGGGCAATGGCAGCGTGGAGCCGTGAACTCCCCTGTCCCCAGACACACACAGGCTGTTGCCCTGAGGGCCAGGGTGGCTGGCGTGCGTCCCCTTCCTTGACCCTCTCCTGGGCTTGTGTCTAAAGCACTTCTCTTTTCCCCTTTCCATCGTCTCTCCTTCCCTCCCTACCCTCCTTTCTTCCCCACTGCTTCCCCTTCTGTTCCAGGGCAGTAAACATGGGCAAATTAGAGAGAGTAATAGCAACTGATGTCCTAGTTAAATATTTGGCCGAGCCACTGACAGAGCCAGCTTAGGGAAATGCAGGGGAATGCAGGGGAATGCAGGGGAAATGCAGGGGAAATGCAGGGGAATGCAGGGGAAATGCAGAGAAATGCAGGGGAATGCAGGGGAAATGCAGGGGAAATGCAGGGGAATGCAGGGGGAATTGCAGGGGAAATGCAGGGGAATTGCAGAGGAAATGCAGGGGAAATGCAGGGGAATGCAGGGAAATGCAGGGGAAATGCAGGGAAATGCAGGGGACCAGGTGGCGGCTTTCAGCCACTCTGTGCACTTTCTCCCTCTCGCGAGTGCGCCTGGTGTGGTCATCTCCCCCCGGCTGTGTAGTGAGTGCGAAGCTCGGCCCTGGCTGTGACCGCGGGGGAGGCGTAAAGCCGAGTTACTGGCTTTTGTTTGGAGTAGGAATCCTTCCTGCTTGTGCCAGGAGCATCTGTCCCTTGTTAGACACACAACCACACACGTGCACACACACGGTCACACCCACAACCCAACACACACGCCACACACGTCCTCTACACATGTGTGCACACATGTGCTGCCTACACGCGCACTCGCTTGTGTGAGCACACCCCCAGCTGGATGGGGAAATCAGGCCCATCCAGAGAGACACAGCCAGGAACGGGGCAGCCTGAATGGACGCGGATCTCATGAGCGAAGGCTCTTTGCTAATAAAGAGTTTCCCAAACTGCCTTTTCCACATTCTCAAGCTTGATGATGCTTTCACAGTGATGAAAAGAGGGCATGTTTGCCAGAAATCTTTTAACTATTTGCTTGGTTTCAGTATCTCATGATTTTAAAACGAGTCACTGGCCCACTCCCCCACCCCAGTCCAGACACACTCTCGTTGATGGTGGCTGGGGTGCAGTTGGACACACACGTTTCAGGATGTGCAGCCATCCGGGAAGGGGATTTTTCTCCCTACCGGCTGAGGAGGCCTTTCTTTTCAGCAGCAACTTCTCCCCTGGCCACACCAGTAAGGACCGAAGAAGCCCAAGTGAGAAACCAACAGTCTCAACAACAGGCCAGTGAACAGTTCATTGAGGTGCCCGCCCGCCGCTAGGCCCAGACTGGGCAGTGTGTTTGAACAATTGCCATGGCAATGACAGTTTATGAGCATGAGTCACTTTTCTGTTTTTAGGGAGCCTTGCTCTGCCCATCTCTTTTAGCACATTTCCACTGGGTGTGATCTGGCTGCCAAGTGCAATGTGGCAGCAAGTTACTTGAAAACATTTTACAAAAGGCCAGATTCCCCAGCCCTGGCTTACCTGTGGACCACATATATGGCTGTAATTGCAAACAGCTGCCTACCCACCATGGAACAGTAAGCGAGGTCATTTAAAAAATGTTAAAAATAGCAAGTCCTGGAGCAGCCAGTTCATTTATTGACTCAGAAATGTTTGCCACCAAGAAGGGTGTTCTGAACGTATACCCCAGTTAACACTTCAAAGAAGGTTCACTCAGGCCTAGCTCGATGATTAACCTCAGCAATTAATAATAAGAATATAAGAACAATAGCTCCCATTTGTGCAGTATTGACTGTGTGTACTGCTGCTCTAAGCGTCACACATGTACTCAGTGACTCCTCGTCCCCCGGGAGGTAAGTACTCTCCTGTTTCACGGAGGAGCATCTTTCTGAGAGAGTCGAGGTCTTCGTCCACACGATAGAGGCTCTGTTCTTTGTGCACAAGTCATCCTGGGAGACCAGAATCCTTCTATAAAGAGTGCGCCTTGGCTAGTCTTGTGAGGGGCCCCGAAAACAGAAAGAAAGTGAGGAAAGAAGGGAGTGGGAGGGAGGGAAGGAAAGAAGGAAGGAAAAAGGAGGGGAGAGGAAGGGAGGGGGAAAAGGGAAGGTTTAAGGGCTGTTGAGCAGGGCTCCTTCTGTGGGACTTCTCAGAGCGGGAACAGTTGCTCAGAGGAGGCCAGCATCGCACGTTTCCCAAACCTGACCTCAGACCCACTGTTTCCAGAGCTGGTCTTGTCGACCCTGTACTGGAGTTGTCCCTGAGGGCTTTAAACAATGACCTCACGAGGCACCTTTCTCTTTTAAGTGCATGTAATCCTAGGGGTTCTTAACACCTTTGAGGCCTCTGGTTCCTTAAATATTTTCCTTCACAGCAGTAGGCACACGAGACACTCATGTAAGATTGCCCGTTCCTTCTTGCAATGTTTATTGAACATTTACTATATGCTAAGAGATTTGGGGAAGATATAACTTAATAAAGTTATTGGTGTGTAGAGGTGCTGAAGAGTGGGCAAAGTTATAAATATATATATATAAGGGCATTCCTAGATGTTAGTGGAATTTTGTAATCACACGCGAACTAACCAGCAAAAACTAGAAAGCCTTGTCCACCTAAAACCGGTTGGTATCACCAAGACATGCAAAGGTTCATGTAAAACACTTTAAATGATCACTGCTGAGAGTATCATTACCTGTTACAATAAGTTGATGGTGTTGATGATAACTAAAAAGAAATGGTAAATATAAATACCTAATTTTATTTCCCCAGCCACACTTTGTGGTAGGACAGGTGGTGAGCTCATTTGACAAGTGACCTGTCACAAAGTTATTTACAGTGAGAACCACTCAGGACAGAACCTGGGGTAAGTGAAAGATGCATTGGAAAATCAGCATGCACAGTTTGTGTGTGTAGGAGACTTACAGCTTTCCCTGCTACATTTTTTCAGTGCCAAATCCTGTCTGTTGATGTATGATGTGTACCTCAATGAAGCCTCATGGGTACCAGGTGTCCAAGACCATTTAATCTCTTTGTTGGCATGCATCATGGCACTCACACTAATTTGACTGGTTTATTTGAGGTAATCATGTTCCATCTCAATCTGACTTTCTGCCCCAGGACATGTGTTGGGGATGGAAATCAGGAGTCAAAGCAGGAAGGTGTCACGGGGACTCAATCACAAGTCCCACAGAGCTCCCTGCAACAAACAGTAAGCTGCTTCAGGCAACTGAGTCGTAATTCTTATGAGTTGTGTGGCAAATGGATTGATGTGAATTAGCTTGTACATTAGAGATATGAGAAGGTATGTCCATGGAGGAAATGAGGTGTCTATTCCTCACCTCTCCCCCTAGGTGAGCTGATGTGAAAAATAAATTTGTATTTAAATGTTTACAACTTAATGTTTATTCTGCAGTCTTTTCTTGCTCAACCTCATTAAAAACAAGGGAAGAAGAATGAATGATTGTCATTCAATGGTTAACTTATGCAAAAATTAGCCACTTTACTAAAATCCAATGTGCAAATCAGGTAGAGAGATGACTACTATAGTGGGAAGATCCCTTGTGACTTTACTGAATTCATTTATTAGTTCTAATGGTTTTTTGGTGGAGTCTTTAGGGCTTGCTGTATACAGTATCATGTCATCTGCAAATAGTAACAGTTTTACTTCTTCCTTTCCAATTTGAATGCCTTTTATTTCTTTTTCTTGCCTAATCGCTGTGGCTATGACTTCCAATACTATGTTGAATAAAAGTAGTAAGAGTGGTCCTCTTTGTCTTGTTCCTGATCTTAGAGGAAAAGCTTTTAGTTTTTCAACTGAAAGTGACATTAGCTCTGGGCTGGTCATATGCGGCCTTTATTATGTTGAGGCATGTTCCTTTCATGCACACTTTGTTGTTTTCGTTTCTTTTTATCATAAATGGATGTTGAATTTTGTCAAATGCTTTTCTGTATCTATTGAGATGATCATGTGATTTTTAGCCTTCATTTTGTTAATGTGATGTATCACACTGGTTGATTTGCAGATGTTGAACCACCCTTGCATCTCTGGAATAAATATCACTTGATTGTGGTATATGATTCTTTTTCTTTTTTAAATAAATTTATTTATTTTTTAAAAAATTTTATTTATTATTTTGGCTGAGTTGGGTCTTCGTTGCTGCCTGCAGGCTTTCTCTAGTTGTGGCGAGTGGGGGCTAGGCTGCTCTTCATTGCGGTGTGCGGGCTTCTCATTGCGGTGGCTTCTCTTGTTGCGGAGCACAGGCTCTAGGGCACATGGGCTTCAGTAGTTGTGGTGCGCAGGCTCAGTAGTTGTGGCTTGTGGGCTCTAAAGTGCAGACTCAGTAGTTGTGGCGCACAGGCTTAGTTGCTCCGTGGCATGTGGGATCTTCCCGGACCAGGTATAGAACCTGTGTCCCCTGCATTGGCAGATGGATTCTTAACCGTTGTGCCACCAGGGAAGTCCTGATTGTGGTATATGATTCTTTCAATGTATTTTTGCATGTATTGTTGCATTAGTTTGCTATTTAAAAAATATATTTATTTATTTATTTGGGTTGCGCCAGGTTAGTTGTGGCATGCAGGATCTTTTTTCATTGCAGCGTGTGGGCTTCTTAGTTGTGGCATGCATGTGGGATCTAGTTCCCCATCCAGGAATCGAACCCAGGCCCCCTGCATTGGGAGCACAAAGTCTTACCCACCGAACCACCAGGGAAGTCCCAATTTGCTAATATTTTGTTGAGGAATTTGGCATCTATGTTCATCAAGGATATTGGCCTTAATTTTCTTTTTTTTGTGGCATCCTTGTCTAGTTTTGGTATCAGCGTGATGCTGGCCTCATAAAATGTGTTTGGAAGACTTCTCTCCTCTTCAGTTTTTTGAAGAGTTTGAGAAGCATGAGTGTTAACCTTTCTTTAAATGTTTGGTAGTATTCACACGTGAAGCCGTCTTATCCTGGGATTTAGTTTGTTGGGAGATGTTTGAGATTACTGATTCAATCTCCTTCCTAGTTATTTGTTTATTCAGATTTTCTATTTCTTTATAATTCAGTCTCAGAAGATTGTATATTTCTAGGAATTTATCCATTTCTTCTACGTTGTCTAATTTGTTAGTGTATAATTGTTCAAACTAGTCTCTTAAGATCCTTTATATTTCTGTGGTATCAGTTGAAACTTCTCATTCATTTCTGAAGTTATTTGAGTCCTTTCTTTTTCTTAGTTACTCTAGCTAAGGGTTTGTCTAATTTGTTTATATATTCAAAGAACAGCTGTTAATTTTTTTATTTTTCTGTTGTTTTTTTAGTTTCTATTTCATTTATTTCTTCTCTGATCTTTATTATTTCCTCCCTTCTACTAATTTCTCTGATCTTTATTATTTCCTTCCTTCTACTAATTTTATTATTCATTCGTTCTTTGTTTTCTAATTCCTTTAGGTATAAATTAGATTGTTTATTTGGAATGTTTCTTGAGGTAGGCCTGTAATGCTATGAACTTCCCTCTTAGAACCAGTTTTGCTGCATCCCATAGATTTTGGTATGTTGTATTTCTGCTTCTATTTGTCTCTAGGTATTTATGATTTCTCCTGTGATGACCCGTGGGTTGTTCAAGAGCATGTTGTTTAACCTCCATGTTTTTGTGAAGGTGTCCCCTACCTGGGCTGCATGTTCCTTCCTGTTGTGGCAGGACCACAGCTGCTCCTGCAGGGCACTGGTTGGTGGGGCTATTGCTTTGATGGCTGTGAAGACTGCCCTCAACCACTGTACACCCTGGGGGTGGGGTGGAGTTGGTGCTTGGCTGGCCATGAGGCTGAGGTGCAGGAGTGGGCAGGGCTCTCAGTAGGGCACACCCACAGGAGCTGACAGATTAGAGGGAGAATTTCAAAATGGCACTCATAGCACTGGTGCTAGCAAGGTAGCCTGAGATCACAGAAATGAATCCAGCAATGACTCAGTCCCTGGGGAGCATCCCAACTGGTTGTGACCTCTCTGGCGGATGCTTCAAGAGTAGTAAGTGGGTCCCCTTCACTTATGGTCCGTGTGCTTTTCAATCTGGTGTTTTGTGCTGGTTTTTAGGTTGAGTGCGTCTGCGTGTGGACCCTTTAGGAGTGGATTTTCTGTTGCCTGCAGCCTTATAGTCCTCCTGCTGGTTTTCAGAGCCAGGTGTTTGGGGGTCTGTCTCTCATGTGCAGGATCCGGGAGGTGGGGTGCCTGATGTGAAGCTCAGATCCCTGTCTCCTCAGGGAAAAAATTCGTTACCTTTGTGATCCCTCCCAATTGTGGATTGCCGTGGGTGGGGTGTGGATTTTTCCTTGGTGAGACTCTCTCTCTGCCTCTCCTACCCATCCCCACGCTGTCCTTTACCCTTTGTTGTGGATTCAGTTCATCTAGTTTTCAGGTTCCTTTCCAAGGAAATTATTTTGCACGTAGTTGTAGATTTGTTGTTTCAGGGGAGGAGGTGAGTGCAGGATCTTCCTACCCTGCCGTCTTGAAGCTGTCTTTCATGCTTCTTAACTAGTTGTGCTGGAGTAAGGCAGGCAGGGTCCGCCAGGGAAGAGCTAGCTATGGCCAAAGGGAGGAAGGGGAGGCCCAGACAAGTGCCCAGGCAAGCAGAAAGAACCCCCTGTCTCTATGTATCTGCTTCTCCTGGCCAAGTACCCTTCCTGCACTCTGGGTAATGTACATACGTTCTGGCCATGCTCTGTTAAACTCAAATTATAGTATCTTGTTCCCCTCTGCAAACACAGAGCTGGTATGAATGGCTTTCCCAATAGCTTTAGTCAGTGGAAAGACTAAGCAACAGAACCCAGCCTGTGGCCAGTGAACCTTCAGCCCAAGCAAATCAAATAGATAAAGCCCAGATTTTGTCTACATGGCAAAAATACATGTGTATGTCTACAGAGGTGAAAGGTTGAGTGCGTTAAGTAATCAATAAGGACATGGCTGATGGAGTAAATAAGCTTCTAACACACACACACACACACACACACACACACACACACACACACACACAGTCAAAGAAGTGGTGGCTGAATCTCCCAGGTGTGTGATTAATGTATGATGTACACATTGTGTTTGATTCAGGAAACAATGAATATGGAATGTGAAGGAGATGAGTTAGGGTGGGATATCATGATGATGTTTCTCTTCAAGTAAAAAAAAAATCCTAATTTCATTAAATTTTTCAACATCAACAATACCAAGTAATTATACAAATAGATATGTTTATTTAATTTCGGTAGAAAAAATTTCGCCAAATTGAAGCAGAAGTTGATATTAAACCTTTTGAAATTAATTTTATTTTTGGCTGCATTAGGTCTTTGTTGCTATGCACGGGCTTTCTCTAGTTGCGGCGAGTGGAGGGCTACTCTTCGTTGCAGTGTGAGGGCTTCTCATTGTGTTGGCTTCTCTTTGTTGCAGAGCATGGGCTCTAGGCACGCGGGCTTCAGTAGTTGTGGCGCATGGGCTCAGTAGTTGTGGCTCGCGGGCTCTAGAGCGCAGGCTCAGTGGTTGTGGTGCACGGGCTTGGTTGCTCCACGGCATGTGGGATCTTACCGGACCAGGGCTCGAACCCGTGTCCCCTGCATTGGCAGGTGGGTTCTTAACCACTGCGCCACCAGGGAAGTCCCAAAATTTTTTCAATTACAAATTCATTCTTTGGACACTCTACAATTTCCAAAACCAAGATAAGAATGTTACTAAGGAAAGTAACCCAGTTGGATGGGTAAGTAGTCACCATCTAATTATTACTGATCCTTTCAAAAGGGACATTTAATCTTTAGATGATTATTTGAAATTTGACAGTCGGCTCCTTACTGAAGTCATAGGCTCACTGCCTGCTCTTCCCTATTATTCTTTCTTTTAGAAATAAAACTATTTATTCTGAGGACTACATTGTATTGAAATTAACCAGGCAGAAAGAACCCAAGAGTTACTGTATGTGATTAGAGCACAGACTATTGCTGTATGCTAAAATGAGAAGTTTAAGATGTCTTTACTTATATGAATTAAGAAATAAGGGCTGTGTTGAATATTATAATGTAAATAGAAGACATTCTTGGAACGTATCGTTTTAGGAATGCCTTGTTGCAGGCAAATGTCAACTGCCAGAAAAATGAAGATAGATTGAATGGTCCAGGAAGTGAGCCAGCACTGGGCTGATGAAGGGCAAAGCCAGCCACCCTAATTTGGTGTTGGCTTACTTCTCCCTAACCCTTCCCCCATCCTGGTGCCTCAGAGAGACATAATTTAACATGTGGCCAGTGTCCTATTTAAGTTCCTGGCTTCCTGAATTTTGTCCCCCCCTCCCGAACAAAAACCATTATCCCAATTACTTCTGTCTTGCCTGACTAGTCAGGGGTAGGTAATTGAGGCTGCGTGTAAACCTTTCTCCCTTGCATCCCACTCAAACATTTATCCACACGACAGGGCAGCAACATCTCATTACATAGACTGGCACATCAGGAAGCCAGGTATTGGTTGTCAAGACAGCCTTGCCTAGGAAGTGACCAGCAGTAAAGTCTGAATTATTGTTGGCAAAGTTTGCAAGACTTTCTGTTCCAGGAAGAGGGAGATGATGACCATGAAACTCGGAAAAATTGGTTTGGGGCAAATGATATGATACATGATACATTTTCCTGCTATGGAGAATGGCATGAACAGAAGAGGGAAAGGTAATCCAAATGGTCTTTGGTTAAGAATGTGTTAGTCTCTGAAAGTCTGCTAAGGTATGTGTTTAGGGTCTGAAATTCACAGGCGAGGGGCGGACGTTTCAATTTCTGTATTCATTTCAGGAATGTGAGTGAAAACAAAACTGCCTAGAAATTATCCTTGAAATTTTATGGTACGAGGGCTTACTATGCTGTGACATTTTATGGGAAGAAATTTTTGAAAAAAAGATGAATGTGAAACTTAGAGAAAAGGAATCCTTAACTTCTTTGCCTGAAAAGAAAAAGGATTTCTTTTCCTTTCTTTTTAACCAATTTGGTTAGAATTTTCTTTTAGTTTTGGCAGTTGGCATTGTAAACTCTGGGTAAAGAGGTTTCTGTTTAAAATTTTAAAAAATTCCTCAGAGCAGTAATTTCACACCCATGTAGCCCACACTTGGGTTCACATCTGATTTTTCCAACCGGGACACTTACGAGAGTGGACATCCTTGTCTTGTTCCTGATCTTAGAGGAAATGCTTTCAGTTTTTCACCATTGAGTATGATGTTTGCTGGGGGTTTGTCATATATGGCCTTCATTATGTTGAGGTAGGTTCCCTCTATGCCCATTTTCTGGAGAGTTTTTTTATCATAAATGGGCGTTGAATTTTGTCAAAAGCCTTTTTTGCATCTATTGAGAAGATCATACGTTTTTTATTCCTTACTTTTTAATATGGTGTATCACATTGATTGATTTGCATATATTGAAGAATCCTTGAAGTCCTGGGATAAATCCCACTTGATCATGGTGTATGATCCTTTTAATGTGTTGTTGGATTCTGTTTGCTAGTATTTTGTTGAGAATTTTTGCATCTGTGTTCATCAGTGATATTGGTCTGTAATTTCCTTGTTTTGTGATATCTTTGTCTTGTTTTGGTATCAGGGTGATGGTGGTCTCATAGAACGAATTTGGGAATGTTCTTCCCTCTGCAATTTTTTGGAAGAGTTTGAGAAGGATGGTTGTTAGCTCTTCTCTAAATGTTTGACAGAATTCACCTGTGAAGTCATCTGGTCCTGGACTTCTGTTTGTTGGAAGATTTTTAACTACAGTTTCAATTTCATTACTTGTGATAGGTCTGTTTGTATTTCTAATTCTTCCTGGTTCAGTCTTGGAAAATTATACCTTTCCAAGAATTTGTCCATTTCTTTGTGGTTGTCCATTTTATTGGCATATAGTTGTTTGTAGTAGTCTCATAATCCTTTGTATTTCTGCTGTGTCAGTTGTGATTTCTCCTTTTTCACTTCTAGTTTTATTGATATGCATCCTCTTCCTTTTTTTCTTGATGAGTCTGGCTAAAGGTTTATCAATTTTGTTTATCTTCTCAAAGAACCAACTTTTAGTTTTACTGATCTTTGCTATTGTTTTCTTCATTTCTATTTCAGTTATTTCTGCTCTGATCTTTATGATTTCTTTCCTTCTACTGACTTTGGGTTTTCTTTGTTCTTCTTTCTCTAGCTGCTTTAGGTATAATGTTGCATTGTTTATTTGAGATTTTTCTTGTTTCTTGAGGTGAGATTGAATTGCTATAAACTTCCCTCTTAGAACTGCTTTTGCAGCATCCCATAGGTTTTGGGTCGTCATATTTTTGTTGTCATTCTTTTCTATGTATTTTTAAAATTTCTTCTTTCATTTCTCCAGTGATCTCTTGGTTATTTAGTTGCGCATTGTTTAGCCTCCACGTATTTGTGTTTTTTACAGTTTTTTTTTCCTGTAATTGATTTCCAGTCTCATGGCATTGTAGTCAGAAAATATGCTTGATATGATTTCAATTTTCTTAAATTTTCCGAGGCTTGATTTGTGACCCAAGATGTGACCTCTCCTGGAGAATGTTCCATCGGCACTTGAGAGGAAAGTGTATTCTGCCACTTTTGGGTGGAATGTCCTATAAATATCAGTTAAATCTATCTGTTCTATTGTGTCGTTGAAAACGTGTTTCCTTATTTAGTTTCTGTTTGGATGATCTGTCCATTCGTGCAAGTGGGGTGTTAAAGTCCCCTACTATTATTGTGTTACTGTTGATTTCCCCTTTTAGGGTTAGCATTTGCCTTATGTATTGAGGAGCTCCTATGTTGGGGGCATGAATATTTATAATTGCTATATCTTCTTCTTGGATTGATCCCTTGATCATTATGTAGTGTCCTTCCTTATCTCTTGTAACAGTCTTTATTTTAAAGTCTATTTTATCTGATATGAGTATTGCTACACATTGGTTTCCATTTGCAGAGAATATCTTTTTCCATCCCTTCACTTTCAGTCGGTATGTGTCCCTAGGTCTGAAGTGGGTCTCTTGTAGACAGCATATATATGGGTCTTGTTTCTGTATCCATTCAGCCAGTCTGTGTCTTTCGATTGGAGCATTTAATTCATTTACATTCAAGGTTATTATCAATATGTATGTTCCTATTACCGTTTTCTTAATTGTTTTGGGTTTGTTTTTGTGGGTCTTTTTCTTCTCTTGTGTTTCCCGCCTAAAGAAGTTTCTTTAGCATTTGTTGTAAAGCTGGTTTGGTGTTGCTGAATTCTCTTAGCTTTTGCTTTTCTGTAAAGCTTTTGATTTCTCTGTCGAGTCTGAATGAGAGCCTTGCTAGATAGAGTAATCTTGGTTGTAGGTTTTTCTCTTTCATCACTTTAAGTATATCCTGCCACTCCCTTCTGGCCTGCAGAGTTTCTGCTGAAAAATCAGCTGATAACCTTATGGGGATTCCTTTGTATGTTATTTTTTGCTTTTCCTTTGCTGCTTTTAATATTTTTTCTTTGAATTTAATTTTTGTTAGTTTGATTAATATGTGTCTTGGTGTGTTTCTCCTAGGGTTTATCCTATATGCGACTCTGTGCTTCCTGGACTTGGGTGACTATTTCCTTTCCCATGTTAGGAAGTTTTCCACTATAATCTCTTCAAATATTTTCTCAGACCCTTTCTTTTTCTCTTCTTCTGGGGACCCCTATAATTTGGATGTCGGTGAGTTTAGTGTTGTCCCAGAGGTCTCTGAGATTGTCTTCAATTCTTTTCATTCTTTTTTCTTTATTCTGTTCCTTGGCAGTTATTTCCACCATTTTGTTTTCCAACTCACTTATTCGTTCTTCTGCCTCAGTTATTCTGTTCTTGATTCCTTCTAGTGTATTTTTCATTTCAGTTATTGTGTTGTTCATCTCTGTTTGTTTGTTCTTTAGTTCTTCTAGATATTTGTTAAACATTTATTGCATTTTCTCAATCCGTGCCTCCATTCTATTTCCAAGATCCTGGATCATCTTTACTATCATTCCTCTGAATTCTTTTTCAGGTAGGTTGCCTATTTCCTCTTCATTTACTTGGTCTTGTAGGTTTTTACTTTGCTCCTTCATCTGTGACGTATTTGTTTGTCATCTCTTTTTTCTTTTTTTTTTTTGATGGGTGGGACTGTGTTTCTCTGTTACTGGTTATTTGGCCTGAGGCTTCCAGCACTGGAGTTTGGTAGGCTGTTGGGTAGAGCTGGGTCTTGGTGCCGAGATGAGGACCTCCAGGAAACCTCACTTCGATGAATATTCCCTGGGGTCTGAGGTTCTCTGTTAGTCCAGTGTTTCGGACTCAGAGCTCCTGGAGCTTCAGCCTGACCCCTGTCTTGTGAACCCAGATCCTGCAAGCCACGTGGGACAGCAAAAAAAAAAAAGCAGAACAATGACAAAGAGTAAAAAAATAAGATTAGAAAACTAACAGATATGTTAGAAAGAATAAAAAAAAAATGTAGATGAAACAACAACCAGAAGGTAAAACAGAACCACAGTAGTAAAAAAAGAGGAGGAAAAAAAAAAAAAGCCATAAAAGGCCTTGGCTGTGGGGTGCAGGGCTTAGGCAGGGGCAGGGTCTAGGTGGTGGGCAGGGCCTATGCTTGGGATCCACAGGGCTGGAAAAGGCCCTGGGTGTGTGGGGGGGTGGGGCTTAGGCTCAACACATCAGGAGGGGCCCAGGAGTACCTCTGGCCTTGGAGGGCGGAGGACCAGGTCCAGGACCTCAGCAGGCTCACTGGGCCCGAGTGGGAGGGGGAAACGCCCTCCTTGCCCCCTCTGGCCCTTCGACCCGGAGGGCCCCTCCCTGTCCGCCTCTCCTCTTCTGCCCCCCACCCCCCGGCCTCCCGCCTATGCCCCTAGGACCTACGAGGCCTGGAGGGGCCCTTGGAGGGCGGAGGACCTGGCCCGGGAGCCCAGCAGGCTTCCCAGGGCCCGACTGGGCAGGGGAAATGATAGGCACACTCCCTGCTGATCCTCCGAGCCCCTGCAGGTCCCTCCAGGCGTGGGAACCTCTCTCTGCTCCCAGCCACCCCGCAGAGGTGCCGGTCTTGTCCGGCCTCCACTTCTCCCTGCTCACTTCCCCCTATGTCCTACCCGGTTGCTCGGGGGTTCTTCCCATCTCCTTGGGCGTTGAGGTCCCCCACCAGCATCCAGCAGGTGCCCTAATTCTGGGGAGACGCAAACTCTGCATCTTCCCATGCCGCCATCTTGACTCCATCCCTCCATAGAGGTAATTTTGAAAAAAGAGATTCAGATAGAAAAAAAAAAAACATTAATGAGTAGACAAAGAATGTCTCCTGCCATATCAGTAAACAAAGGTTGTTGAAACCATCAAGCCATCAGCCTCTGTAGCTGACCTAACAGTGTACCCTGAGGGAACTTAGGATGGAGAAAAACAGGATTCTGGCCATAGATAGTTAAGATACGTATCTAAGGAATAATTGCAATGAGCCCAGGCTCTTGCATCTTCCCATAGATAGAAAAACACTAAAATCATTAACTTGAAATGCATGTTTTTTGTGATTAGCAGTAATCTTGTGATGTTTAACTACATGTGTTTTTTTTTTTTTTTTTTTTTTAGATTCGTGTTTTCATTCGTTCTAAACAAGTTTACTATTTTTTTTTTGCGATATGTGGGCCCCCCACCGTCGCGGCCTCTCCCGTTGCCAGACGCGCAAGCCCAGCGGCCACGGCTCACGGGCCCAGCCGCTCCGCGGCACGTGGGATCCTCCCAGACCGGGGCACGAACCCGCGTCCCCTGCATCGGCAGGCGGACCCCCAACCACTGCGCCACCAGGGAGGCCCCAACTACATGTGTTTTTGTTGTTGTTGTTTTTCCAGTAAAAACTCCTGTGTATCCTGGCTCCTCCCTTTCCTCTTTGGAGCAGTTCCTCAGGGCGATCTGAGAGGCTGTCTCCCGGGCTATAGTCCTCAGTAATGTCCCTGAATAAAACATAATTCTCAACTTTTAGGTTGTGTCTTCGGTTGACAACGGTCTCTCTACTTTTCTGTATGTTTGAACATTTTCACAATAAAAAGTCTAAAACTGACCCTCAGCATTTGTGAATTCACCTACTCACTACTCATTATATTCGTAACCCCCAAATCAGCACTCAACAGGGCTTTCGTGGTCATTCCCAGAGCAGCAAAGAGTTGGAGCTGCCTGATGCACGTGGTCCAGGCCAGGCTGACGCTCCATGTCTTTGGTTCACCTCTCAGACTGTAAACAAGTGTCCTTTCATGGGTCAATTTATGGCCCAGTTTTTGCACTTTTGTCCTTTTTTGGTGTTTATGGTGGCCCCTGAGAGAGTGATGAAGCTGTCTGGTCCTCCTAAAGGCAAGAGGGCTGTGACGCCCCTCAAGGAGCAAATGCCTGTGCTGGGTGAACCTCATCCAGGCCTGAGTCACAGTGCTGTGGGCCGTGAGCTCAGCGTTAATGAGTCAACAGTAGATATTAAATAAGGTGTCTCTGAACAGAAGCTCACATAAAACATGGTTCTGTGTTGGTCAGTTAACAAAAATGTTGTGACCAAAGGCTCATGGGAACCTAACCCTGTGTTTCCCCAG
The DNA here is from genome assembly GCF_000442215.2 of Lipotes vexillifer. NCBI lineage: Eukaryota > Metazoa > Chordata > Mammalia > Artiodactyla > Lipotidae > Lipotes > Lipotes vexillifer. The sequence goes on along the minus strand of NW_006779033.1, from coordinate 1,654,091 downwards.
GAGCCCCGGTCAGTGTCGCTAAGTCAGTGCACTGCAAATAAGGAGAATCAACTGTATTTATGTATAAATATACCTCACGTGCATCTAACTAGCACTGGGGACCGAGAGCTGGCCCAGGATGTCAGCTGTGGCGCCCAGTTACCAGTTGGGCTGATGCTGGTCCTGCTGGTCCCGCCTCCTGTTTACTCGGTCCTTTGTCCCCTGATTCTGTTCTCTAGGTTGCTATGGTATCCTCGATGTTCTTCAAATATTCTTCTTACTGTAATTATTATGATGATGATGATCATCATTATTATTTTCTTTTAGTTTTGGCAATTGGCTTGTGAATTCCCCAGTAAAGAAGCTCTGTTTAAATTATATTAAAGTAAAAGCTGGAAGGTGTATCCTCACTATCCCTTCCCACGGTCTACACTGTCTATATGGTGAGGAAACACTGAGCTCTCCGTCACTGGTGAGATCTTATTCATCCCCCAGGCCTGACACAGCACCTGGCACCCAGTAGGTGCTCAGTTGGATGAATGGAGTACTAATTAAATGTGGAGTCATAACGTGCATTAATTTAAAAATCTTACAAAATAGGTAGTGACTAATGTTTAATGTAGCAGCTGGGAAATGCTGCCCTCAGGGCAGAAGCTGTCTTGGATGTTTAGAGACTCAGTGTTGGTTACAGAACCTGTAAAATGCACAGAAAATTTACTATAAATGTCTATAAAACACACATATTTCTTGTAATAAATAATAGAGTTTATGTATTTTATTGGCTTGGCAACTGACAGCAATAACTGCAAATAAACAACTGAGGGAAACTTTATTAGACACAGAATAATAAAATATTGCCCAGGGGACAGAAAAGCAAATTTAAATAATGATATTCTGGCTTGGGAATTATTTCACAATTAAGGTAACTTCTATCAAGAGGGCAATATTTTCCAGCTGTTCTCTGCAACCTTTAGCATTTACATTATACTTTTTATTTTTTTGAGTAATAGAAGCAATTAATTCTAAGCATTATAGTTTATTCTGCATTTGGACACCATGCTTCTCAAGAGCTGGTTTTTTTTTTTTTTTTTTTAATCCAGGCAGTTGAGCAGGATATAAATGTCATTTTAATAATAGGAACTGAAAATTTAATAATATGGTATTAAACTGTAAGTATAAGTGAATAATACTGGTCCTAGTTCACTTTATTTCCTACATAATCCTGGCCTATTAATGGAATTTCTATTCAAAGGGATGCTGTATTGCAAGATTTTTTTTTTTTTAAGTAAAGAAGCTTCCAACAGAAACAAAGAAGAAAGGAAGATAAATGTTGAGATACGTATATGGATTGTTGGAGCTACTTATATGAACACTTATATGGATTAAATTTTCTTTGCCTGAAATACCCAGAACAAAACAGAGACGTAAAGGTGGTTTTCACTTGGAGCATTTTCTTAATTCTTCATGTAATTTGGCGTGTAAATATATGTATATATCCAAGAATACATTGGAAAAACGAAAAAGTATTTGCATAAAATGAAAGATAACATGGAACAGAAGTGAGCCAGACGTTAGATGGTGTCTAGAAACCAGAAGTGCTGCTGAGGGTTTGTGTTCCTAACTGGGCTGTCACTCTCATGTTGCCAGAGAGATGTTATATGACGGCTGGAATTAAGTCTTTTAAAAACAATAACCAGAGTTTCTTTATGTTTTATTTTGGCACATCGATGGAAATATGGCTAGGTTGTGGCAATAAAAAAAACTCTATTAGCTATTTTATACGCTGAGTCAGAGAATTTTCACTGACATGAAAAACGAAAGTTATAGCTTAAGAGAGATGTTTGATCAATTAAAATGAGCAAATATATTTATTATATCCAGCTGCTGTGTATTTAAATCTTTTCTTGATAAAGACTTGTTTTTCTTTCTTTTAGCTTTTCCAGTCCGTTTTACATTTCCAAATCCCTTTCTTCTGGGCACTCTGCCTTACGCCCATCCAATCACACTTCAGTCCACTTTCATTGACAGCCATGCGGCAAATTCCCACCCTGACCAATCTGGGATGCAGAGAAAATCTAAAGTTTTCTTTTGCTTGTTTGCATTTTGGAAGTTAAGCAGAAATAAACCCCAGTCTTCCTCTTCCACTGGCCCAAACAAATTATGTTGTTTTTAGTTCTTTCAGCAGTGAGGAATGGAAGATTAAAGAAATGGGCTACTCTTAAAAAACCTTTCTCCATAGACATTCCTTCTACGACAGCTGCAACCCTGGAACCCCAGTCTTGGGGCTGTGGACATGGTGACTCTTTCTCGGCTGAAAGACAGATTTCAAGCAAGTACTTGCTCTGCACCCACCCATCAGGTTCCAGAAGCTCGCCTGCTCACAGGTGACGGGCTTTTGTGCAGCTCAGCCTGTGGAAGGCCGAGGGGAAGTACATACGGTATTTTTATTACAGGACTGCCCTTCTTCAAACAGAACCTGGGAGCCTGTGGTTTGAATTACAGAGTGTCTCAGGAGAGCTCCTGGCATCTGGTTTGACAATCATCCTTTTAAAAATGTAGTCTTTTGTGAGCTTGTGGCCCAAAATGATATGGTAAAACTGATGCTGGAGACTCACGGTTGTTTAAGTTGCAATAGTTATGCAACTAGGAGAAGAGAGTAAATGAGATTGAACACTGGAGGAATTTAATAAAATGGAGCTTATTAATGGAAGCCCTAAATAATATCTGTCTACAGAGTGGGGGCTGAAATGACGGCCCCTCCAAAAGATATGTCCATGTCTTAATTCCCAGAACTTGTGAATGTGACCTTTTTGGAAAAAGGGTCTTTGCAGATGTGATCAAGTGAAGGATCTGGAGATGAGGTCATCTTGGATTATCTGGGTGGCCCGAACTCAAATGACAGGTGTCCTCATAGGAGACATACAGGGGGGAGACCCAGGGAGGCGAGGCGAGGCCGTGGGACCACAGAGGCAGAGGCTGCAGCGATGCAGCCAAAGCAAAGGCGCACTGGGAGCCACGCGAAGCTGGAAGAGGCAGAGGACGGGCTCTCCCTGAGGGCCTCTGCAGGGGCGCGGTCCTGCGGAAACTGTGACCTCAGACTGCTGGCCTCCAGGACTGTGAGAGGATACGCGTGTGGGGGAGACGGAGGATGCCCCCGAGTGAGCAGGAACCAAGGGCGACACAAGAAGCCAGCGGGGGCGACGCTTGCCCTGCTCAGGCCCAGGCCCAGCCCCCGAGTTCCTTCCTGTCCTGCATGCTGGGCCGGAGTCTCAGAGACCTGCACATGTCTCTGAAGTGTCCCTCCGTGTCCTGACCTCACTCTCGAGGGTCACCCCTGATGCTCTCAGTGAAAATAAAGCACGGCTTCCGTGAAGTGTCCCCAAAAACTCCACAGAGAAGGAAGTGCCACTGAGCAGTAGATACCACTCCCAGGCAGAGGCCAGTCCTGGATGACCTCGCTGACTTTGGGGTGTCCCTGGGGGCAAGCAGCTTGCGCTTCCCCACAGAGTGTGAGGCAGGACTCATTCACTTGTGACCGTTACCCTGTCCTGAGGTTTCATCCTGCGGGGAGAGTCTTCCTCCTGAAGGCTGATTTCTTACGATGCAAAACTGGGCCGATCTGCTGAGGCCCAGGTGTTCCAGAAAAGACATCGCATATGTGAGATGGACACACGGGGCCTGAATTCGGTTCCGAGTTAACGAGAGTTCATGGAAGAAAGTTTTGGACTTCAGAGTTTCTTAACTGTCACATGCACATTAGGGGACGGGACATTTTGTGGGAGGAAAGCTTGCTCCCTTCCTGCTTCTCCCCCCTCCCACTTGTGGGCGCCCCTTTTAGATATAGAGGAGGGAGCATTATGTAGCACCTCACTCCTCAAAGACCTGCAGCACCCACACTACCAGGGAGCTGGTCATAAATGCAGAGTCACAGGCCCCACCGGACCGATAGAATCCAAATCTGCATTTTGACAAGATTCCCTGGGTGGCTGGAATGCATGGTCAAGTTTGAGATGTGCTGATACAGTGGTTAAGATGGGTTTTAAATCTGTGCCAAATACTGCGTGCCCAACAGTCGTGGCTCTGATTCTGATCACAAGTCCTGCAACATATTAACTGTGTAACTGGGGCGAGTTACTCTGAGGCTCTGTGTCTTGGAATCCTCATTTGTAAAGCGTGCAGAGAAGTACCTATTCTATAGCATGTGAATGGGATCCTGTGGTGGAACAGACAGAAAGCTCTGGGTCACTGGGACCGTGGAGACGGTAGTCAGCCCTTGCCCTCGCTCACCCTCCTGGCACCTGGGACCCAGGCCCGTGCTCTTAGCAGGAGGGAGGTGAGAGCTCTAGCCTGACTTTCCGGTGCTTAGGACAGGGGGCAACAATCGGCCCTCTCACTCATCTTGGCTTTCACCTGCCTCATCCGTGGGTGTTGAGATGGCAGTGAGGCCCCTGAACAGCACCCTGCTTCTATTATTTCATTAGGGCTTTTATTAATGTCGTCATTTCTCTGTGGTTGAAAGAATTCATGAGTTTCCAATTTACAAATGCAACATATTTTAAAATTGCAGTTTCTAAAGGTTAAGTTGTAAGTTTCAGGCCCCCAGAACCAGTGACCTCTGGAGGAAGAGCCAGTCCCTCCTGCTCTCGGTATCTGGGAATTAGGCCATGGATGCCACACAGACTGTGGCTAGTAGTGGGTGGAGAAACATGCCCCCTGGGGCAAGGCAGGGATTGGAAAGACTCGTGGTCTGGTGCCGTGGGAGAGGCTGCACAAGGTGGGGATGGCGGAGCGCCATCCGCCCAGGACACGCCTTTGGCTCATCTGTGAATCCCCTGTGGCTCATTTTATAGTCTGCAGAGTCTGTTTTGATGGGTCTCTTTGCCTGGAAGAGAATTTTCCATCTTCTCTGTTAAAATCTTCAGAGTCTTTGGCACATGACTTGACCCTCATGGTGGATGGATTGCTTTGTCACTAAGCCCTGAACACTTAGAGTACACGGGCATTTTCCCGATGTGCAGTCCTAACCCAGTCCCCTCCTGTCCACTTATTTCACTTATATTGAGGGAACTCAATAAAAATACATGGTGGATGGGCCATCAGCATTGCTCTAACAGGGCAGATGTGGGAAAGGGAAGTGTGTCAAGAAATGTGAAGATGACAAGGTTTAACGAAGGAAGGGGAAGCTGAGCGCAGGTGAATATGCACTGGGTGAGTTTTCTCATAACACTCTTTGTGTTTGGCTTGGAAGCAAAGAATTCTAAGGATACTCCGTGAATTATTGTGGTAGCCACTAAATTTTTCTTGGAAAAAACTCACTGTCCCAAAGCTTGGATAACTGCCAGCAATAACGCCAGAAAGGTCAAAATATAATCTTTCTGTACTTTTGACCATCATGTCGGCTTTCTTCCAGCTGTAGATCTTGCTGACACTGCCCCATGGAGCCACCTCTCAGTCAAGTGACAACTTCTTTTGCCATCGAGACCCATGAGCCGATGACTGTCAACCGGGGAATGTCCCCTACCTTCTCCCCAGCTCAGCCCATCATAACCGGTTATTACTGCATCTGTGCGCAACCACACAGATTGTGTGCTGGAGGGAGCCACGTCCCTGGGCGCTGATGCTCTGGGAGCCTGAAGCAACTTTCCAGGTAATTCCATCCATAAAAAGCCTTCACTTTTCCCTTACTGATTGGAATATTTCAAGTGAACCTGCTCTCTTTGGCCAAAATTGTATTGCAGTTGCCTCGGTTCTCTGTCCCTCTGGTCACATATGAAAAGAGTCTTGCTGCTTCTTACACGTGGGGCTGCGTGTACCCACACTCCGCAGTCCACCAGAAAGTCTCCCAGGGCTTAACCGGGACTACATGTATATACTTGCGCATAGGAACGCCACAGCCTCTATTAGCAGACAATCATCCAGATTTGGGGCTTGAATTCACATCCAATCTCATACTTGTTTTTATGGAGGGGACTCGCCTACTGATTTAGGGCGGATTTGGGGAGGTGGTCATCGGGGTTACGTTACTGAGTATTTGCTGTGTGTTAAGTGTGTGATGCAGTTCTCACTCAAACCATTTGGCAGCCGAGGTCGACAGCATATGGACGTGTGAGAGTTTTAAGCTCCCGCCCAGGGTTTCTTGACTAGAAAGTGACGCAGTCTGGGTTCCAGTTGCAGTGCAGTCATGCTAGAGCTTCTGGTTTGTGTGTCTTACCAATAAGAGACGGGCAGCACGTTTGTTACTAGTACCTGTTGAGCTAGAAGCACTCACAATAGAAGGAGTGCAGGTCCTGAGTACGGATTCCTTTCCACATTGGAAAGAAAGATGGTGGGAAACTGTCTTCCATGCTGATTCGACCCGCCCACCGGCCCCCAGAATTCCCACTCCTCTTGGTTCCCTGCTTGTCATCGTCTCTTTCCAGAAGAACACAAACTCCTCCTGGACCCGCATTGAAAATTCACAAACTTTCCACAAGTTTCAATGACTAGTTGTGGCTTTTTTTTTTAATACTCATGGGTAGCTGGGTCCTGGAAAGCTTTCAAAGCCCCCTGATTTTGCCAGCAGACTGAAGAAGGGAAACTCCAGTCGCTGGAGATGAAGGGGCAGAGGGAGGAAATGGCGTGTGACCAGGCATGAGCTGTGTGTGTTGGCTTTGGATGACAGTTCTCTCTCGCTCCATGGGCCTTCATTGGCTGATAGAGCGATTGCCTTGGCCAAGGGTCCAATTAATACCCAACATTTGAGGGTTGGTTTTCCAACCCCAGTTGGATGAGTTTCTTGGCAAAAAAGGGTAACTGCTGTAAATTCAGTTCACTTCCTTGACTCTGCACCCACTCTATAATGTAAGGATATCACTCGGTCTGGTTAATGCCAGACAAGGATCTGTGAGCAGATGGGGAATTTGAATTTTCAAGTTTGAAAAAAAAAAAAAAAGCATAAGTGAGTGTGAGTTTTATGTGGTTATCTTGATACTCCCTCCATCTTGTGGAAAGTATCCTAAGTCCCAGTGTCGGAAGGCAGGATTGCAGAACTGAAACTGCTGAGCCTCGAGGCTCATGCTTGCTGAGAAGCTCTGATGAGTGGCCAGCTACGATTGGCTGTGGGTCCAGGGAAACCTGCACTGAGCTAGAAAACACTAACTCTGCCCCTGGTGTTGGAGGTGGTCTCAGATGGTCAATGCCGTGGTCGCAGCCTGGAGGTGGCCGTTCACCCTAGAACAATGGCAGCAGCTTGCCCTGGGAGCTGCCGCTTCTTAAGCGCGTGCCCTCAAGTCACTCCATGTGATTCATAAAGTTGGGGTGATTAACACCGTCCTTTGTTGCAAGGCTGACGTAATGAATACATGTGAAAGTTCGAGGACGTTCAATCCCCGTCGGCTCCCTTCCCGTCCGTCACCGGGGCAGCTGGCGCAGGTCCGTCTTGACTCTTTAGGGGCCTTGATGCTTCATGTTGGCGAACCACGGATGGCGCGATGCGCTTCTGAATATCCGCCCCACGGTAGCAAGGTCCTAGGAAAACAAGCTTGGGAGCTGCTGTCGCTCCCCCGCCCGGTGTAGCATCCTAGCAGACAAGCTGTCTCGGAGCCTGAATTTCAGTGTTTTCACTCACCCCGTGTCCTGCAGGCTCTGCCCACTCACTACTGCTTCTCTTTACGAGGCTTGGCCTGGACTTTTTCCCTTTTTCTCTTGTTTACCAGATGGAATGAAGCCTGTTTGTCAAAACTTCCTTCCCCTTGATTTACTTTGACCTGATTTTGAAAGCAGCAAGTCGCTTTATTCAGGCTGCTGGAAAGGGCACGAAGCCAGGTGTCGGGGTGCCTGGATTTCCGGAAGACTTTCTTCTCTCCGATGAGACGTGTGACGCGTGAAGTAGGCGCCACTGGCAGGAAGCCCAGCCTCTGTCGCACACACGTGCTCGCTCACGTCTGGGCCCCGAGCTCCCCACCTCCGCCCGCAGGGCCAGCTGCATCAGGGTCTGTCTGCTAATCACTCCTGTGTGTTACCCAGCCTACCCGGTTCCCCTGGTGCATCTGCTGTGGGTAATTCGGTAGCTGAAGAGAGAAACTCCCGATTACAGGGGATCCACGAAGCACTGGAGTTTGTCAAATGGTCCAGCCCAGGTCTGCGTCATTTTGTTTTGAAGAGAAAGAAAACTCATTCAGGACTCCTTACCTTTATTCTTGACTTCTAAAATGATCACTGTGGACGGAAAGCAGGTCGTTCTTCAGGAGTTACCGGCAGACCTGGCCTGCCTGGGGACGGGCTCCCCCTGGCGGCGAGGTGCTGTCAGTCTGCCTCAGCGTCCAGGTCAGCGGTGGGCCCTCCAGTCTGTGCCTGCTTCTCCCTTCCTCGGCTCCTTCGCTGCGGCAAACTGTGCTCCCGGGGTAAGGAGCGTTTGACTCTGCTTCCCAGATGTCGCTCTTTGGAAAATGGAGCCAAAGGGAATGAAAGGCATTTATTCATGTGTTTGTGCATTTAATCAGTGATGCTTTATTGAGCATCTGTTATGTGATGGGCAACAGCAGATTGAGATGGGGGTGGAGGGCAGGCAGGACAGGCAGACAAAGGGGCAACTGTGATATCACTTGTCTTGTTTGTCAGGGTGAATGCTGGGCCCATAAGACACTCCCTGGGAGGTGGAGAAGCTTTCCAAGAGGGAGCAGTGCCTCAGCTTAGACATGAAGTGTGAAAGGGAGCCAGTCCTTCATGGGGTGGGTGGGCAGCAATGTCTAGTACAAGGAGGTCTGCAGGTGAGAACTCCAGGCAGGGCAGAGGTAGGTGGGCCCTCCAGGGTGGTGCTTGGGACCTTGGCGGAGGCCGACTCAGGGCTGGCCAGGGACCCTGCCTGGTGAGGGCCTCTGAGGTCAGCTCTGAGTTTGGGCTCTGGAGCAGCCATTTCTAGAATCTGTGAGGTTGCATTTTCGTCTGTGCCCTCCAGCTTCAGCAGTGTGTGAGGAAGTGCGATGTTCTAGATCGTCTTGTTGATGGTGTGTAGAGCAGGCCCCGTCCCATCCTTCAGAAAGAATGGTCCAGGGCAGGCCCAGACTCTCCCCGTGAGACCAGAGTGGTGGAGGCAGCAGAGCTCCCAGCGGACCAGGCATCGCTGGCGTCACTGCAGAACTTCTAAGACATGCAGCCTGGAACCCAGGTCTCACAGATACGGTGATGAAATCCTACATCTGGAATCTCTGTGTGTGGCTAAGTAGAGTGTGGGCTAGTCTACCTGAAGCTTCTAGACTTCCTTGCTTAACTGTATACCATGGACGCCTTTCACCCTCAACCAGTTTTCAATGAATGCTAGAGTGACCAACCGTCTCAGTCAGCTTGGGGTGAGGTGTCTTGGTGCCAGACTGTCGGCTAAACCGAGGGAGCTCTGAGTAAACCGGTGTGAATTAGTCACCCTGAGAATGTTGCCTTGTGCCAGGGCCTCTGTGCTGTGTGGCCGCATCTACTCTCTAAAACAGTGCTTTGAGGGGAATGTTTCCTCAGTTTCAAAGAATTTGTAAACAAGAGATGAAGTGAGTTTCCCAAGGCCACTTACCTAGGAAGTAACCAAGTCCGGATTTCATTAGGTTGCCTGGTTTAAATCCAGTGTATTAGTTATCTACTGCTGCAAACTTGCCAGCTTAAACCAACAATAAAGGGTTATTAATCCACAGTTTCTGCAAATCAGGAATTCAGGAGCATCACGGCAGGCGGTTCTGGTGCAGCGTCTCTCGTGAGGTTGGGGTCCAGGTGTCGCTGGGCTGGCAGCCCCTGGATGCTGGGCAGGGGGTGGAGGGTCTGCCTCCGGTGGCACCTCCCATGGCTGTTGGCAGGGAACCTCAGTCCCTCTCCATGAGGTCCTCACAACGTGGTGGCTGATTGCCTCGGAGGGAGTGATCCCAGAGAGCAAGGAGGAAGCCGTGGTGTCTTTATTATCCAGCCTTCGGAATCACGACCTGTTGTTTCTGGAATATCCTGCTCCGTGTGGCGGGGACCACGCAGGTGAACAGCAGCAGGCGAGCATCCCTGGGACCTCCTAGACCATCGGGCTCAGTGTGTGTCTCACAGCCCATCTCAGGTATTTGAGAGGAGACTGTAGGGCGAGACGTGGAAAATGCACACAGGTGAGACACACACACATGAATATTCATTATATTGTAAATGCCATTGTTCACATACTCAAATGAGTGTGCTTTTAAAGATAGTCACCATCTTGGTGGACTATATATTTATCCTGATACTTATCTTAATGTTTCCATTACACCAGATACTTTCCTTTTGAATGTTAATTATGGATGATTATCCCTAATTTTCTAAATTTTATAGTATGAATGCATGTGTTACTTTTATACTTAGAAGAAAGTTTATTGTTAAAACCATTTTTTAGGTATACATGTTAACATTTACATGATGACCACAGCTTGGAATTCTTGGGACCTCAAAGAAAGCAGTCTGTTGAGATGTTTCAGAAGGCAAACTATATACTGTTACAAGTAGACACAGTTATATGTAGAATTATGTATTTCATTTTAAGTACAAATGCATTCCATTACCTGGAATTCAAATCAGGGGAAGACAGGGAGGTCAGGAAGCCAGGGATGCCAAGCACAAGATACCAGGTCCAGAGAAACAGCAAACGCTTGGAGTGGATTGTACCCAGGCTTAGCACATGTCGTCGGGTGGTCCACGTTAATTTGAAGGAGCTGGAAAGCCACACTTTCTGAACCTTAGTTACCTCATTAGTAAAACAGAGGAAGACAGTGACCCTGTGCTTTCAACTCCACAGAGCTGTTGTAGAAAACAAAGATGAGAGACTGCACGTGACCATGCTGGGGAAGCCGGCGAGTCCCAGCCCAGACACAGGTGCCGGCTGCAGTCACGTCTTAGGGCTGCATCTCTGGAGGTGCCCTGCGACTTCCCGCAGACGGGGCTGCCACCCCAGCCATGCCGCAGCCCTGGGAGCCCTTCTCTGAGCCACACGTCTCGCCCCAGGCGGCAGAGCGTCGGCCGCCGTGTTTCCCCGTGCTGCTGGCTGGTGGGCAGACTGTGTGGTTGGAGACGGGCTGCTGGCCGGGCTCTTAGGCCTGGGTGGGCGATCAGGTGGGCTGGGTGTGCACGAGGCCTGGTGCTGGTGTCCATAGGGCTGGCATCAGGCCATAGAGGCTCCTAAGGAAGCAGGCCCAGATGGTCCCAAAGGCGGTAAAGGGAACGTGCATGCAAACCCATAACACGGTTTTCACGTGCCTTGCCACACTACCAGGCCAAAACCAGGAGGGGAGTTGGGTTTCATGGACAAATATTTCTTTTTCACTCCTTTTCTTATAAAACTATCCCCAACCTGTCCAAATTGTCTGGAAGCCATTCGTGTGTCAACAGCAGGCAGTTTTACGGGGATGGCGGGAGCACATTCCCTGCTTGGACTCTGGACTCCGTGTGGAAAATGAGCTGCTGCTAATGAAGCCCAGCTGAGAGCCCCCGAGGCCTCCCTGAAAGTTTTGTATTTCAGACCAGGCTTCTGCTCTGGTGCAAAGAGTGGGTGCAGGTAAATGGTTAACAGCCGATTCTCCAGAAGGGAAAAACCCGGAATCGTAGCATTTGCCAATTTCCATGGTGTAAGTATTCTCACCATGGCCAAGATCAAGGTACTGACACAACATCAGTGATTGCAGAGTTGGTAAGAGACGCAGAGCACGTGTGAGCCCGCTCCAGGACACCACTGGGTCCAGATTTACGTGTCAGATGCACCCTTTACATCTTTACCTCGAGGCAAAACGAGCATCTCAAAATCAGCATGTGCAGAACTGGACTAATGACCTCTCTGCCCCACACCCAGCTGGCTCTCTGCCAGGGTTTCCTCTCTGAGTGCGTGCACAGCACCACATACAAGTCAGACCCCAGACGTCACAAGTCACCCTTTACGTCTCCCTCCTTCCTCACCACAACATCCAAGCCATCACCAAGGCCTGCTAATTTCACTTCCTAAATATTCATAATCTGATTACCTCCCCCCAGCCCCTGTCATCACTATTGATTGCCTGCATTATTGCAAAAGGCCAAGTGGTTTTCCTGTATCCACTCATACCCACACATACACTCAAACCATTTCCTAGTATTGAGAGAGAGAGATCCCTGAAAAAATGCAAATCTGAGAACATTATTCCTTTGCTTAAAGCCTTTGATGACCTCCAATGGCTCAGGATAATAATCAGAATCCTTAGGGTGGCCTGAAGGGACATGGGTCTCCTGCTGCCCCTTCAGCCTTAATCCCGTGCTGCTCTGGTCCTGTGCCCCTTGCTCCTGCCCTGGCCATGCTGTGTGTCCTTCAGGTCCTCAAACATGCCAAGTCCTTTTCGATTCAGATCTTTGTACAAAGTGTTCTCTCTGCCTGAAGTTACTTGGTCTGACCAACTCCCCATTCTTCAGTCTCAGCTAAAGTTTTTTAGAAAGGTCATCTCAAACCTCCCTCTGCTTTTATCTTCCACAATGTCCTGCTTTTGGTTTGCTCTCCCATCAGCAGTGTAGGAAAGTCCTAGATGCCTCATATCCAAGCCAACACTTGGTATTATCAAGCTTCAAAATTTTTGACAACCTGGTATAGTGGCGTCTCGTTGTGATTTTACTTTGCATTTCCTGGGTTACTAATAAATTTGGGCATTTAAAATGTTTATTGCCCATTTAAATTTTCTGTTGTGTGCAATGCCTGTTCAAGTTGGTAGCCCATTTTTCTATCGGGTTGTCTTATTCTTATTAATTATTAGTAGGAACACTTTACATATGATGGATACCAAAGTTTGTGAGTTACATGTATTGCTAGTATCTTCCATTATTTGCCTTGTTTTCTCTTTTAAAGATGTCTTTTAACAAAAATAAATTTCAAAATTTAAGGTTATCACGTGTTTTTTCTTTTAATTTCTGGTACTTTTTGTATTCTTTAGAATTTCTGCTTGTAAGGGCCTTGTTGAGCTAAACTCTGTCAGATTTTGTTCTTCTAAAGGTAAATTATTTTCTCTTCATTCTTGGAAAATTAATTTGACTAGGTATAGAATTTCAGGAGGATCATAATTTCCTTTCAGTATATTGAAAAAAAAAAAGTGCACTCTTTTGTGGCTTTCATCATTGCTGGTAAGAAGTCAGCCTTCAATATAATTCCTTCCTTTTGAAGGTTTCGGACTTTTTCTGACTCGTATTTAAAATCTTTGTTTTTGATGTTCTTCAGTTTTGTTATGATGTATCTACTTTTGGATTTCCTCATTTATCCTGCAGGGAATTGACCGGGCTTCCTTAATCTGAGGGTTTGAGTCTTTCAACGAGTCTGGAAATTTCTCATTCATTCTCTCTTTTTTTTTAATTGGACTATAATTGCTTTACAATGTTGCATTAGTTTCTCCTGTACAGCGAAGTGAATCAGCTGTATGAATACACATATCCCCTTGCTCTTGGACTTCCCTCTCACCCTCCCCATCCCACCCATCTAGGCCATCACAGAGCACCAAGCTGAGCTCCCTGTGCTGTATAGCAGGTTCCCACTAGCTAGCTATTTTATACATGGTAGTGTATTTATGTCAAACCTAATCTCCCAATTCATTCCACCCTCCCCTTCCCACCTCGTGTCCACACATCTGTTCTCTATGTCTGCGTCTCTCTTCCTGCCCTGGAAATATGTTCATCTGTACTATTTTTCTAGATTCCACATATACGCGTTAATATACGATATTTGTTTTTCTCTTTCTGTCTTCACTCTATATGACAGTCTCTAGGTCCATCCACGTCTCTGCAAATGGCACTATTGCGTTCCTTTTTATGGCCGAGTAATATCCCATTGTGTATGTGTACCACATCTTCTTTATCCATTCATCTGGTGATGGACACTTAGGTTGTTTCCATGTCCTGGCTATTGTAAATAGTGCTGCAATGACCATTGGGGTACATGTGTCCTTTTGAATTATCGTTTTCTCAGGGTCTATGCCCAGTAGTGGGATTGCTGGGTCATATGGTGGTTCTATTTTTAGTTTTTTAAGGAACCTCCATACTGTTCTCCATAGTGGCTGCATCAATTTACATTCCCACCCATAGTGCCAGAGGGTTCCCTTTTGTCCACACCCTCTCCAGCATTTATTGTTTGTAGATTTTTTTGATGATGGCCATTCTGACTGGTGTAGTTCTGATTTGCATTTCTCTAATGATTGGTGATGCTGAGCATCTTTTCATGTGCCTCTTGGCCATCTGTGTGTCTTCCTTGGAGAGATGTTTAGGCCTCTTTTGAGTATTGCTTCTTCTCCATTTATCTCCCTTATCTCCTACTAGACCCTAATTAAACATAAGTTACAACTTTTCATTCCCTCTTACATCTCTTTGTGTCTCTGGGTTGCATTTTGAATAATTTCTTCATATCTACCTTCTGGTTTCATAATTTTTTGTTTGGTTGTGCTTAATCTGCTGTTTAACTTGTCTAACGACTTTTGAAACTTAATTATTATAATTTTCATTTCTAGAAGTTCTACTTTAAATTTGATTCTGTTTATAAACATGCTTGGTCATTTTAAAAGCTCTAAAAGATTTAAAAAGTTACTAAAAGATTAAAATACTTATTTTTTATTTTTTGATAATTTGTATGTTTAAAATCTTTACCTGGCCTATTCTGGGTGGGTATATGTCTATCTATCTATCTATCCACCTATTATCTATCTATCTATCTACCTATCTATCTCTATGACACAGAGATATGCCACCATATTCTTCAAGGGAAGAGTTGATGCCCAGCTGTGTGGAGGCACGAGGTCAGCAGGCAGCCTCCATCTGCAAAGTGCCGCCTCGCCTGTGCCATGCCCTGCCCACAGCAGCCTGGATCTGGAAGCTGCGTGAGGGTGTCACGCCTGGTACAGGATGACTCTGATGGATAGTATTCTCACTAGTGCTTTCTGCTGGGTTGACAGGGTTGTGTCAGAGCTACACTGAGTTCAACTTTCCTTCTGCTCAATCATGCTTTTTTTCCATCCCCTTCACAGTTACTGATCCTAAAAACATCTGTATTCCAAGTTCTGGCCTGGCCGCTGCTTTCAAAAAAACCCAATCCACAATGTGGGCGGGTGTGTGAGTGTGAGTGTGTATGTGTGTGTGTGCATGTGTGTAGCCGCGTGTGTGAGTGTGTGTGGATGTGGGTTTGTGTGTTCTGCTGCTTCTTACTCATGGCACCCTGTTTTCTTCCATGTTTATGCTCCTGAAACTATCTGTTGGAATTCTGTGAGAGGTATTGAGATTGGGCCTCTTTTGAGGACATAAGAGATTTCTGCTGTCGGTTGCCTGGGAGTATGACCGACTTGGGATGAGTGTGAGTTAAAGTGTCTGTGTTTTTCCAAACCACAGACATAGTGTGTGTCGTCTGCAAGCCCCTCTCAGCGGGAATGCGGTCATGGATTCCCCAGACAGGCTCGCTCCTTGCTCCCCGTCTCTGAGCTGGGCCTGTTCCCATTGACCCGGATTCTGAGGCTGTGGACGTTCTGGACCCCACCTGTATGTAGTGTTTTCCTGCCTTGGGTGGGCTGAAGCCTTCATTTCCTGTTTTTCCTGCCACCATGGAGCTCTCCAGTGGAGATGGAAGGTCACAGAGTTCAGTGCATAGATTCAGGGTGAAGGCTGGTTTGGGTCTTGCTTCCTTTCCAGTGTTTCACTTTGAAACTGGAAACTCATGGTTCCGGCGTCAAAGTGAGACAGACTTCTCACTTTATTGCCAAATGCTGATTCATAAAATTGTTAACTTTCTTTTGGTTCATATTTATCCAGACTTCCTTTATTTTTCTTTTTTTGAAAGGGGGCTGAGTCATTTGGGGCTTCTGGTCCTCCACACTGATGGACACAAATGTCTGGAGTCATGTGTAAGTAGACATAGGATATGATCCACCCGTCTCCAGCCCCACCCCTCCCTGGAGCCTGGGGGAAGGGACTGAAAGTTCAAGCATCTCATCGTGGTTGGGTCTTTCTGGAGAGCAGCCCCACCCTGCAGCCATCCGGGAGCCACCAGGATTGGCCTCCTTAGAACAAGTGATGCTCCTGTCATCCAGGAAGTGCCAAGGGATTTAGGAGCTCTGTGTCGGGATCTGGGGGATGGGCAGAGACCAGTCTGTATTTTCTCTTGTTTCTCATCCCGCCTTCCCTATCTCTACACAATCTCCCCGTTTTAAGACTCACTCTCCTTGATTTAAGTTTTGATGGTGGTTTTCTCAGCTGCCTCCCAGCCCTCTGACCTGATTGAGCATGTCTCTGTCTTCATCTTACTACATCTACGGAGCACTTCTCAGAGTTGGTTACTTCCGAGTAGGACAAAACTGTTCCAGGAAGCAATCATTCCTGC
>NW_006779033.1:1625183-1637766 GCF_000442215.2 Lipotes vexillifer | reverse complement strand
TCCTGCTGATTCCATCCTCAAAGTTTAGCAATCTCAACATTCGGGGCACATCTCACTATAGCAGGTGCAAGGAAATGGAAGACTGAGCAAAGCACCCGCTGGCGATGCTATGAGTCATCAACCTGCGTGGGCATTGATGACCAGGACGCAAGCGGACTTGTGGGAACACAGATATGGGCCATGCTCTCAGAGTTTCTTGTTCAGTTGGTCTGGGACAGAGCCAGAGAATTTGAATTTCTCCCGACTTCCCAGGGACCACACTTAGAGAACTATCATGCTGATATGATGAGACAGGTGGTCACAAAGCTTCCCAGTAGTCAGCAGGTAGTGCTCATCGTTAAGCAGTGAACTCAAAGTCAAGCTTAAAGTGAACTCTGTCCAAAGGAAGCCACTTTTTTGGGCTCCTTGATTTCTTTGAGGCACATTCTGCTCACTCGTTTCCATGTTGTACATATTTAATCATCTACACATGAAGGCAGACAGAGGAGGTGAGGGGATCTTGGACCTTAAAGGTGAGGAAAATGTCATCAGAACTGTGCCTTCCCAGCCTCCTGTACACAAAGGAAGATGAAGAATGGCTAAGGGGTTTCTGCTGGTGTCTCCATGTCAATATTGTGGATTTTAATGGTTGATGAGAAAGAAGTGTTACAACGTTTCAGGGACCCAGATCAACCAGAGGCTTTAGATAGATCTAAGTAAGACCGAATCTTACTTAGAACAAGAGCCAAAAAATTGAACTTGTACCAGATACAATACAGAAAAGACATACCGGATAAGCACCATTTTGATATTGATGATAAAATATAAAGGTCATAAAAATGAAAACACACCAACATTTCCAAAACCAATGATCAGGAGAATTTCTGAAGTAATGGACCAAGCACAACTATAGCAAGGGACCTGGGTAAGTGACGTGGCTGCAGTTTCCTTGGAAGCTGCCTAAATCTTGTCTTTGTTCTCAAAACTCACATCTGCAATCACAGCTAGTCTGAGAAGGTGACCCTAGCTTTTTTTTTTTTTTTTTTTTAAGATGAGTGAAAATTGTACTCCAGAAAGAAATTAGAATACAAGTAAGAATAAAAATAGAAAAGCAAATTTAAATCCATAGAGTTAAATCTTTAGTAAACTAGCTTGGATGTAAGTGCACTGCTCTGTTTTATATTCATTGTAATATGGTGTCCCCTTGACATGCTTAGAGCATCAGAAAGACTTATACCTGTTAAATCTTTGGAAGAGTCTGATTAATTTTTGTTACCATTTGTTTAAATGTTGAGTCAAATTTGTTAACTTCATAACTTTATATTTAATAGTTATTTAATAATTTAGCTTTTTATTTAACAGGTATATGACAAGAGAGTGTAAAATATTTAGAGAAGTGTTAAGTGTTTAAAAAACAGTCAATGGAGAACAAAGTACAAATGATGGTGAGCTTCTTTTCCTCTCCATATATAAAAGTTGCTCAGATATTGAAGAATTTTTATCATAAAACAGATTGGCCAGTTGAAGAGACAACTAATCTCTTTTATAGAGAAAAGGGTATTATTTATTGGATATAGAGTATCCTACGGTCTGTATTTATCAAGAGATTCCTTTCTCAATTGATAAATTTTTGTTGATGTGATTAGTCTGCAGGTTCTCCCTGTCTGCTTTTCACATAGCTCACTGCTGAAGCTGTAATTTTTTTTTTTTCAAAAAGAGCACTATTACTTATTATCTGTGACCATTTTTCAATTCCACAAGAGAATAGATGAACTGCACAGTCTCTGTAATCTTGTAAAGGCATTTGGCCTGGAAGATGCTCCTTGGCTGTGTGCCAGTAACAGTGGCTCCAGGGACAATGTTTACTGAGTCCAAAGTGAGCAACTGTAAATTTTACTGCTTAATTTCTGATCAGCTCTTCAGAATTGGCTCAACATTCAGTACCAGGATGAAGTTTATGAGAAGGAATTTCCATGTCCAAGGAAGAACCAAGACTGCTGAGAGGTTACAGTATGAAAACCGAAAAGGAAAAAAAAAAAATCTATCCTAAACTGATTTTATTAACTGTTGATAATTACTTTAGAGTATTTAATACAGTCTCCTACTGTATCAACCTGTATCAGGAAGCTGCATTCACACAATCCTTCTGGGAAGCCAGTTGGTGGCCCAAGCTGGCTCGAGGTTTGATGGGAAAAACCACCAGAGGGATGGTAATTCGCCTATTTCCCTCTTTCTCCCTCTTTTTCTTCCCTTCCCGCTTTACCCACCTTCTCTTCGGGCTGTTGAAGATTTATTGCCCTTCAGTACTTACACATGATGTTTTCATAGGCTCTAATGAGGCCCCGGCAGTTTCTAACAATAACAGGACGTTCCCGTCCCTAAGATACATGACGTGCTTTCCCTAATCTTTCTCCCTTGAATGAAATGCTTAGAAGTATGTTAGCCCCCAATTCCCTTTCCTTTACCATGATAGATAGTCCAGTTACTAAATAGAGCTAAATACTTTGCTGTGACTTTTACACTCATTTGATTTTGAATAGAATCCCACACAGAAGAGCACTTGTGTGCTCTGAATGTGCCTTCTGGTAGATCACCTGAGCACGGGCAAAGCAGCTGTTTGCCATCCTGGCCAGCCCTCCATCCTGATGGCGATCCTGGGCACATTCCCTGGTCATTGTGGGGAGCTGGTCAGGGCAGATATCCCCCTGTCCCTCCGGTTCTGATTCTAGCCCCACGTGAGCCCGGCCTTAACAAGGACTCACCCCCTTGGCCCAGCTGGCTGGAAAGGTCGCATCTCTGGTTGCCAGACGAGGAGGTGATTTTTAGGAGGAGGATTTGTGGCCATGAGCTCCCCCCACTGCCTTGTGCGGTAGCAGGGTCGGGAGCCAAGTCTAGAGGTAGTTTTCTGCTTAAAGATCAGACAGATTAAAAGTAAGCAACAAAGAAGGGAGCGCGCCGTGTCCCTGACGAGTATCTGTGATGTGACACACGGGCACTTGGGCAAAATGGGCACCTTCCTTTGAGGAGCTGAGATGCGGGGCTGCCTTTCATCCGGAAGGGGCTCTGAGGAGGGCGCTTGCCATGACCCTGGGGCGGCGGCTCTAGTTTGGTGCTGGGCACCAAGGCCGGGTGCCTTTCACTCTGCCCTGAAGTTAGCATGTTATAAATGGGCAGGTTGGGTCTCCAAACCAGCGAGGAAGACAGCTTGAAAAATCGTCCTGGGAAAAGCAGGAATCATTTGTTCTCCGCTCGGAAAGTCACTGTGCCCTGAGAGGACGGCAGCTCGCAGGGCCTCAGACCAGCACCCTCGGGGTCGCCGCCCGGTGGCCGCAGATCTCCCCTCGTCCCAGGCGTCTGCTCCCGGCCTGTCCTTCACCACTCACACTCGGGGCTCGGTTTCTGCTCACCGCTTCTCTTTAGAGATGACCTGGAGACAGCTCTGAAGAGCCTCCCGTTTCCAGATTGCTGCGGGAGAGGCACAGCGGGGCCGGTCCGCACGGCCTGTGCTAACCCTCGTTTTCCGTCCTGTTTTCTGGCCAACTGCCTTTGCGCTTCACACTCGTCACGACTGAAACACGTTCCAGCTGGGAGCAGAGGCAGTAGGCTGGTCGTCTGCTCCACGGGGTCCCCAGGTCCCATCCTCGTGCCCCTGAGTCTGGCTCCCCGAGTCCTAACTGGGGGGGCCTCCTTCCACCCTTGGGCAGATGGGCCCCCCCCCGAGGATGTTCTTTGTAGGGTTGGAGCCCCGGGATCCATTTTACTTAGTTGTTGTCTGTCCATTTTTTCCAAACAAGCCGTCCCCCAAAAAAAGGATCATATGGAAAACTTCATAAATACTCCAAATGGGGGAAACAAGAAGTGGAATAAAAGTGGTGTAGCTATTCACAGAAAACATGCTGTCATTTCTCCTCTGTAAATATATAGTATCCATTTTCAGAAACAGGCTATGCCGAAAGCTGAAGCAGAGCCCTCACGGCCTCCCCGGCTTTGGGACACTGTCGAGAGCTGCCCCCAGTGATGTGCGGGTGCCCTTGGCGGGTGTGGGGCACGGCTGCAGGGCCAGGGAAACCTCTGAGAAGTAGGTATGGTTTCTAGTGCAGAAATGCAAAGTGATGCTTGGAGGGGTCCCCAGTGGCCGGGGTCCTGTGACTTGTTGGACAGATGCTTCTGCAGCATCCATCATCCCAATTCCCATGAGCTGATTTCTAAGCCATACCCAACTTCTTCCTATAAACCTTACTCAGATAATAATAATAACAACAGCTAGCATTTGGAGATGCTTACTGTCCTCTGGGCACTGGGCTAGGACTTTACAAGGACCGACTCTTCCAGCCTTGACAGCAGTCCTCAGTGGTGGGCAGTGTTGTCATCATCCCGTTTTACAGATGAGGAAACTGACGCACAAAGGAAGGGCTAGCTTTCCTGATGGCGCAGCTGAGCAATGACGGAGCTGAGACTCACACCCAGGTCCTTGGGCGCCAGAACCTGTCCCCTTGTTAGTATCCCTTTATTGTGGATTAAGAAAGGACTAGAAAAACAACCAGAAGTACACTGTGAACAAATTAAATGTTTTTTTATTGACACTGTTTGGACCTCATAGAAGATTAAATGAATATAATTATGATGGGGTTGCTTGACCTATAAAGTACAACAGATGGTGTTCGGTCTAATCGTGGGTCCTTGTAACTGAGAGGCATGGGAGTTCCCAAAGCGACAGAAGCGGGGACCCTGTGAAGGTGGGGGTGAGCCTGGAGTGACGTGGCCACAGCGAGGGGAGGCTGGCAGCCCCCAGAGGCTTCAAGAGGCAAGAAACAGACTCTCCCCTAAAGCCTGGGGTCGGGGGAGGATGGAGTACAGCCCTGAGGACATTTCGATTTTCAACCCAACGATACTACGTTCAGACTTCTGCCCCCCGGAGGGTGATCACCTCAATTCTGTTAATTAGAGCTGTAATCATTCAAGGGCAGAGGAGGGAGAAAAGGAGGATTTAGTGTCTTATCCTCTGTATTGCATTAGTCTGAACCAGTACTTTCACACATTTTGACCTAGTACTCGTTTTCACCCTTAAAAGTTATTGAAGACCCTAAAGAGCTTATCATTATGTATAGTTTACCTACATATATGTACCATATTAGAAATTAAAACTGAGCAAATTGAAAATACTTATTAATTCATATAAAAATAAAAATGGTAAACCTGTTACATGTTGACATAAAAACCATAATTTTGTGAAAATGGTTATATTTTCCAAAACAAAACAATTAGTGAGTAGAGTGGCATTGTTTTACATTTTTGGAAAACTTCCTTTCTGGCTTGGTAGCTAGTAGACTATTGGATTCTCTTACTTGCCTTGAATTCAGTCTGTTGCAATATGGTGTTTTGATTGAAATGTATGGAGAGAATCTGGGCTCACATACATGTAGTTTCAAAAGGAGGAATATTTTCACAGACTTCTGGATAATTGTAACTATTCTTCTTTGAGTCTTCATAAAAATTAAATGATAATTTTTAAAAGTTAGTTGTAATGTAGAATCTGAAAAGATATCAGTGAACTTTTGGAACCATGTTACTGTAAAATCCATTGGTATATTTTGTACTTTGAATGGATCTTTTTCCCCCACGGAAGACTTTTATTTATTTGTTTATTTTAAATTGTGGTAAAATATACATAACATAAAATTTACCATCTTAACCATTTTTAAATGTACAGTTCAGTAGTTTTAAGTACATTCGCTTTGTTGTGTAATCACCACACCACCCATCTCCAGGGTTCTTTTCATCTTGCAAACCTGAAACTCTGTCCCCATTAAACAATTATTTTCTGTTCCCCTGCCCCCCAGCCCAGGACAACCACCGTTCTACTTTCTATTTCTAAACATTTGATTACTTCAGGTACCTTATGTAAGTGAATCATGCAGTATTTGTCCTTCTGTGGCTTATTTCACTGAGCATCATGTCCTCAAGGTCCATCCATGTTGTACAGATATTAGCATTACCTTCCTTTTTAAGGCTGAATAATATTCCATTGTATGGATGGACCACATTTTGCTTATCTATTTAATAATCTGCCAGTGAATGCTTGGATTGCTTGCACCTTTTGGTTATTATGAATACTGCTGTGAACATGAGTGGACAAATACCTTTTGAGACTCTGCTTTCGATTCTTTTGGTCATATTATCAAAAGTGGAATTGCTGGATTGTATGGTAATTCTATTTTTAATTTTTTGAGGAACTGTTTTCCATAGCAGCTGTACCGTCTTACATTCTTACCAAGCGTGTACAAGGGTTCCAATTTCTCTACATCCTCACCAACTCTTGTTAGCTTTTGTTTTTGATAACCGTATTAGTCAGGACTCTCCATTCTCCAGAAAAAGAAAACCAATACGATGTGTGTGTGTGTGTGTGTGTGTGTGTGTGTGTGTGTGTGTGTGTACATACAAACATAAATATTTATTTATGTTTATGTTTAAATTTATACATACTTATTTTTATTTATTGTAAGGAATTTGCTCACATGATCATGCAGTTTGCTAAATCCCCAGGTCTTCAGTCAGCAAGACTGAACTCCAGGAGAAGCGATGGTTTAACCTCAGTCCTAAGGCCAGCAGGATCCAGACCCAGGAAGAGCTGATGTTAAAGTCTGAGTCAGAAGTTAGGGAGAGAGTCTGTCTCAGCTCAAGGCCGTCAGGTCTATTTGGGCTGTCAACTCAACCTGGTGAGTTCCACTCACATTAGGGAGGACAATCCTTTTGACTCAACCTTCTATTCAAATGTTAATCTCACCAGAAACACCCTCACAGACACACCCAGAATCATGTTTGACCAAATGTCTGGGCGCTCCTGGACCATTCTAGCTGACACATAAAATTGTCATCTCAGTAGCCATTCTAGTGAGTGTGAGGTGATCGCTCACCCGCGGTGTAGACGTGCGTTTCCCTAACGACTAGTGGACCATCTTTTCATGTGCTTATTGGCCTTTTGTTTATCTTCTTTAAGAAATGTCTATTCGAATCCTTTCCTCATTTTAAAATCGGGTCATTTTGTTTTTTGTTGTTGAGTTGTAGGAGTCTTTGTATATTCTGGATGTTAACCTCTTATCAGATAGATGCTTCACAAATATTCTCTCCCATTCTGTGGGCTGCCTTTTCACTCCGTTGCTTGTGTCCTTTGATGCACAGAAATTTTTAACTAAAAATTTTTTTGTGATAAGAAAAGTATAACATGAAATTTACCATCTTAACCATTTTTAAGTGTACATACGGTTCAGTAACATTAAGTATAATCACATTGTTGTGCAACCAGTTTCCTGAACTTTTCACCTTGCAGAACTGAAACTCTGTACCCATTAAAAACCAGTTTTCCATTTGCTCCTCCCATAACCCATGGCAGCCACCATTCTACCATCTGCCTCTGAATTTGATAGCTCTTATGGGTGGAATCATGCAGTATTTGTCCTTTTGTGACTGGCTTATTTCACTGAGCATCATGTCCTCAAGGTTCCTCCATGTAGCAGGTGTCATAGTTTCCTGACTTTTTAATTCCATTGTATGTATAGACCACATTTTGTTTATCTATTATCCATCAGTGGACACTTTGGTTGCTTCTGCCTCCTGACAGTTGAGAATAGTGTTGCAGTGCACATGGGTGTGCACATATCTGTTGGAGACCCTGCTCTCAATTCTTTTGGATGGATACCCAGAAGTGGAATTACTGGATCATAGGTTAATTCTATTTTTCATTTAGTGTAATGCCTTACTGTTTTTCACAGGGGCTGCACCATTTTACAACCCCACCACCAACAGAGCACGGGGGTTCCAATTTCTCTACATCCTTGCCAATGCTGCTTTTCCTTTTTTTTTTTTTTTTTTTAATAGTAACCATCTTAACGGGTATGAAGTAATATCTCATTGTGGTTTTGATTTTCGTTGCTCTAATGATTAGTAATGTTGAACATCTTTTCATGTACTTTTTGGCTGTTTCTATATCTTCTTCTTTGCCCATTTTTTAATCAAGTTATTTGGTTTTTTGTTGTTGAGTTGCAGGAGTTTTTATCTTCATATTAACCCCTTCTCATTTATATGATTTGTAAATATTTTCTCTCATCTCATAGGTTTCCTTTTTGCTCGGTTGATGGTGTCTTTTGATGCACAGAAGTTTTTATTTTTTATATAGTCCAATTTGTCTATTTTTACTTTTGTGGCCTGTGGTTTTGGTATCGTGTTCAGGAAGTCCTTGCCAAACCAATGTCATGAAACTCTTCCCCTATGGTTTCTTCTAAGAGTTTTATGGCTTTAGGTCCTACATTTAGGTTTTGTTGTTATTTTTGTTGTTTTTTTTTTTGCTGTACGCGGGCCTCTCACCGTTGTGGCCTCTCCCGTTGCGGAGCACAGGCTCCGGGCACGCAGGCTCAGCGGCCACGGCTCACGGGCCCAGCCGCTCCGCGGCATGTGGGATCTTCCCGGACCAGGGCACGAACCCGTGTCCCCTGCATCGGCAGGCGGACTCTGAACCACTGCGCCACCAGGGAAGCCCCATACATTTAGGTTTTTGATGGATTTTGAGTTAATTTTTGTATATATATAAGGTAAGGGTCCAGCTTTTGCACGTGGATGTCCAGTTTTCCCAGCACTGTTTGTTGAAAAGACTCCTTTCCCCAGTTGAATGGTCTTGGTACCCTTGTGGAAGGTCAGTTGACCATGTATGTGAGGGTTTATTTCTGGGCTCTCTATTCTGTTTCATTGGTCTATATGCCTGTCTTTATGTTACCCATTCATGATTTTGTAATATCATTATTGATCACTTTGAAAATTATGGTTCATGGAGTTTTTTACATTTTCCAAATGTTGACATTACGGTATCAAAGTATCAGTATACCACCAAACTCATCAAAAAGTCTTAAGGCATTGGTAAGCTGCTCATGGGGGTAGATATAAGATTTCCTAAAGTCTGATTTTTACTAGGTAGCTCAAATCTGTATCATTGCCAACAAGACTGACAGCTGTTTGCCTTGTAGTGACAGGGTCACTGCCTTTGTTTCAAGGTCATTTCTGCCAGCTACCCATATCTGAATCTACGTATGGTATATAATTTCAGGTACTGATAAGGCCTGGAGTTGGGACTGGGGCCTGGGGAGGCTCCCTTGAGGAGCTGTGTTTGAGTGCAGTTCTGAATGAAGTGAAGGAGCGAATCACGGGAAGATCTGGAGGTGGAATGTACCAGGCAGGGGAAACAGAGGGTAAAGACAGGAATGGAACAGCAGGAAGACCCGTATGGCTGTGGTGGGATGAGCAAGGGGAAGGGGGCGGAGGCGGATCTTACAGGTGTAGGAGCCAGGCTACAAGAGCTCCCGGCCACAGACAGGACTTTGGGGTTTATTCTGAATGAGACGGAGGTCCCTGAGGGTGTGAGCAGGGAGTGCTGTGACCTGGCCTCTTAAGTGGTCTGCGCTGCATATCGAATGACCACAGAGTCAGCAGCGGGAAACAACGCACATTCATCACGTCACGGTTTCCGTGGGGAGGGGTCTGGGCACGGCTCAGCTGGGTCCTGTGCCCGGGGTCTCCCAGGACGCAGTCAGGGTACCGCTGGGCTGGGCTCTCACCTGGAGGCTTCGGACGCCTCAGGCTGCTGGCAGGATCACCTCCTGGGCCTGTGGGATTCAAGGCCCCTCGCGCCTTCCGAGTCAGCACGGGTGCAGGGCTGCAGCGCAGACGGGTGGAGGCTACACACCGTGGCGGAGTCACTACATGGCCCCGCCCACACTTGGACAGGGTGAACGTGAACGTGGATGTCAGGAGGTGGCGGTCCAGGAAGCCACAGCGAAGTCCGTCCACCGCACCCTGACACGTGCTCTGAAAGACCGTCTCAGGCTGAGGATGGAGAGGAGACTCCATCTATCTACAGGGCAGGGGCGGCGGGGCTTCAGTAGTCCGCAACGCCTAGTGACAAAAGGCGGTCTTCGCTGGAAATCAGGAAATCATTCGGGATGTTTTTTCAACAAATATTTATTGAACCCACTATGTGAGGGGCATTGGACTGGCTTGGGGATTAAGTGAGGAAGTCAGATTTCTCATTTTTGAGAAAACATTGACTTGAGAGGGCAAAGGGCAAGCGTTAGTTGACGCTGGTTGAGGAGTACGTGGGAGGTGAGGATGTAGTGACAGCCACTTGGGGTGTCTGCATAGAGCTCGGAGAGCCCGCAGGGCAGAGGAGACGGGAAGGGGCTTGAGGGAGCCCAGAGTCAAGAGGGTGTTTTGTGTATGTATTTCCTTTTTGTGTGTTTTTCTTTCAGGCTGAAGGGTAGGAAGAGTGGAGAGAAAGAGATCGAAGGTACAACAGTGGGACATTCCTGAGGAGAAGGGTGAGGGCCACGAGGAAATTACCTTAAAAAAGGAGGGAAGATGTCTTTTCTGAAACAGTCTCCATAGTTCTGCTTTTTCCAGAATGTCACATAGCTGGAAAATACGGTACATAGCCTTTTCAGATTCGCTTCTTTCACTTAGTAATAATAGGCATTCGAGGTTTTTCAATGTCTTTTCATGGCTTGATAGCTCACTACTTTTTACTGCTGAATAATATTCCGTTGTCCGGATGAACCACAGTTTATTTATCCAGTCACCTGCTGAAGGGCGTCTTGATTGTTGGCAAATTTTTGCAATTATGAGTAAAGCTGCTATAAACTTCTGTGTGCAAGTTTTTGTGTGGACATAAGTTTTCAGCTTCTTTGGGTAAATACCAAGGATCATGGTTGGTGGATGGTACGGGAAGAGTATGAGGTAAGTGCAGTAGAATTAAGTTTCTTGAGAGTGAGACTGTGTTTTTGTTAAGGAAGCATGACCGCACCGGAAAGAAACAAAGGAGTTGAGGATATACGTGCAGATGAGTGACTCATTGCTGAGTTTAGGCTGAACAAGTTTAAAGGGAGGGCCTCACCTGAGAGGCCGGGTGCATGACTGGACGCACCTGGAGAGGGAAGCATGATTGCAGCTGCCCACTAGAGGGGCTGAGAGAGAAAGAGAAGATGATGGGAGATAGAAGTTTTTAATGCTGTTAGACAGTGTATTTTCCTTAAGAATAGATTAATTGTGCAGGAAGGAGACCGTCAGCATTTGCAACCGAGGATAATAAAAGGAAGGGGGAGCACAGTCAAGTCAAATAAAAAATTACTTGTTGATCATCTGCTTTGTGCCCTGCTGTGTGCCCACCTTTGGCGGGGGGGACTTCTAGTTTATTTGGAGCCACCGTGTTTTCTAAGACTTGCGAGTCAAGAATTAAGCCAGAGTGTTGTGCCTGTTAGAACCCCTGTGTACAGAGAGCAAGGACGGGGAGGACAGGCAACAGCGACGGGTGAGCGGTGACGCTTCACGGGGCCGCTTCTCACACTTTTGCAGCCACCTTCCCCTCCACCTGCTGTGCTCACATCTTGTGAGTGTGTATGTGTGTGTGTGTTTATCCCCCAAAACACAGGACCTGCGACCCTGACATTTCGAGAAACTTGCCAAGGCAATGAGGTGTCCAGTTTAAAATTCGACTGCTGGGTATTTCAGGACATGTGACCAATGTTCAACACGTTCATTCCCATTCTGTCCCCCAGGGACACCCATTGTAAGTGGTGTCCTAGAGTTGTGACCACAGCGGCCCTGTGCCTCGTGAGACACTCGAGGGAACTTCTGAACCGTCGGGTGGGCATCACAGGAAGCTTGCGTCCCCTATGTGGGCGAGCAGACCTCTGGGCCCCAGGTGAGGACAAGGTCACTGTTTCCTGTAACGTTGTGTTTTTTCAGGCTGTTTTCTGCTCAGATACTCCTGTGTCATTAATGTATGAGACCACAGAGCAAATGAACGCGGCCTTGTGTCTGACCCGACATCGAGATGGGAGAGCTAGCCATCAGAGGAGACGCGTTCGTTTGTTCCGTCCGGGGTTGACCCGCCGGAAAAGGCCGTCCCTCTCTTTGTGTTCATTCCTTTTTCAACTTGTCCTGTGTTTCTTATCAGTGTCTGCCAGCCACGAGGATTAGTGGCCTGGAGTTCACCCTCATCGTCACCCTCTGCCTAAATTATTTATCTAACCATTTTGTATTGATAGTTTATGCTGGATAGGCAAGGGACTAGTCCCTGCCCCCTGCCCCCGGAAGGATTTCCAAGGGGATGGGAGGAGACCTAGAAAAACACCAAAAAATTCTTTGACTTCGTCTTTGGACTTGGGTCACGCCTCAGGGCCGTGGGTTGGGCGGGGGCCGGGGGGATGGAGTGAGATGGAATGTAGACCAAGGCCTGGATCCAGATCTGAAATCACATATCTGGCTGTTCCTTTTATCTTTTCTTTGAGGCAAGACTTCACTTCTGTTCATGCCAACTCAGGCCAAACTTGTGGTCAGGTTCTGCCCATCAGGGGAGCTAGGATGAGAAGGAGGTGGCAGGGAGGTCCAGCTCCCACCAGGAAAGCCCCTTTCTCACGCCTCCTCGGCCTTCACCTAGCACTCAACTTCTAACCGGTGAAAACCGAAGCCGGTATTCAAAAGAAAAGCACACGTTTGGTACCTTGATTGGTGAGGTTCCTTCTCATCGTGTTATTCCCGGGGCGTTTGTCGAGGCTCCTGCTGA
>NW_006779033.1:1619340-1625086 GCF_000442215.2 Lipotes vexillifer | reverse complement strand
CTGCTGAAGCCCGGTTCTTGCCCAGATGTGTTTCTTGTGCAAAGATGGCTGCCCGGACCCAGACCTGCTTCCAGAATGTGTGTCTCACCCCTGCCCTTGGCAAGCCTGCAGGTCCTCTTCTGGAGCCTTCTTGCAACCAGTTCTCCAGATTCTGCCTCATTCATTTCAAAGGCTGTTTACCTTGTTTACTGAACTTGCATAGTTTTTTAAAAAACAATTTGAGCTTGTATATGAGTTGTTTAAAGAGAGGGCCTTACGTCCTCTGCTAATTGAGATTTTGGCCTGTTCTTTAGATTTTGATACACTTACTTGGAAATTGATTTTAAAAATTTGTTGATAATACCATAAAGACCCTAGTAAATAGCATTAAATTTAACTTTTTACAAGAGATTTGTTAAAAAGTTGTTTAAGGTTTCAAGGGCAATTTGTACTTATTAGGTATGTATCCTGTTGGCCTGATATAGGACAAAGTGCTGAGAATAAAAGATCCAAGGACAGGGCTTCCCTGGTGGCACAGTGGTTGGGAGTCCGCCTGCCGATGCAGGGGACACGGGTTCGTGACCCGGTCCGGGAAGATCCCACATGCCACGGAGCGGCTGGGCCCGTGAGCCATGGCCACTGAGCCTGCGCGTCCGGAGCCTGTGCTCCGCAACGGGAGAGGCCACAGCAGTGAGAGGCCCCCGTACCGCAAAAAAAAAAAGATCCAAGGACATAACCAGACTTCCACTCCTGGGCATACACCTCCAAAACGAGTACTATGACCATCAAAGTTGTGTGTGTGCAAGAATGTCCATGGCAGCATTTCTCTTCAAGCCACCACCTGGGTTCCAGATGTCAAACATCTGGTGACAGAATAGTGTGGTGCAGCCGTTTAACCTACAGCAGTGTGGTGGGACTGGTCACAGCTTCATGGCACCACCTGGGGACCCGTGTTGAAGCGAAAGTGGGCATCTCCCAAGAGCACATGCTCTACGGCTCCACTTATACTAAGTTCAGAACAGGCATAACCCATCTATGGTGACAGAGGGCAGAAGAGCGCTGACCTCTGGGGTGTTGCCTGGGAAGGGCAGGGGTGGGCGTCTCTGGTCCTAGAAACGTGTCCATCTTGATCTGCTGGGGTTATACAGTGGGTGCACGTGTAAACACAGGCTGAGCCATACGGTAAGATGGGTGCATTTTCTACATGGAAATTATATCGCAATTAAATAGCTTAAAAGCAAAAGATGGACAATACGGAGTCCCTGACCTCAAGGAGCTAATAGTCTAGTAAGAGAGAAGAATGTGGAAGGGAATCATTCCCTGCCGTGTGCCAAGAGCTGCCCTAGAGGTTTGTAGGAGGAGCAGCGAAAGGACACAGGAGGCATCACCATCACCCTGACACTGCTCTCCAGATCGCCAGGTCCAGAGAATGTTTCCCGGCTCGCCTGCTCTTTGACCTCTCTGTGGCATTTGGCTTTGCCAGCTGCACTCGTTGTCAGGAACACTGTCTTGCTCACGTAGCCTCGTGGCAACACTCCCCACGGATCCCCTCCTCTCTCTCATCACCGTTCTGGTTCTTTTCCTTTCCAGCTCCTTACCCAGGTCTTGTCGCCCTGAAGGGTCTGTCCGTGGCTCTCTCTCACCCTGGTCTCCGGGCAACCCCGTCCATACGGGCCCACGGTTTTGGCTGCCCTCCCCCTGTGTCGCTGACCCCTAATTTGGTGTCTCCAGCCCACATTTTCATCCCCACCTTCAGAGCTGTGTACGGATGTGCCAGCTGGACACCGCCCGCCGGGTGTCCTGCAGAAGCTCACATGTAATCCCCAAACCGCGCTCTTCCTCTGCCTTTCCTCCCAGTCGCCCCTCCTTCTGTTTTTCCTCATCCAGGAAATGGCCTCTGGGTGCAGCCCTGCCTTTTCTCCCAGGCTCGGTGAGAGGATCGCTGTCTGCGCGTCCGTCTCCCTGGCACACACGGTTCACGCTCAGTCAAAGCTGCTGTGTACCCGCCTCCAGGAAGCCCACCTGGGTTAATGCTTGGTGGAGCCTGATTAGGCCTACCATGCTGTTTTTTCTGACCGGACTTACCCTTGCTCCACAGCCTTCCTGCCTCCCCCCAGTGCTGTCTGATCGCGGATATCCTGGGTCCTATGTTCCTTCCGTCAAGTGTCAGAACCGCAGTTACTGACTTGAGCAAAAGGAGGATGCGCTGAAAGAGCTGGATTTGACCTTGGCGTAACTGAGTCCAGGGGCTTTGACTTGGTCTCTGCCCTTCACTGTGCTCTGGCCCTCAGACCTGCTCTCCTGCCTGCTGGCCTCACTCTCAGGGGGCCACGGAAGGCTCTGATGCTCCATGACACTGTGGTTGGTACTTCTCTCCATGCCTCTCCACTACACCTCCCAGAGAGTCTCTCTGGCCTTACTTGGCCCATGAGCTCCCCTGGGCTGACCGCTGAACAGGGGATGGAGGCTCCAGGGTCCAGACCAGTGCCCACGCCCACCTCGGGAGCTGGCCGCGGAGCTGCTGTCAGAAGAGGGAAGGAGTGCTGACAGCCCCCCACCAAGTCCCCTGCAGGGAGGGGCTGGCGACCACCCTGCATTGGCAGCAGCACCGTGAGCTGAGCCTCACCGGCCTCCCTCCCGGGCTGCAGTTCAGCCTTCGAGTCACTCCACCCATCACTGTCTCTCCCTCAGCCACGCAGTTCCTAGGACGGGTCCTTGTCAGGGACACAGCAATCGAAGAGAGGGACCCTGTGAGCCTGTACTTTCAGTTCGCACTCTGCCCTTTCCCCCACTGCCCTGTCCTCTGTCTCGGGAGCGAGGAAGGGAGATGCAGCCGCCGGCCCGGGCCGGTCGCTGTGAACCATTGGTCAGCCGCGCAGAATGATGCTCCCGAGGGGCGGGGCTCCCGGAGCTCACCTCAGGCAGCCTCCTTACTCTGCACGTACCTGGCCCAGGCTCCGGCCCCGCCCCTGCGCCCCTTCAGGCTGGGAGCGGAAGGGGTGTTTGGAGAAAAGAAAGCTGCCGCCCTACAGCTGACGCCCTACAGCTGATGCCAAGATGAGTCAGGACGGTGCACGGAGCTCTGGGGGCCAGGCCGCCACCCCTGCATGTGTTCCTCTGTGGCCTCCTGGTCTGATGGAACATCGTCCAGGTCCTATGGTCTCGGCTCCGTCCCTGAGGTACCTCGTGCGCACACACCTGCGCTTGACCCCGCCGTGGGCCTCGACCTTCCATCAGTAGAATGAGAAGCAGGGACACAAACAGTCCTTTTAACTCAAAAAGTTTCTCTGATCCTGGGGTATTTCACCTGGGGAGAAAAACCACCACACACAGCAACAATACAATCCTATATTCTGGAGCTGATTTGATAAAAATCACCATACACCATTGAAACTCTCCAGTAATTTACTAGTAATGCATTTCCTGATGAGGGGAGGGAAGGCCGTGGTTCCTTTCTGTTCTACTGGTTCAATGTGTGCCATTCCCTGAAATCAACTTGGTACAAAGCCGCTGAAAGTTTTATGTGGTCTTAGCACACACCACACCTAAACTCAGCGGGACATTGTTTCCTTGTTACAGGGCACGTAACAGAGAGCCCCAAATAATGGCTCAGCTGTCCAGCGTACACTTACTGGATCAGCAAAGTTAACAAATGATATCTTATTCCTGGCCGCTTCTGCTGAAATGCGATCCTTCCAAAGGCGAATAAACTGTTCCCACTCGGTGACCTTCCTCCTTTCAGGGAATGAACATATTTGCTTCTCTCCAGCAAGGCCTTTTCCCCTCCCCACAGAATAAACCAAAACATCTGGAGAAGCTGTGGGATCTCTTTCAAGAAGATTACGCGTTCTTTTCGGCTCTGACTTTTCTGGGAGGTGAATCTTGACGATGTGAAATTAGACGCTGGTGTTCGGGCTTCACAGGAGACCAGCCGGACCGTCCCCGGGAAGCTGGCCCGTCTCTCTCTCTCTCTCTCTCTCTCTCTCTCTCTCTTCTTCTCACTCTTCCCTTGTGATGTTTCCCTGACCCTTGAGAACACGAGGCTCAAAGAAGCTGCCCCCGCCCTTCCGTCTCCCTGGCAGGGAGCGGCCGCCTGGGAGGGACCTGGCATTGCTGACACCCTCTGCCTGTCCTCTGGGCGCAACCTGAGGCCCGGGCTGCTGGTCGCTGGGCAGGTCTGGTCTCGGCACTGGACACCCCTCAAGGCCACCGAGCTCCTACCTCTGATGGGAGTAAGTTACGGCCTTGAGGCAGGCGGACCAGCTCTGTCCCGTTCGCAGTGAGGGGCTTTGCAAGTGCTGGCGTGTCATCCCTCATCATCCCCTAATCGTGTCGTGCGTGACGGGCAGGGGCTCGTTGGGAACAAGGCACGGGGACCACCTTCAGGCTGAGAGGGAGGACGGGGCCCGGCCGTAGGGCATCCTAGGGAGGAGTTGGCTGCCCCTCAAGGCTCTGCCCTCTTTGCTCCCAGCTGGAAGCTGCTGGTGAGGCTCTCCAAATCCAGCTTTCACTGACGTTTGGTCAGAGAGAAAAAAGGTGGGGTGAACGGTCGGTCGCCCGAGTGCCAATGGCGACAAGCATTTTGACCACTGCGGGAGCCCAGCCGAGGGTGTGGGTCCTGAGTCACGGGCGCTGGGAGGATGGGTGTTTGGGGAGACGACATACCTTCCCCCAGGGTATGGGCGGCGGGGGCTGTGTGTGTGTTTGCAATAAAAAGAGCGATGGGAAGACCAATAATCGGGGTGGAGAAAGGTCTAAAGAGCCTGCCTTGTGTGCGCTGGCGGGCTCGCTATAGGTGGAGTGCGAAACGCTAACTGTTTACACAGCTCTTATTTCCACGTATTAAGAACACGGAGCTCAACGGGGCTCCCTTCTTCTCGGCTGCAAACCACTTCTTTAAGATGGACCCTTAGACTTTGGAGGAAGCCGCTTTCCACCAGGCCTGGGGGGCCCGGAGCAGTGCGTGCCACCAGCTGAGCAAACAAACCTGAGAAAGAGAACTTGGGTGCACTGGAGTTAGCGGCCCCGGGCTGGAAGGCTCCCTCCCTCCCCTCCTGCTTGGCCCCATCCCTTCTCAGTCTCCGGGGTGGCATGGGGATGGGGGCTTCCTCAGAGGAGGTCCTCAGGTAGGGGATGGGGCCTGGCTGCCCTGCAGCGCATTGAACGTGAGAGATTTATAGTCTTCTACTCCTGACTTTTGTTTAATGGAAACCAGAGGTATAAAAACTAGGCAGCAAGTAACACCATAGCAGGAAATAAAAGGGGTGGGAGGGGGAGAAAAGGGTGCATTTGAATGGGGCGCAGTCTTTATCAGCCCCCCTGCACGCAGGTGATGTGGCCTCTGGCGCCCGACGGGGGTTGCAGAGCTGTCTCTGGCGGGTCACCCGATCTAGAAATCCTGAGAAAGATGTGGCCTTTGGTAAAATCCCAAACGGGCCTTGTCAAGATTTTTCCTCTTTTGCTTGGAAATCTTTATTCTAAGAAACATTTCATACATTTGTTTCTGGTTTGTTTTATATTTTCCTGGAACTAGTTGGGTTAAAAAGGTACTTGAGGCCTGAAAAGCCCTTTATGGTGTGTGCACGTAAAGGTGTCTCTGTGTGTGAAATAGAAGATATTCATACTTTTTCTTTCAGGGAACTAGCAAGCTGAGCAAAAGCTGATGTTCTGAACCTTTATCCATGGTTTCCAAGTGGGTGTTTTTCCCCGATGATTCCTGATCCTTCCTGAGGACAGAACTCTCCCTTTTCAATACAACTCCCTACAC
>NW_006779033.1:1603963-1619322 GCF_000442215.2 Lipotes vexillifer | reverse complement strand
CCCTACACGGAAGAGTAAATCCTGCTTTTAGAGCCTTAGGTATTTCTTCCCTTTTTTCCACACTCGCACCTGGGTTCTGATTCATCCGCTAAATTCAGGTGGAAGAAATCAGATGCTTATAAAAATATTCTAAAAAGTCATGCCTAACCTTTAAGGGGAAAGGGCTAGATGTTTCATTAAACATTTATCACTTTTTGGGCGGGAAATAAACTTTATTTTCCTCTCTTGGGGAATTACCCAGAAGCAATAAAATGCTGTTTCATAACTGAATATCCCAGTTTACATCTCGTGGAACGAAGCAAAATAAATATAAACTTTTAAAATAAGGTCACGGCCCATATATTTTAAAAAGCGTTGTCACCATGGGCCAGCACAGCTCAAATATGTTTCTTTCATGTTTTACTGCATGGGGGTGCACAGATTCCCCCCCCAATATCAGTCTTGTTTCTCAATTAACTGATTTCTGCTGTAGTGTTTGATTAGGAAAGAAAAAGGAGTAGTGATGGAATCTTATGTCTTATTTAAAAAATAAAACATTATCAAAATCTGAGAATAATTCCTGGGAATGAATTCCTTTTCTCCCTTCTCCACTTGATCCTTCAAATTTTTCTTTGGTGGCTTTACTTTTGTTTATTTTCAAGTTTCACTTTCTCTTGGATTTTATATGCACCTTCTCTGCGAAGAGTTCGTCCTAGTTTAAAGGTCTTCTTCCTGCATATTCAAGTATTAGGAAGGAAATGGTATGGGGCCTGGGATTTGCTCCCAAACAATGCAGGGGGGTGAGCGAAGGAGGGGATGCCGGTGCAGGTGAAACCAGCTTGGTTGTGAGCTGATCATCATTGAAGCTGCATGTGGGGCACACGGAGGTTTATGACATTATTCTCTTTGGAATGTGCTTGAAATTTTCCATAAGAAAGTTTTCCTCGATTCTCACCAGCCTTCACGTTTCGCTTTTACTGGTCTCTGGGTTGTCAACCCTTGTTTCCCTCCTTGAGACCCCAAATGTTTACTCTGGAGAGGACACCACTTTGCCCAGTTGACTGGCTCTGAGGATGGGATTTTTGGAGATCTTTCCGAAGAGATTGTGAGTGGAAGGCTGTCCTATGGCTATTTCTCAAATCCAGACTCCTCTAGAGCAGGTGGGCGAGCTCTCAGCCGCCGTAGGGCATCTGTCTAAAGCACCTGCTTAAACTTGTAACCACATTGCAACAGGCATCTTGATACAGCAGCCCCTGTTTGACACGGAGGCAGAGGAACTCCAAAGGGAAGAGTTTGAACTCTGTCCACAATTGGGGATCGGATACGTTCAGAAAAAGCTCATGGGACGTCCGAGTGAGGGCGTCACCCACTGGGGCCAGGAGGCAGAGATGGACTTGAACCTCTGAAAGTCTTTCCACTTCACCAGGCTCCTCAGAACACAACAAAACTTGCTTTTATTCTCTCTCTATAAGGGTAGGGTGGATAACTAATAAAATCATAGGTGGATAATGGTATCATCAGAATTCCAAATTGCTTCAGTAGGCAAGAATCATGAACTAGAGGCAACAAGGTAAACTATAAGATTAATGGTTCTACGTCCCGCATTTGGGTGAGAAGGACCAATGGAAGTTGCGTAGCAGAGACCTGACATTAGACACATACAAAAGGCCTGGGATCTCAGAGAATCTAGTCTGAGCCACAGTGAAATGCAGTTGCTGAAAAAGCCAACATTCTTCAAATTGTATGAATGCATTTAGAGCATCCATCTTGCGGGAGGTAATAGTCCCCCGTCAGGGTGCCCCACACTGTGAGAAAGGTATTAAAGCACTGGGAAAATCCAGAAGCAAGTGAGTAGGATGGAAGGGAGGCTGGAAGTCATCATTTATAGGATCATGAAAGAAAACAGAAATAGCTATAGGGTCACAGCTTTCTAGATGGAGGACAAAAGGGGCCCCAGGAAGCTGGGAGGTACTCACAGGGCACAGAGAAGGGAGTTTGGGAAAGCAACCTCGTAACGCTGTTGATGAAATCCTGGGCTCACCCCTGAGCTGCACCGGAATGAATCGCATTCTACTCAGCACATAAAGGAATTTGAGAACTGATTTAATAGGTAGACCATGCAGGTCCCAGACCAGTCACTGGGCACCAAATGTATGGGGCAGATCCAAATAACACTACAAAGGCTTTGGAAAGTGACCTGACCTGAAGACCACAAAGATGGTGGGTGGGAACTTGCAGCCTGAACCTACCAGGGGTGACTGTCTGCTAAAACAACAGTATCAATATTTTCTGTATATTTTAACCAGACACAGAGTCTCATAAGGTAATAGTCAAAATGTGACCCAGAATTACTTGGCATAGAAAGAATTAGAAAAATATCAACTGGCGTGGCAAAAGGCATTCAACAGACACCAATAAGGTGACACAGATGTTGGAATCGTAAGACAGAGATATTAGAGAAGCTATTATGAAAATGTTCCAAAAACCAATTGTGAACACAGTTCAAAGAAATGGAAAGAACTGCAAAGTGAAATAGCTGAAATAAAGAACTCGCTGGATGGGCTTATTATATAATATAATTTGTTCCTAAGATAACGTATTAATTATGTGTATATTATTTATTTATTTATTTACTTTTTGCGGTACGCGGGCCTCTCGCCACCATGGCCTCTCCCGTTGCGGAGCACAGGCTCCGGGCGCGCAGGCTCAGCGGCCACGGCCCACGGGCCCAGCTGCTCCGCGGCATGTGGGATCCTCCCGGACTGGGGCACGAACCCGTGTCCCCTGCATCGGCAGGCGGACTCTCAACCACTGCGCCACCAGGGAAGCCCTATAATTTATGTTTTTAAACAATGACTCTTGTTAATGTTTGCAAACTCCTAAAAATTTAAGAGTCAGCTCTTGTGAGCCGATACAAGCCAGCTCACAGCACAGCTGTCTACCATGAACAGTCTGTGTCAGTGAACAGTAAAATAGCCTGCACTGTAGGACTCGCTAGAGAATTTAATATAGAGACAGACACTGTGAAACACCAAGTGGGAGATGAACGTGCATTTCTAAGTAGAGTTGACTTGTGTCTGGGGAATGAACGTACTTTGGGAAATGCTGACCCAAACAACTAACCCCACAGAGCTCTAACCCCACACTCCCCGGCTGCGTTCTCATCTCTTTCTGGCTCTGCAGCCACGTAAACCCTGCCATCCACCCCAGCCCCAGGCCTTTAAGTTTCTCTGTGTCTTCTTTCTACACGCTTCTCTGTAACTCATGTCTTGGCACAAAGCAAAGCCCTCGTTACTGTTTGTTTCGTAGACAGCAGCCAAGCTTAAAATTTGGACTTAACCAATAACAATTTTCTCCCATTGCATTTTCCCAGATTTAAGAGAGAACCTCAAAACTGTCTCTCACGGTATCCATATGCTTTGCCGCTACTAAATCACAGACAAGATGGAGACCATCTCCTAAGCTTGGGAAGGCAAACCTCTGGGAGAGTGTCAGACAGCAGTTCCCTTCCTGGTGGCCAGATGATTTGTCCTCAGATCTCTGTGTTGACCTTCCTCCCACCAGAAACCCTCGTTAACAGGAGTGGGAAGAGCCAGAGGTCCGAGATGATGTGATTTCCCCCCTCGGTTCTCGGATGGACGATCCATCACAGGCCATCGTCGGCATCCCTGGGTCTTGTTTGGGAAACGCTACTTTTTATTACTTTAGAATATGTTTAGGTCCATGAATATCATCCCGAACTACAGGAATTTGACTCAATAGCTAATTTCTCTTCATTCGCACACAGCTGTTTCACCCGTGTTGGCAATTTTCCTGAAGGAAAATGTTGCCCCTGGTGGAGCGGGAGTGTCTTTCGATGTTGCCGGCGTTTCAGCGACAGATGACGCGCTAGAGCAAAGCTGCTGTCCAGGGGGTGTGGGCCCCCCTCGCCGCGGCCGTGCGTGCGGACTCTGAGAGCAGCTGGGGCCTGGGGCGTGAGGGCCTGGCGGGGAAGAGTTTGAAAACCTGCCTATCCCTCTTTGGGAACCAATATTTAAACTTAGACTGGTTGGAATAATCAAATTCAGAGCAGAAGCTGACACCACAAGACACCATCCGTCCACTCTTTTTGTGGGCACTTTAAAGTCGTAATTTAGACTTTGGCAAATTGGTGTTAAGGCAGATTTGTTAACACACTTGCGGATTACCAAGATCAGGTGGTTGGTTTGCTTTCTGCTCGCTTGTTCAAGAGGGTGGGATTGTCTGCACACATGGTGCAATTCATCAGAGTCAGCATCGGGTCTCTTTTCTGTAAATAGTAACACACTTCCTTCCTTTAGACACGCTGGGTATTTTGGAATATGTAGATTAATTTACTTTTTTAACTACTTCTGAAATTTGTGGTCTCATCAGAGGGACAAATAAGTTCCAGCATTTTTCCTCCTTCTTTGCGCCTTTAACTCCTAAGATAGAGCTTGTCTGGCTGCCTTGTCCAATCAGAAACACTGTTCTCAGCGGTCACGTTTTTGATAACTTCTATTTGTAATACTAATCATAGTTTCAAGGTCTGGGACTCCAGGGCTTCCCTGGTGGCTCAGTGGTTGAGAATCTGCCTGCTAATGTAGGGGACACAGGTTCGAGCCCTGGTCTGGGAGGATCCCACATGCCGCGGAGCAACTGGGCCCGTGAGCCACAACTACTGAGCCTGCGCGTCTGGAGCCTGCGCTCCGCAACAAGAGAGGCCGCGACAGTGAGAGGCCCGCGCACCGCGATGAAGAGTGGTCTCCGCTCGCCACAACTAGAGAAAGCCCTCGCACAGCAACGAAGACCCAACACAGCCAAAAATAAATAAATAAATAAAAATTTAAAAACATGGGTGCTTCCAGGAGAGAGAAAGCAGAGCAGGGATCCAGAGCATGTTTAAAAAAAAAAAAAAAAAATCTTATTACCCCGCTTATTGTACACAGTGTTTGGCTTAACTCAATAATAGATATATAATTTGTGGTGGGTAAAAATGAAGTTTTCTTTCTTATAAAGATGGTTGTATTGCTGCTGTTACCGTTAAGAGCTACGGAAAATCTTCCCTTTCACGTTTGCAGAGTTACACGCACCCCTTTAATCTGTGGTATCAGTTTGTCCAAAAGCAGTTGTTTTTGAGAGAGGATGGTCCAGGCGAGGCAAAAGGAAAACAGAAAATTATTTTAAAAAGAAAAACATGAATCTGAGCTGTATATTTAAAACAGAGAAATTAGCACTTTCCAAGGTAAGTGAAAAAGAGCTTATCTTATTTTTCTCAGAAAGAGAAGATTTGAAAGCTAATCCATTTATGATTTTAAAGTCATAAATGGATTGGTAAAATAGTGATAGATTCAGTGTGTATTTTATAGTAGCGCGGAATTTAAAAAATAGGAACTCCTACATTATTATTTCACCCAAAGCATGGTAAATACAGAGAGGAAGGTCACTGGAGTTGATGATTTATAAAATACTGTAGCTCAAGAGACCTCTAACATGGTGAGGAAAAGCTTGAAAAAGACCTTATTCTGCGCAGCGTTTGAAACATATACCCTTCCACCAATTAATACGAAGACGAATCAAGGGAGGCCAGCTTTGCCTTTTTTCTTTCGGGTCAAGGAAGCCACTGAGATATAATTTCGTGTCCTACTTTGAGAATTTGGAATCAGTGTTATCCTGATTTAGGCCGTGTTTTGATGGATTATCCTGGGAAAGGAGAATTGCCACATTGCGCGGCCAATTTAGTTCCTCGGGAAAGCGACGCCATGGTTTCGTATATCTCCCGCGAAGTCCACGCCAGGGAAAGGAAACCTGAGCGCGAGGCTGGTCCCAGGTGCTGGGTTTCTAGGAGCCAGGGCCTCACCTGACAGGTAGACACTAGCGCGTTCAAGTGATAGATCAGACTGTGAACTTCTCCCGGGCGGGGACCGAGGGGCATCAGACGGGAAGAAAAGATTCTAGGTAGAATCAAGCTTCACACTTCTCAACCGTATCCAAGAGTCACACGTGTTCTCTTCAGTTCCTTGCCCTGAGGACCGGCCTTCAGGGACTCGAGTCCATGCCTAAAGCCCTCTGAAGGGTCCCCTGACTTCACCATCTGAGACCGGTCAGGACTGGTCGAGGTGTCCTCTCCTACTTCAGGGAGCTCAAATGCGCTTACTTTTGCTTAATTAACAGTGACTAGACTGGTGGTCTTTCAGGGGCTTCAGCAGTCATCGTTACATGGTGGTTCTGATCTCTTCAATTTATGCTCCACTTGTCTGCTGAGCAGCCGCTAGCTCTCTGGATATAGCTGGGCGCGTATTTTCTGAGCGAGTGTTGACCCCAGCAGCGCGGTGGGCGTGGTGCCTTGGGGATGGCCCTCATTTGCTCCTGCTGTCTGAAGCTGTACGGAGCGTCCCCAGTGCCTGGCTGGCTCCCGCTGTCGTGGCTGCTGGGGCCAGCCAGGCTCTGTCCCTTTCCAGGGCAGGGACCCTACTTGCTAAGCGTCCCACACCACCTGCTTAGCTTTGATCCTGGAAAAAACCAGGAAGCCGCTAGAGCTGGGTATTCTGCTCAGATGGCCAGGATGGAGCAGAGTTAACAAGGAACAGATGCCCAGTCGAGCAGCTGGGCGTGCGGACCCTCAGGTTTACACCTGGCTTTGGTGTGTCTGGGGCTGAATCCTGCTGTCAGCTGTCAGCCTGTCTTCACAGCAACGCTGAGTTTTCCATCAAGCGGGATGTTAGATTAGCCAAGTCATCTCCACCCAGCTTTTGACCGCAGAAGAGGTCGGGGGAGGGAAGAAAGCCTGTCTCCTTCTCCCAAAGCCGAGGAGCTGGCAGCTGTGTCACTCTGTAAATCCATAGACTTCTCTTTACATTTTCATGCAACACAGACAAATGGGATTTTAGATCTGAAGTTCCAGAGAGACTGCTTAGCAGGGTCGTTCGCAGCTTAGGTCATGCCCCTGGTGTCTAGGGAGAAGGGCTGTCAGGTTTAGCAAATAAAACTACAGGATGTACAGTGAAACTTGAATCTCAGATAAACAACAAATAATTCTTCAGTGTAAGTATATCCCAGATATTGCATGGGACATACACTAAAACATGACTTGTTTATCTGAAATTCAAGTTTAAGTGCGTGCCCTGTATTTTATCTCGCAGCCCTCCTAGGGGTTCATGAAATGGGCCTGGATTACCTTTTGCGGGTAGTTCTGGAGTCTTTGGGGCGCGCTATGACAGGCCTACGCTTCCCAGAATGATCTATCAGTTTGCTTAGGTGACACGGGGAGAGAAGCTGGCAGCGAGAAACTACGGCAAAAGGTATTTTCGTGCAGAAGCAGCAAATCTACTGTGGGAAAGAAAAAGGCAAAGTATGAATCTGGGTCTTTGGAGTTCAGGCTTCAGGGAGGGGAAGTGCCTCGCAGAGATCTGACGTGTAGTGGTTGAAAATAATATTCAGCTGTCACAACTCGGTTTAAAACTGTGTCTTTCTATCATTCTTGCCAGGCTCACACCCTGTGAAAGTCAGGCAGGGAGTATATTCTATGACACCAGGCTGATTGCGGCCAGATGTTAATCTCGCTGTTTACTCTATTTTATTGCTGTTATATTATCTTTTTACTGCAGAACAGTGACATGTAATGAAGCTCCTAATACACAGTAGTCAAAATCGGCAAATTACAAGGTCTGGGAAGCTTATGTTCATCTTGAAAGTTTTTTTCAATACCTTCCCCCCCTTTTCTAAAATCCACTCATTTATCTTATAGCTAAGAGGCCTGCATTCACACTCTGAAAAAACATCCCCGACTCCTGGGGAAAATACGTTGATGTAGTTATTGTTTTTGTCATCGGACATCACGTTCCCGTTACGACGGGAAAGAGCCCTCCCCGCCGAAGGGGAGCCTCCCGGAGCGCGAGCTTGCTGCGGAAACACGTCAAGTCCCACAGCGCCCCCGGCTGGCCGGCAGAGGGAGTGCGCACCTGTGGGAAGCTGCCGGAAGGAGGTCGGCCGCCCGCACCCGGCAGATTCCTTTGCTGGTCCAAGCACAGGCGATGGGGGTTCGAACATAAGTGGGTGGTTGGAATCTGGCCATTTTGAGGAAGAATAGCAAAGACTTCAAAAAGAAGTGTCCATGACTCTAGACGGTAAATAAGAACGAAACTCTGAATCGTCTGAAAGTGAGTATTTCAGTATGACGTCGTTGCACAGCCTTGGAGGCTTTCCCCTCTCCTTTGCGTTGGGAGAGATGCTCGCAGACAAGGAAAGTTAAAATCTCGGGCGCGGTTCTCAAAAGAGGGAGAGGCGGCAGGATCCGGCGCCGACCCTGTAAGCGCAGGCAGAGTTTCAGTTTGCTCGGGGGGGCTGCAGGCGCCTGGGTGTCAGGTGCTGTGGCTGCAGCCCCCGGAGGGCGGCAGGCGTCCACCTGCGCTGCTGCGCTGAGAGCGCCTGCGATGTCAGCAGGCCTTCGGTCCGTGCGGCCAGCGCCGTGGCCCACGTCCCCTCTCCTCTCGGGCGTCTCGGAGTCAGGGGTGGGCGGCGGGTCAGGACAGCCTGGCCCAGCCTCTGGTCTCACGGTCCGTAAGCCCCAGGTGACTGGTCTAAAGGCACAGTATCATCTCTGTCCGGATATTTTATTTCCACCGGCTGTGGTGTTGCGAATGACCTCGTAGCTTATTCTGTTTTTAAACTTCTCGGTTTTGGTGGCAAAGTTGATCTTCAAAGAGATGATACACAGAGGGTGGATTGTCGTAGAGGGACTTGGGATGTGGTTGCCCAGGTGCCGGGCCAAACCTGCTCAGATACTGGGTTTTATTGCTTTTAGAGTCTGTTTGGTTCACAGAAGTGTATGAAGTCAGATGAAGGGTTAGTCTTGGTCTGCTGGTGAGTTATTCTTCCACGGCCCTGGTATGTGAAGTCGAGGGTAAAGCCTTACACTCAAGGCGGGTCTAGAGCAAGGCTGCTGTTCTTTACGGGCGCAGGTAGACCAAGTTAACCTCATGGCCAAATTAAAATGCTTAACAAAATGGAGCGATCTTTTAGTAAAACTAAACAACAAGGCAGATAAACTCATAACATCTCAGATACTTTCGTTTTCTTTCGTAGGCCAAAGAACTCTGAGTGTGTTTAATTCTTCTGAGTCTTAGGTTTATAAAATTGAAGAATCTGAAGACAAAAACCCAAAAAACAAAAGAATCAGACTCGGGTTGACTGTCCTAAAAGGTAATGGTCCTTAAAGCA
Organism: Lipotes vexillifer; assembly: GCF_000442215.2. Lineage (NCBI taxonomy): Eukaryota > Metazoa > Chordata > Mammalia > Artiodactyla > Lipotidae > Lipotes > Lipotes vexillifer. Next base: position 1,610,127 of record NW_006779033.1, on the reverse strand, counting down.
CCTTCATAGTTAGGGCCAGGCTGCCAGACTTTTTAAATAAATTGTGGTAAATAGAGCGATAGAAACGAATTACGTGTGGAGGGTATTCTCTTAGAAATCTAGTCTGGAAATCTCATTAGGAATTAGTTGCAAACCATCCTCCTTCACCCATGTTGTTGGGTTTATTTGGTCACTACTGTCCCCGTGAAAGGCAGCTGTTGGCCATTTTGCCTCTGGTTTTCTGTGACCAATTTCCATAAAGTTTGTTTAGCAGTTCAAACTTTATTAAGACTCTTGACAAAAACAGCTGCTAGAAGTGCACAGGAATGTAATAAAAAACACAGGGTCAGAACAACCAGAGTCTATAAAAGCAACATCCACAGTGCCCACGCCCCCCGCCAGGGGGGTGCAAACTGATCACAGTCTCCGCCTGGACCATGGGACCCCTGAGTGGGCAGACAGCGGGACCCCAGCCTCAGCCAAGGCTCTGCGGCTCGAGGCCGCCCCCCCCTGCCATCAGCCTGCTGATAACCTAGTTAGGGTCTGGGCAGGGTGCCAACAAAAGAGCAGGACCAGGGCAGGCTTGGTAGCCCTGAAGCGTGAGGAGGCACTGATGCAGATTCATTTTATGCTGGTTTTATTATGCAGTAAAAAAAAATCTCCAACGCATACTCATTTACTAAAAAGAAAACAATAAATGTTCAGTTGATCGTAGTTTCCATATTCGCACAAAGGGGCACAAATTAGAATCGGCCAAAGGCTCTGAGATGCGCTTGGAGATCTTGGGGAAAATGTGGGTTTGAATAGAAATATGCAGTAGGGATCAGTGTGACAACCCACCAGTTACGCTTCGTGGCTTTGGGGGGATCTTTGATATGTACTCCATGTGCTATTAAAATGACATCTAAATATTTCAGGGAAAAACGGGAGCACAATAACTGATGTTGCTTTCCACAGAGAAAGCAGAAAATTAGAAAATATAGTTTATCTTTGTGGGTTTTGGCTGAAATCACAAAGGAGGCAATTTGAAAGAGGCTGGTGTGATAACGGAAGGGAAGCAGGAGCTCCTCTCCCTCGGCCCCTGCCCCTGGCCTCCAACACACACCCCGAGGGAGGAGGGAGCCCTCTGCACAGCCAGGGTGTGGGGCAGCCCCATCCTGTAGCTGCTCGCTCCCTCACCCACTGTCTCACTCACTCATTCAGCAAACACGGGAGCGCTGGTAGGCGCCAGCCACTGTCCCAGCCGTGAGGACGCAGAGCTGCACAGGAGCCCGTCCTCCGGCAGGTCCCTGCTCAGCAAGGCAGACGAGGACACTTTGAGTCCTTGCACAGAGGGGAGCACAGAGGAAGGCAGACTGCCTCGGACCTGAGGGGCTGAAGGTCAAAGACAAGGCAGCAGTGGACTGAGAGCTGGACACGAAGCAGGTCAGGCAGGGAGGAGGTGGTGGATGAGGCCCAGGCTGGAGGCTGCCGACCCCACGTGACTGCGGGTGCGTGGCCGGAGCCTGGGCTGGACGGCTGGACGTGGCCCCTCCCTGCCTGGCCCGGGAAGGTGGCCGGGGGCTTCTGCTTTCAGCCTGGCTGCCTGAGGACGACCAGGGCCTTGCCCTTCTCCAGAGTCACCACGTGCTGGAAGTGTCACCTGTCCCCCCCGTTGCTGAATCTTATTTAAGGACAAGTGAACACCTTAGTTGTCCAAGTCCCAAGCTGGGCTTGCGGTGCTCTGTGTCCTCACAGAGGCTGGGCGGACGCTGCTCAAGCCCGTTCCCTTGAAGCCCGGATGCGGTGAAGGCACCAGCCACGCCCATTGCCAGGCTCTGTCGCTCCAGCAGGATGGGGCACAGGTCAGCTGAGGCCAGTGCAGACGGTGGGCGGCGTCCCTGGGGCTGAGGTCATGGCACTTAGCACTGGGCTTGGGCGGCTCTGTCCCCTCCAGAGGCCACATCTTTGGTGGACATCAGCCTGGTTGGGAGTTGCAGATCTTTTGTGTGTGTGTGTGTGTGTGTGTGTGTGTGTGTGTGTGTGTGTGTGTGTGCGCGCGTGTGTGTATGTGTGTGTGTGTTACCTATTTCCAGGCAGGCTTTGTTTTATTGTAGTTTTGGGCTTCACAGATATGGAGTTTTATACGAATTGAAGGTTTATGGCAACCTTGCATTGAGTAAGTCTGTTGACACCATTTTCCCAGCAGCACACTGGCTCGCTTCATGTCTCTGTCCCATTTTGGTAATTCTTGCAATATTTCAAATTTTTTCATTATGACTATATTTGTGACAGTGTCTGTGATCGTTGATGTTACTACTACAACGTGCTAAGGGCTCAGATGTTAGGTATCGTTTTTTAGCAATACAGTATTTTTTAACTAAGGTAATGTACATTGTTTTTAGACATACTGCTGTTGCACACTTAGTAATCTACAGTATAGCGTAAACACAACATATGCACTGGGAAACCAAAAAGTTCGTGTGACTTGCTTTATTGCAACTGTCTGGAAGCAAATCTGCAGTATCTCCAAGATTTTTTGCAGTTTTATTGAGATAGAATGCACATAACATACAATTCACCCATTTACACTGTGCAGTGGTTTTTGGTATGTTACATTATTAACTTTAAAAAAATCCTGGTAAAGTCTGTACAACATAATTTTTTGTCATTTTAACAATTTTTAAGTGTATGATTCAAAAGCATTACATTCAGTGTTGTGCAGCCGTCACCACGTCTATTGCCAAAACTTTATCCTCACCCCAAACAGAAACTCTGCCTAAAACCATAAACTTCTGCTGAAGTTATTAAGCATTTACTTCACATTCCCCCTGCCCCCGACCTCTGTAACCTCTAACCTTTCTGTATGTATGAATTTGCCTGTTTTAGATATGTCACGTAAGTTGGATCATACATTATTTGTCCTTTTGTGTCTGGCTTATTTCACTTACCGTACTGTCTTCAAGCTTCATCCATGTTGTGCCCTGTGTCAGAATTTCCTCTCTTTTTGTGACTGAATAATATTACACTGTATGGAGAGACCACATTGTGTTCATCCTTCACCTCCCGAGGGACAATTATTTGGGTTGCTTCCATCTTTTCCTATTGTGAATAACGCTGATGTGAACATGGGTGTATGAGGATTTGTTCCAGTCCCTGCTTTCAATTCTTTTGGGTGGAATTGCTGGGTCATACGGTGATTTATGGTTTTGGGGGAAACACCAAACTGTTTTCCATAACTATTTTCTATTCCCACCAGCAATGTAAGAGAGTTCTAATTTCTCCACATCCTTGATACTTATTTTCCATTAAAAATATTATTATAGCCACAGCCTAGTGGGTGTGAAATGGTCTCTCACCGTGGTTTTGATTGCATTTCTCTGGTGTCTAGTGATGTCAAGCATCTTCTCATGTGCTTGTTGGCCATTTGTAAATATTCTTTGGAGAAATGTCTATTCAAGCCTTTGCCCGTTTTTAAGTTGAATTATTTGTCTTTTGGTTGTTAAGTTGTTGTTAAGTTGTATATACCCATCACTCAGCTTCAACAATTATCAAAGCATGGCCAATCTCGTTTCAGTTTTACCCCACCCACTCTCTTTATATATTCTGGATATGAAACCCTTATCAGATACACGATTTCCAAATGTTTTCTTCCGTTCTGTAGGTTGTCTTCACTTCCTTGGTAATATCCTTTGATGATTTACAGCTCTTTCCAAGATGGTAAAAGGGGTTTTATTCCTCCTCCTCACCCGTGTCTCCGTGCTGCCCCTTCGCTCCAGGACGGCAGGTGGTCCAGTGAGGGTGGGAGAGGAAGGGACAGACGGAGACCTTCTCGGTCTGCTTTTCTCAAACAGGGGCTTTCTTTCCTGAGGGCGTCACCCTGTAGAAAATTCCTCGTGGTGAATTAATCACTTCCCACTTTCAAAGTAAATATCCCAGTCATCTCCTCACTCCTGAGCCCCCCCCCCGCTCCAGGCCATCGTGGCTCGCCAGGCCTTTGTCTCTCCTGCCCTCAGGATGGGGAGGAGATGTGTGAGAGTGTTTCCAATTAAGTCAGGGTGTGGGAACCTAGTCCTGCAATAAAATGACAGGAACCTCAAAGCTGGGGTCATTGCAAAAGAGGCCGTTCATGTTTTCCATCTGAGTCCAAGACTGGGCTTGGCCTTCTGCAGAGACTAGTCAAGTTCCATTAACAGGGTCGGGCCACCGCAACTCCCAGGCCCCTTCTCAGCCTGCTCTGTGCCCACACCTGCCGCCAGCCCCCTCCGTCGGCCGCTCCCAGCTCCATAGGTCCAGAGGGCGGCAAAGAGAGATCCCTTCCCCCAGGACTGTGCCAGGGAAACTCAGCCAAAGCTTTGTGCTTTTATTTTCTAACTTTCATTGTGAAAAATTCTAAGCACATGCAAAAGGCAACTTCCAGGTACTCACCACCCAGAGTCAACAATGATCAAAGCGTGGCCGATCTTGTTTCAGTTTTGCCCCGCCCACTCTCCCTTGCCCAGTACCATTTTGAAGCAAATCCCAAGCCTCATATAATTTCATTCATGAAGCTTTCAGATTATATCGCTAAAAGACATGAACTTGTAAGTATAAAGATATAAATCCATGATCACACATCAGCAGTATTAACAGTGGTTCCTTATCATCTGACAGCCTCTTCACTCACATTTCTAAATGTCTCATCAATGTCTTTTTAATTATTCTAAGATCGGTTTGTTTGAATCATGGATCCCAAGAAGGTTCATGCATTGCATTTGGTCAGTACGTTTCTTTTCAACTGTAGCTCCCTCACCCCATCTCCTTTTTCACCCCATAGACGTATGTGTTGCAGAAACTGGGCTGTTTGTCCTGTGGAGTTTCCCATAACCTCAGTCTTAACTGCGCCACAATGGTTAACCTGTTTCTCTGCTCAATTGGTGGTTGAATCAGCCAGTGCTGATGGTGTTACGTACAAAGTCTATGTAAACCCTGAGGTGTAGCTACACTGGGTTTTCAATAAACCAAGTCTGGTTCCGGAGAGGGCAGCCGGGAGCAGGTTGCTGAGAGGTGGTCCTCACTGCAGTCGAGGCCCCTGGCGCTGGTCCCAGGAAACAGGAGCGGTGGTCCTAGGGAAGGAGGTTGGGATGGGGGGGGATTCAGGAGGACATTCACTTTGTAGTATTTGAAATTTTTATAAGGATATATTTATACATTATTTGTGAAATACAAAAATAAGCTTTAAAATAACGAAGGGGAGAAAATGAAGACAGTGAATCAGTTTGGCGCGCGAGCTCGACACTTGGGTAGGCGGCAGAGGCGTGAGATGCGTGAGAAGAGCCGGCGATTCCGACAGGGGACAGGACTCCCACCGGCTCCCCATCAGCCTCCGCTTCTCCCTCCAGCTAGAGACACGCGGGGAGGGGCCCCGTCCTCGGGCACGAGGCCCCCTCGCCAGACCTGTGGGCACACGGCTCCCTGAACGTCGTGGTAACCCTCTGCCCCACCTGCTGTGCTTCCCGGGGGTGCCGGCCCCGTCGCTCAACGGGCGAGCAGATGCAGGGATGGCACGGCACACGGTGCTTCTGGGGGCCGAGGGACCACCAGCTCTGTTGGGAGGCGCAGCTTGACCTTTAGTGACACGACTTAAAAAAAAATAACCCTTGAAATGGCCAAACTTCCCCACCAGCTCCCTGGAGGGAGAGAACAGCGCAGGACGCCAGCAGCCCGGCCCGAAGGCGGGGAGCCCAGGAGGCGGAGGTGGGCTCCCCTGTATTCCCTCCTCCCGGTGAACCAATTCATACAGGTATCGCCGTTCTTCGGGGAGAAGAGAGTGGGGCGCAGGGAAGCTGAGGAAGGCTCCCCATCTTTTCCCTCCAGAGGAATGCAGTGGAGACTCCATCCCAGGAACTTTCGCCAGGAAAGCCTGCGGAGCCAGGAATAAACATGTCCCTCTAGGGGGGCTGTCACACTTCATTGTCTATAACTAGAAACCCCGCCCCTCCCCGGGCACTCAAAGGAGAAACCCAGTCTTCAGACGCCTGCCCCGGCCACCACCCCACTCCGTCTGCCGTGTGGCTCTTTAGAGCCCGGCGACCCGCAGGGCCTGGGCCGGCTCGGCCTCACGGGCTGGGGACCCGCAGGAGGAACAGCCGGGGCTCCCGGAGCCGGCGAGGAGGCGCGCGTGGCGGCCGCGGGGGCAGCGGGAGGGGCGCCGCCGAGGCGCCGCG
>NW_006779033.1:1598110-1603953 GCF_000442215.2 Lipotes vexillifer | reverse complement strand
GCCGAGGCGCCGCGCTGCGGTTGAGACGCCGCCGTTCTCGGGGGAGTCCCCTCGGCGGGAGGCCAGGGGCCGCGTCCTCGTGGGGACAGGACCCACGCAGTCCGCCGTCGCGAGCACGCGGCCCCTGGCACTCTCTGCCAGCAGCTGCCCAAGGGGGGCGCCTGCAGGGCGTGGGCACCGGGGCTGCCCTGCCTGAGAACTGCCCAGGCGCCAGGCCACCTGCCAGGACACCAGGTGCTCAAGGTTTAAATGAGGGTCTGGTCGCACGGGTGTAGTTGAGGAGCGTCCCAAGTCTTCCTTTAAATCACGCGTTGCGTGGTGCTCAGCGAGAAATTAAAAGTGGGAAATCCTGTGATCTTTGACATTTTTTCAAAGTATTAAAATTACACTTCATAATTTTGCAAATACAATCGAAAACAAAACCAAAACGTACCCATGTATGTCTGTTGATCCCACCTGTGTCCTTGAGCTCTGAATCCATCCCAGGCTGGGAGGTGGGTTAGCTCGAAGCTCACCCCTCTCTTCAGTGGGTGTTTCTTTCCCACCTCAAGGCCTTTGTAAGATCTGGGTGTCCATCGAGCCCCAGCTCTCATCTTCTCAGTTCAGGGGACACGTTTATTTCCTAATCGGCTGGCTTTCCAGGCCCTTGGGGTTTAGTCTCTGTCCAGCCCCGGCCGCTTTCGTGTCTTCCTGGGGCCCTCGAGCCCCATCTTCAGACCCTGGGGAGCTTCTAGGTCCTGAGGTCGTTGTCGCCCTCACTCTGCCTTCAGCTGCACCCTTTCCTTGCCTCGTTGGCTGCTGTGCTCAGTTAACTTATTCATGCAAATGAAGGAATCAGAACACAGCAACTAAATCAGGGCAGAGCCCAGAAATGAAGGACGACTTTATGGTTTGAACGTTTTGATTGTTCAAAGAACATTATTTTCCCCATGGCTAGGAATGAAGGTTGTTGATGTATATAGATGGGCAGGGCTCTACTGGGATATGGTTATTTATTTTAATTTTATGATTGTAACTTCTTAAGTTAAGTCATCTCAAGGCACAAGTACAGAGGAATAACAATTAGTTAATTGAAATATGTGACTGGTATAAAATTACCAGTTTAAAAATCAGTAAAACATTTGAAGATCTTTCTTATTCATACAAATCAGGACTTTGTCTTGGCCAAGGACCCAGCTGCAAAAGTAGAGGGTAATTCAACCTCATGTAATTCCCCAGTTCAAGCTGTGATGGTGGACGTCCACTGCACGCATTTTATTTTGACGTGGAGTGGTTAACCCAAGCTCAAGTGTTTGATAACCACAGGGTACGTAGCAGGCCTGGAAACACGAGGCTCGTTCATTGTCTCAGGATCAACTTTTACAGCAATAAAAGCCAGAGAAGGGGGGAGAGTAGAAGAAAGAGAAGCAGAAGGAAAAGGAGGGGAAGAGAAGGAAAAATCCTTGGCGTACATTGTCCATGGGCAGGCGATTTTTATTAAAACAGGCCTTGGATCAACTCTGGAAAGCTTGATAAATCCCTGATAAGAACATCCCAGATGTTCTCATGAACTTTCTTGGGGGGTTTGTCATTTCAAGTTCCTGCGATTTGCCCCGCGGCCAAAGATTGGGGCTTCCCAGCATCTGCCAGTGATTCTTCAAAGAAGCCCCTCCTCACCTCTGGACGTCGAGTGCCAGCTGGAGAGGCCGCAGACCTCTCCAGCTGTAGTCGAGCCTGGAAGCAATGTTCCTGCTCACTTTTCCAGGACGTGTTCCGAGAAAGAAAGAATTCTTGGGACCCTTCCACTGCCTAACAGGGACGGGTCTGTGTGCGGGCAGAGTGCAGGCTGCCTTCTACGGCCCCGTGCATTTTCAACTCCGCTTCTTAAAGGCCTGAGCAATGGAGAGATCCGCCCAGAACCATTTGTCCGCAGTTGGCTGCTTGACGTCCCAGGCTTCTGGGATTTAGAGACGCATGCAGCAGTGTCTGTGTCCTTGGGGAGCTTACAGGACGCAGGGGGTGATGTATGCTAAGCTGACAGAGACCAGGGCATTCTCTCCCTAAGGCTCCGAGATCCCGGGTTAAAGTTCCCATCGTTAGGTCTGATAGTTCTGACACCTAGGATTTTGTTCTCCTGTCTTATATGTGAGTTCACTGAAGAAAGATTTGTCATTAGCCATTTGTCCTCATTTGATTGCTCTCAATTTTGTAAAACGTACAGTTGGAAAGAAGAAAACACCTCAGATGATACAGCTGGATATCAGTCATCTGAGCTATGTTAGACCTTATTCAGGAGCAGGTTCAAAGTATACCAAACAAATTCTGTTGTCCTACCCAAAGAGCATCAGATTTCATCATTGAATTTAGAGGTATTTTACTTCAAATGAAGGTATATCTCGGTTTAAAAAAAAAAGGGAGATCAACCTTCAATTAATGTTAACTACAAAAAGACGGATTTGCACTAGAATCCGTTGGTCCATCCCCCTGTTCTTAATGCCTTATTGCTGTTACATTCATTTCATGCAGGAATAGACCTGGAAGAGAGCTTGGTCCCAGGATGGCATATAATTTTTATTTTGAAAGCCAGTGCTGGTTGGTTGGTAGTGGCTGCCTGGAGCCCTGAGTTCAGGAGGACACCCTGAGTTCACATTGGAGCTCAGGGCCATGATTCATGAGTGATGGGGAAGGGTGGCGATGCCTCTCATTTGCTGACTTCCTTTCGCGGAGGATAAGGAATCATACGCCCAGAATCCACGGACTTACAGAAAGTCCCAGCGTGAGCTAGTTGCAGAGCTTGGAGCAGAAGCTGAGTTTCCACCTGTGAACCGGAGCACGCAGCAGAGAGACACACACAGGTGGCCCTGGCTGTGCAACGGCGATCGTGCTCTCGGAGAGGGGTGTCCGGCTCCCGTTGAATTTCCTGTCCCCTGGAGGCCCTTTCGTGGAGGTGGATGGGGGAGGGAGAGCAGGACATGACCCAAGCTGTAGAGAATGGGGTGTGTGCAGTGGCAAATGGGAGGGAAGGTATTTCTTGCACGAGTGGCCGGTGGTTAGTCACACTTGGTTCCAACCCCGGTTCCAAACCTGGCTTATCTTTAACACCCAATCTACCTCAAGACAAACAATATAAAGCAGAGAAAAACATTTTGGGGTCATTTGGAAACACTTGCGTCACAGCTCGAATGGCCAAGGCGGCAGCAGAGCGTTGGGGTGAGGCCGGGGAAGTGGTGCCCGCCTACCCTTCGTGCAGAAAGTACTCTTGTTAGACGCTCCTTGCCAGGATTTAAAAACTGTTGTTTTGTTCCCGAAGTTCTTTATCCTGAGATATCTCCAAACCAGGCTTACCCCCAAAATATCAAGAAACATTCCGAATTTCAACATATGAACTGAGCTGAAGAGAATAACATATTTGGAAAGAAGAAAGAATTCCACTGGGGGATTTCTATGCTAAGTAGCAAAATTTGAGGTCTAGAATAATAAAAAGCCAAAAAAATTTGTTGGATTCTAACGGAACAAAAGACCAACTATGAGAACAGCAATGCAAACGCCGGCAAGCACTCACAGAGTCTGAATCCCAGGGTATAAGTGCCTGATCAGAATGGTATCTTTGAATTCCCTTCTAAAGTTTTAAGAGGAAATGGTTCCAGGTACTTTAGTTAAGTGAGATCCAGCTGTGGGGTGTGCAGGTGTCGACGGCCACCTGGCCCCCGAGGGACATGTGCCCGACTCTCGGCTGTTCTCCGTGTGGTTGTTTACATCTCAGTCGCCTTTGTCCACCACCCTTGAGGCCCTGATCAGACTTCCTCCCTTGTATGAAGCTTGGCCTCATGATCTCACTTGCTGAAGGTCTCTTTCCACTGTTTGAACAGCCCTCACATCTGTCCTGCACCTACTTTAATGCCACCGGTCACTTGTGTCGCTCAGTTATTTTGGCTTCTCTGCGGAGCAATGAGCAGGTTTGTCTGAAAGTGCTCGTGGAGCCCGACTCTGTGGCCTGAACCCTCTGGTACCGGGCGACCCTATTTTGTTAGCAGGAGAAGCTGCCCCCAGTTCGCTTGCCTTGGGACTGGGGGTTGATCCCTCCCTTTACAGGGAGGCTGCAGCTTCCCACAGGCCCGCCCAGCCCCCAGGTTCAGGGTGGCTGATACTCTGTGGCAGTGTTTAATCCTGTGAAGAGCCGACACCCCCAAACCCAGACCGTCTGGCGCCGAGCAGCCTGCTCGTGCCCCATCGACAGGGATGCTCTGCCACGATGGCTCCACAGGAAGGGAGACCCAGGTGGTGGCTGGGTCCCTACGCAGGTCCCGCTGAGCCCGGGGCTGGGTCACCTCTCTGTGGGACGTCGGGAAGTTCGGGGGGGCCTGCGCCTTCTCTTCTCTTGTTGACCCCTGACCAAGTAATGTTTTCTAACAAAGCCTGCTCCTTTGCTCACATCGTATGACTTCTGGGGTTCTTCCTGAACCCAGTGCGTGACCCGTGGACACTCAGATGGGACCTTGCTGAGCAGGAAGGAAGCCGCCTGGCACGGCAACGTCTCATCCCCCAGGAATCAGACTGCGTAGCTGTGTGGAGCATCAGAGCTGCTCTACTTTGGGAGGAACCTGAGGAAAGGAGATGCAGGGAGACCTCAGGAGACGGCAGGGTTGTGGCGGAGATGGCAGTGAAGCCTGGATGATGAAGGGTGCGGACTACAGCCAGGGCTGCTCCCGCCAAAGTGCCGCAAAGCGAGCCCGGAACCGAGCCCTCGTCCTGACCCCACGTGCTCTCAGGCAGAGACCCTCCAAGTCTCCAAACCTGGTCATTCGGGGAAACACAGGGTCCTTCCCACCTACGATGCTACGACTAAAGCTTCTCAGGCCCTTCCCGTCCATCTGCCATGTGGATCCCTTTCCCTTTTGTCTTCCATGAACAGACCCGACTTTAATTCTGCCTGCACCCTGAAGACTCTTGGTTTTTCCTTCTCTGTCTCTCTCCTCCCAGCCTGTCTCCCCTCCTGGATGGCCATGGGCGCCTCTGTGCTGGGCCAGACCTGCTCCGGGACGGACACCACGTCCATCCACCCTGGGCCAGCGCAAGCAGGTGCTGAATTTAATTGAGGAGAAAACAAGGGCAGGTGTTGGAAAGGATGGAGTGCTGTGGGAAGGTAATACTAGATTTCGTGGGTCTGGGGGGCGCTCCGTGTGAGCCCTTGGAGAATGATGAGTCTCACCCAGTGCAGGTGCCCACAGGCTCCAACTCCAGGGGTGTGATGGGTGACCCTGGGCCAGCTGCTGGCTCTGGGACCATCGCTGTGCTTCCTCCTTCCCTCTGAGCAGAGGGACACAGAGGCAGCCTCCTTCTGGGAGACCCAGGGCTCCCCTGACAGGCAGTGCTGGCCAGAGGACTCCCTAGGGCCCGGCAGGACTGATTGCACAGCTGTCAGGACGCCGCTGCCCACCTGGGCTTCTCCTCGCCACTCAGGCTCAGACGTGCCTCACAGCCTGATGCGCTCCAGCCACACAGCTCTCCCCATTCTTACAGGTGTTTCCCCTGTAAAAGTCTCGCACACTGCATCCTGTCTCAGCACCTGCTTCCCTGAAACCAGGACTAACAGTCAGCCTTGCTCTTTGGGTCAGTGCCAACAGACACAGGGAAGAAACTCACATGCCTGCCCCCAAAGTTTGGAAATTTGAACTCCGATGAGTTTACAATACCTGTTGTTTCCGAGTCCTGGCCAGTAATTTAAACAAACGGCCAGTGACTACAGAGCTGTAAGATGAATCAGGTCTGCAAGACGATGAAAAGCTTCCTAGCCGTGTGTACAAGGAGACGTGGTAGAAAGCGATGAGCATGATCTGACATCAGGGAAGGAAAGAGTTGATACA
>NW_006779033.1:1592788-1598100 GCF_000442215.2 Lipotes vexillifer | reverse complement strand
GAGCGGTTCTGCTAATCACCCACACTCTGATTTGAAAGCCTGCCGCAAAATTTCCTTTCCACTGGCTCAAGCAGTTCCACTCTATGAAAGCATTGCAGGCATAGCTCGGAGGAAATTTGGGTGATCAGGTGAAGACTGTGGGAAGTCTGTCTGGGTACTGACGCTTGGCATCCACTAGGAGCCCTGGGAACTGTTGTTGGTGGAAGTAACGATTCTGAGATACACGGTGAAGATGCGGTGTGTTCAGGAGGGGACTGGGCCGTTCCAAGGGCACTCGCCAGTTGTTTGGGGCATGTGGAACGGCTCATAGGAGTGGGAACAGGGCGCCGACCTGGCTGCCTTGTGGGTGTGGTTTTCACAGCATCCCTATAAAGCATTTATTATTATCCCCATTTTGCAGGTGAGGAAACTGAGGTTTAGGGTAGTTAACTTACGCAGCTGGTCAGTGGAGTCTGGCCCATGGCTGTTTTGAGCTTGTGGGGTCTCTGCTGTTTTCAGAGACTAGACTAATTCAGCAACTACTTGATCACCCTGCTCTGGGATGGACGGTCTTATTTCCAAAAGGTAGGCACATTTGCCCTATTCTCTGGGCTGGAAAATACAGTCACTCAGCAATCAGACTGTCAGCCCTTGTGGTCTGAGCTACACCCAAGGACCCGAGGACTCCTGATGGTCCTAAAAATGGGATAGTCTATTCTGATTTTCAAAAAAATTTTTGGCCGTGCGGCATGTGGGATCTTAGTTCCCTGACCACGGATCGAACTGGCGCCCCCTGCAGTGGATGCGTGAAGTCTTAACTGGACTGGCTGGACCACCAGGGAGGTCCTGGGACAGTCTATTCTGTTGGGAGACGAATGTCAATGCCTCTTTGAGCTGATCCTTCTATCCATACCTTAGGAAACCGGTTATAAAAGTGTCTTAAAAATGTATTTTCTCTGGGGCTTCCCTGGTGGCGCAGTGGTCCCCAATGCAGGGGACATGGGTTCAAGCCCTGGTCTGGGAGGATCCCACATGCCACAGAGCAACTAGGCCCGTGAGCCACAGCTACTGAGCCTGCGCGTCTGGAGCTTGTGCTCCGCAACAAGAGAGGCTGCGACAGTGAGAGGCCCGCGCACTGCGATGAAGAGTGGCCCCCGCTCGCTGCAACTGGACAAAGCCCTTGCACAGAGACGAAGACCCAACACAGCCAAAAATAAATAAATAAATTTTAAAAATGTATTTTCTCTTAATACGAAAGAGATGTGTTCATTGTAGAAACAGTAGATACACAAATAAACAAAATGTAGAGAATTTAAAAGCATCATGATTTCGTCATCCAAAGATACCTCGCGCACACCCTTCGGTCCTCTGACGAGTTTGCCCCGGTTCCGAAAACCCTTCAGCGGAAACCTCAGCTTTGGCTTTTCTCTCCACAGCACGTTGGTGTTGGGCGTGGGAGATTTGTGATTTTAAGATATCCAGAGGAGATATTGGTTAATCTCTGTTTTTCTATTTCTCGGAACTTATGGTGATAAATTCTTCATATCTTTAATTGCGATACTCTGTATTTAAATATAGCTATTAAGTCTTTATGAGTTTATACACGCTGCTCTGTAATATCTTTTGCTTTACTTAAAATCATGTCGTGAATGTTTTTCTATGTAAATACATAAATAACCCATGACCTGACTTTAAGCGGCAGAATGGCACCCCTTGTTCTGTGTGTGTGGTTCTTTTATCAATATGTAGCCAGTCTTCTGTTGCTGGATATTGAGTTGTTACCTGACCCCACCCGCTTTGCAATCACAAACAATACTCCTGGGGAAATCATTTTATTAAATCTTTAGTGTTTTTCCCTAGGATGTAGTCCTCAAAGTAGAATTTCCAGGTCAAAGGGTATGTACACTTCTAAGGCTTTAAAATACTTTTGCCAAATAACGTTAGCGAAGAGCCGTTCTTACCTCCAATCCCACAAGTCTATGAGAGGTGCCCATTTTCCTACAACACACTCTTGCCAATATGTATATATATATATATATATATATATATATTTGTGTGTGTGTGTGTGTGTGTGTGTGTGTGTGTGTGTGTGTGTGTGTTACGCGGGCCTCTCACCGTTGTGGCCTCTCCCGTTGCGGAGCCTCTCACTGTTGCGGCTCCGGACACGCAGGCTCAGCGGCCATGGCTCACGGGCCCAGCCGCTCCGCGGCACGTGGGATCTTCCCGGACCGGGGCAGGAACCCGTGTCCCCTGCATCGGCAGGCGGACTCTCAACCACTGCGCCACCAGGGAAGCCCCAATATGTATATTTTAAATCGCCAATTTGATAGAAAATATTTTATTTTTAAAAATCTGGAATGCCATTGTTACTTGTTAACTTTTTCCCCCATGGCTTCTTTTCTAAAAAATGAAGCTGTTCTTCTAAGAAGGAATTCCTGTGTCTTTGATGTCTCTGGCTGGAAATGCCTATTTTAAAATATAGGTTTTGTTATTATTCAAGTATGGTGAGGCCAGCAAGATACAACTGCCACTGAGAAAATAGTTTGTTAGTCTCAGTTCCCAAGAGGGGGCCCATCACGCAGCTCAGGACTGCACAGGGAAGCAGAAGCGCTGGTCAGGAGGCCAGGGAGATATGCGCAGAGCCTTTGTTATTGTTTCTGGGGAGGAATAGGTGAGGCGGGGTAAGTGGGCTCACGATTGGCCAAGTTGGAACGTTGCAGTGGGACGCTGTTGTTCACAGTGTTCGCCAGGACACTTCAGGCTGTCCTGGTTGACTGGTGCCCGGCCCTGGGGTGAAGAGGGCAGGTAGACAGTGCCCAGAGGGTGAGAGCCTCATAAAGAGAGCGGTGGTGGTGTGGGCTCTGGGTGGTTGGTTTGCATATAAACCTTGCAGATGCGTCCTTTACCATCTCTAGGAGCTGGCCGGTCCTGGGAGGGGCAGCCCCTCCAGGGTCATCAAAGCCCCAAGACATCGACATGTCAGATACAGACTTTAAAGCGCGTGGTTTATCCCCCTGCCGCTGGTTCATGGATGGTGTGTGTTGAGTGAGCCCGTGGTGTTAAGACACTCTGGAGTTGGGAGGGGCGTTACCGTCCAGGGAGAGAGGCCAGTGGCCGCCACCACTCAGACCCAGGCGGTGCAGTGAATGCCAGCTCATTGTGGGCGCCCCCTGTGCACCACTGCACCCCTGGGTGGGACCAAGGGCAAGCCCCCTCCCCCCACAAGGACCATTAGCGACAGGAAGATGGAGCCTCCGAGCACTCTCCCAAAATGTGGACGATGCTGTCAAATCCCAGGCACCATAAGAACGTTCAAAATCCCTTAAAAGAGGAGGGCAAAGTCTCGTCAGTGACAGTTCAGTTTTTCTCACTACGCCGTACACTATTTTTGAGACATTTCTTATACATCCTGTCTAGCCACGGCTGTTTGCCAAGGAGTGTCCACTCACCCTCTGCTGTTTGCGGCCACACTCGCCCTGAGCTGGGTTTCCTCAATCCAGCTCCCGCTCTGCCGTTTCCTCCCGCTGAAAAACGCAGTTAATTGATGGTGAATTGGGCCACAGAAGCCTATTATTGGAAGTGATGGGATACAGAAGGATTTATGGGCTGGATTTTTTTTTTTCTTCTCGAAGAATTACAAGCTAACCCCAAATTATAGCAAGAATTCTTAAAGTTCAATAATTAAAAGCAAAAGGCAGTCCCCTTGGGAAGAAAACAGTGTGGTCTGGAAGATATCTTTCAAATTGAAGCAGACTGTGTAACTCCCAAATATTATGGATACAAATTAGCTATATTTGATCACTGGATCTTATTTACTCTAATTGTCTTCATTTCTGTGGTTTCCTGATACATTTTGGTGGTGAGAGCAGGCTTCAGATTACAAGAGAGAGAGAGAGAGAGAGAAAGAGAGAGAGAGAGAGAAAGAGAGATGGAGAGAGAGAGAGGGGGGAATAGAGAGAGAGAGAGAGAGAGAGAGAGAGAGAGAGAGAGAGAGAGAGAGAGAGAGAGAGAGAGAGAGAGAGAGAGAAGCCTCTGTCAGGAGATAATGTGTTTTTCCTCAAAGACATAGAAGTCTTTTAAATTCAGACCAAAGGTATGTCAAAAAACCAACAAATTTTGTCACATAAAATGTTTTGCTTGTCTCTTGGAATGATTGATGTGAACCTGAGAAGAATTTGAAATTCGAGCAGCCAAGTAGCCAGGAATTAGGACCTTATCTAAAATTTAGGCAAAAACTCCAGACCACTGCAGTTGAGAAATCGGGTTAGAAATCTCCTGAGAAGTGGCTTTCCCACAAGATTTCTGATGCTTCCCAGCTCTGAATGGATGAGAAAAATGGCAAGAATGCACCATTGCTTTTAGTATCTTTGTCACTCTCTCTTGTTTGGGGTAAAAGTAGAGAACCAGAGGATGCAAACAAACGAGGAAACCATTGCCCGTTGAGGGACCCATCCGAGTCTCAGGGCCAGGCGGCCTGGGCTGTGGGGAAGGTTGAGGGCCAGTTCTCTTCTCCAAGCTTTTCCTGTTCCCAGAACTTCTGTCTCCAGTGGACGTGGTCATTGTTATTACAGGGGGCGGCCTGGCAAGCTCTCCCCCCTGAGACCTGGATTCAAATTCTGGCTTGGTTCGGAGGGGAAAAGGCTGTGGTCTCGACCCAGACTCTCGTGGGCATCTGTCCACGTGACCCTGATACCCACGCAGCCTGCCGTCGTGTTGGCAGCCGTCCCAGGAGGGTCGCAGAGCAGGAGTTGGGGGAGATGCCGGAAGGAGCCTCGTCTACATCGCGTTTGCCGTCAGCCAGAAGCCGTCCTGCGGCGTGGTGAGCACTTTGTGTCGGCTCCCCATGCCACGCCTTGACCGAACGTGCCACGCGTGGGCGGGAGTGCGGCCAGGGCTGCGGGAGCTGCATTGCAGCGCCTCGTGCACGCACTGGCGGGAGACAGTGCAGCCCAGGAGCCCGGGGTGTGGCAGTGAGTGTGCGTAACCGTGCGCGCGCACTGGGCCAGGGCTGGGGCGCCGGGGCACGGGCTCCACGACCAGGCCCAGCTGCTCGCACGCCTCTGACGAGCCGAGGCCCTGCATCTGTCTTTCTGTGACAGCAGATTTGCTCCCAAATGATCTGTTCCTGGGGAGATACGTTTCATGTCCTTGTCTTTCAACAAACGATCCAGTAAACACCGCCCTTCATGTCCCCTGCCCAAGTGCCCAGACACGACTCCTGGTCTGGCCATACTGGACCAACCCCCAGATGAGGCAGCTGGTTCCGAGGGGGCAGCGGGGCGGGAGCTGCCCTGGGCGGGTGAGGACGGAGCCCCGTTTACTTGTTATTTCCC